>NC_143219.1:9396088-9713551 GCF_030267445.1 Bombyx mandarina | reverse complement strand
GGCCATAGTGATGCGCATTATTGTTGTCGATAAGCGTTATCGATAGTGTATTTAGTTTTGTCATTTTGTGGGTTAGTGATAAATATGAAAGACAAAATCACTAATCGAACACTTACACCACATATCGCCGCAGCAAGTTAACGAGAACGGCAGAAATTAACACTTTGTAACTTTTCGGGATCTATTCTTATTTCAGTGAAAAATTTTAACACCATGTTGATAACAACACGTGCAAATATTATTTTGAATAAATTCTGCCCTTTTGATACAAAACAAAGGAATAGCCATTGTGTCACTAAAGAAAATCAGAGAACGAATTAGTAAAAACACATTTCTCTTCGACATAATGTACTATAATTTGCAGGTAAGTACAAATGACTCATAAGATAACAATGTCTTACCACCCTTCGTATACCACCCCGCCACCGTGTACCTGCCTTCGATGACTCATTTGCTGTTATCGATAAGGGCGTTGCGCCCGCGCAACATGCTCACCGCCCTAGCCGGGCTTTGTTTTATGACCCAAACTGCACGGACAAAATAATTCTACTATAGTATCGGATCACAACGTCATCGCATTGTATTAATGAATGCAACAACAATGAGGTCATGTTGTGTGTGATCTTTAAAATTATTGTAGAAACGACTGTTTATAGTCTGAGAACTAAGAAAAATCTGTTTTCTGCATGCTGCTAATGTGATCACTATTCTAATTGAGATATCTCTACCAGATTACAAAGTAAGGACGTACTCGGAATGTTTAAACGCAAAATTAAATTCATATTGTTTATTTATGTGCACGAATCGAATTATATCGCTGTTCTAGCTCGTCATATATGATCAATAAGAGACAATCAATATGGATGGATGGATCATTATGAATTTCGTAATGACGCACATTTGAAATTATAAAAACACGTGACATTAATGATAATTAAAAATCTTTAAACAGGTTCTTTTGGTTGACGAAGCCACCGCGAACCTCGACCAAGATACCGAGCGCTTGATCCTTGATACGATTCGGTGTTCGTTCAGCGGCGCGACGGTCATGTTCGTGGCGCACCGACTGGCCGGCGTGCTGGAGTGCTCGCGCGTGCTCGTGCTCGGCGGGGGGAAGGTTCTGGAACTGCGCACGCCCGACGACGCGCTTTCCGATCAAACCTCTTACTTTTACAACATGCTCTACGCTTCATAGATAGATAGCGGTAGGTAGCGGCTTGGCTCTGCCCCTGGCATTGCTGAAGTCCATTGGCGACGGTAACCACTCACCATCAGGTGGGCCGTATGCTCGCCTGCCTACAAGGGCAATAAAAAAAAAAGATATTGGCACTTTCTTATAAACAATATACATGGCTCAAGTAAAAATGTACAATAAATGTACACAATAAGTTATCTTATTTATTAAATCGTATATGAGCCTGAGCATGCGCATGTTTGATTGTATTTTCGCCAAAGTTGATAATTTTCAAAATCTTAACTGTTTTATATTGTTTTTTTATTGATCCGCATTAAAATGAATATGATAATGTAGAGATAAAAAAGTATATTTTTAATTTAAGTGTTTTTAGGCTTACGTTATTTTTTTCTGAAATTATTATCAGACTGAGTTTCGAACTAGTCTTGTTATTATTGGTCCATTCATTTGTTTCACATTTAATTAATATAGGTTAAACAGTCTTAATATATTAATAGGTAACATAGGCAGAGACCATCCCACTTCATTCTAAAGTTAATAGTTACCCACGTTACATAGATGTAAATATAAATTGATATAGCCACACGCGTCTTTGACAATTAGCGTCACTGGCTTACTTTAAAATGAGATATAACTTTTAAATTCATTATCAACTAAAATTACGAGTAATTTATTGTATTCTCTATTTCCGTTTTTATCTATTCTTCCTAAATTTAATGTATCACACACACAATCCCATTCTTTTCATTGTTGTCTTATTTTAAAATATTCCATTAATGATTCTATTTCAACTTAATAAATTTGCGTTAGACCACCACATACTTCAAATGATCATGGACGATGTTAGTTTTTTAACTTCCTTTACACCTTATTAAAAATAACTATTAAACCGCCATATTTTAATTAAAAATAATAAACATAACTTGTAAAATTTTATGACGAAACTCGTGGTAGGACCTCTTGTGGGTCCGCATGGGTAGGTACCAACACCACCACCCTGCCTATTTCTGTCGTGAAGCAGTAGCGTTTCGATTTGAAGGGTGGGGCAGCCGTTGTGACCATATCTCAAGGTGGGTGGCGGCACTTACCTTGTAGATGTCTATGGGCTCGGGTAACCACTTAATACCAGGTGGGCTGTGAGCTCGCCACGCACCTAGGTAATAAAAAAATCGAGGTATAGATGTGTAATTACGTAGTTTGCTTTATTTATTTGTAAGGGTCAAGTGACAGGCTACAGACCTTGAACAATTTATAGTAAATACGAGTATAGTTAATACCAAGTCACTGGTGTCCCCCTGGAGGAGCTTAGTGTGTTTTTGTTCTTTTTTGTTTGAAATTTTACTGGTGGTATATTGGAAGGCGGATTAGAAGACTGTACGTTTAGTTATCACATTCCTACTTTACCTGGAAGATATTGTTCGTTTCGGTTTGAAGTTTAGGGAGGCCATTGAGCAATACAATTGAGACGTACGTGGAAAGGACACATGAACTTAAGCTTATGAACTAAGTGTCTATAGAATATTACAAGGGCGAATGAAAACTACCTACTTGGAGGGGTGAATGTAAACTCGATGAAATATGAATTACCTTAAATTGACAGCATTGTTTGACTGTGGTTAGTGTTTTATGTGGGATCATTTGTCGGTGTACGTTTTGATAAAATACCTTTTTTTTAATTTTTAAATAAAATAAAAGCGGTGTTTATGTTTTCCCAGCAGTTGACATTTTGCGCCATTAAGACGTTTATTGAATTATCACCATTGTTTCAACTACCTTTGTAGCATTTATTTTGAATAATATTAATATCAATTAAAATTTATTTATTTATTATGGTGTATACTTTTTCTATCAAACTCGTATCACAGTAATCATGTTTCATTCCACTTGGGTAAAATTTTTATTTGTAGAAGTTGACACTCTTCTATCTATGTTTGATCTAATGATACAATGAAAATAGAGTAATTTAGTATAAGATTACACAAGTATTCTAAAATTATTGTTATTATTGATTTGAAATTAGAATTCCCAGTAAATCAGATCGTTACATTTAATTTTATATTTGCATCTTTTATCTGTAGTAGTCTAACTTTAGTAAAACTAACTAAAGTTAGACTACTACAGATTTCCACCCCAGTTTAATGTATAAATATTATAGTTAATATTTAGATATAACTTGATATTGCCGTAATAGTTTTATTAGGTCATATTATTAGAAATAAAAGTTAACATTTGTGAGTAGGTATTTCAAGTCAGCCTGCTGAGAATGCAGGACATAACATTTTGTTTCATGAAGAATATCAATATAATATTGTTACATGTATACAAAATCATTATTCTTTTTGAAGTGAAACTTCTTTAGGCGCATGAGGGTAAAATTTTTACAGAACGTCACGCAGGTATGCAACGGAAGTGACATCAAACTATATTGAAATTAAGTACTTGTCAAATGTCAGTAGTAGTAGTTGTTGTATTTTTCCAACTGGAAAGGCAAATGTATCTATCATACCATACAGCCTAATATTTTATATTTTTTTTTGTGAAAAATGTTAATAGGAATTGAAATGAAATGAAAAGAATTTGGAACATTAATCAAATAGCATGAAATTAAATTAGTCAATTCAATTGGCAAAATATTAGTCATTTACAATTTAGAAATCTAAACATAATGTGACTGTCAACACTGAAGTTTGAGATTGACATTTGACAGATTTTTGGTGGGAACATATCTTCCTTTTTCCCTTCCTCTAAGTCTCGGAAATCTAAGGTTTTAGATATGTATATATATAAGCAAGACTTATAAATTAGTTCGCCAAAAAAGTTTCACTTCTGACATGTGTACTTTGTACGCACGCACTTTTTTTTTCAAATACATTAGTGACAAAAATATTCTTACTTATTACTTGTTTTGTTTAAAACGTTATAATTTGAAATTGAGCTTTTGCTGTGAAATAAGCTAAGTATTATTACTTTCATTATGACTGAATTATTAGGTATGTAATAATTGTGTGATATAAATATGATTTTTGTATTAAAAGTAATAAAATGTTATTTTAATAATAAAATCAATAAATGAATTCATATTTCAGTTCAAAAATATATTTCTAAATAGCTACATAACCCAAGCAGTAGTGTTTTGAATCATTAATTTGTTCTGTATTTTTTTTACTTTATATTGTTTAAATTTTGATATGTATTTATAAAAACTCATATTTTTTGTCAAAATTTATAAACAAAGAAAACTTTGCTAACAAAAATTTAAAAACAGGCAAACTTTTCTTTATGGTCCGATTTGGATGTTCACCATTTTTTCGTAGATAGTACTCATAAATAGAAAGCTTTTTGCAAAACTTCAGGTTGCGGAGACTCACGGTTTACGAGATATAATTTCTTAAAGTTTCCATAAATATTGGAAAAATCGTCTGCCCTACCCCCGAGTGTATATAAAAAATCCGGAGGCGCGGAGAGAGAGCAGTCCTCGCCCGCTGTGACGGAGCACGAGTGACCGTGCTTCGGCACGCAAGGGCGGAAGGGCTGCACTTCCCGCAGCGCCGAAGATAAGGCGGATTCAAACTTAAGCTCCCTTCGAGTTTGACTAAATAATGCAATTTTAATCTAAAAAATTAATCATGGATATCTTCATAATCATGGAGATCTACGACTTGGTGATGGTGCAGTGGTAAGTCCTTACACCCCTCCCTCCTCAACTTAAAAATAATGGACCATAATTGAAATTTTAATCCTATGCTGACTAAATAGTACTATTTTAACCTCAAAACATTAACCGTGGCTATCTTTATAAACATGGAGTTCCGCGGAGTGGGGATGGTGCAGGAGGTTAGCCCTTACTTCCCCTCCCTCCCGACCCAAAAATCGACGGACCATAAAGGAAAGTTTAACCCAAAAACATATTATACAAAACTGTAACTTTTACAGTTTCTAAGGTTGGTTCCTTTTGAGTTGTTTTTTTTGTTTTTGGTAATAAAGATGGCTCATTAAAAGTTTGAAAATGCACAAATGTGGGAAAATTGAAGAAAATTACAGGACCTGGCTTCTCAGTTTCTTCCAAAAGATACTTTTAACCCTCAATAAACTCACGGTGCTCTATAATATGTCACTCTAGAATAGCACTACCCAATTTATTGCTGTAAGTGTTGTAAAAGTGAGTAAGATATTCATAGAAGAATGAGCAGTAGCATACAGTGAGTATTATAAACAGCATACTGGGATCTTCAACTGTCATGTATTGGTGGTAAGGCCTATTATATGCCCGTACACTCCAGGTATTAATAAATAATAAGTCAGGAAGTCTAACTAGGAACAAATTTCACAAAAAAAGTGGCCCCACCTGAAACCAAAACGACGTATGAAACAAAAACCAATCACAACAGAGGTTGGAAATAAACATTATTTGTGATTGGTTTGATTTCAAAACGAAAGCAGGGATTGGTTCATGTGCTTGTTGCAATATCTGCTATGACAGCGTACTTCAGCGTAGACGATGTTATGTAATAAGTGAACCGGACAAAGTCACTAATAAAACAATATAATTGTATAATGTTTATATATTTGTTTTTTTTGTAATAAACTCTACGTCCCTCGAAATATTTTTAATTTATTAAGTTTTTGCCTAGAAGACATTAAAAAATAATCTTGTTTCGCAATGTAGGGAAGACGGACGATCCTCTTTACGAACGGGTAGCTGGTAGATAACTCAATTGTTGAGTTAATCTCGCCATTTTTATAACTTTTCGCAATTATTATATTGTATTAACTGTGTGTGTACAATAAAGAGTAAAGAACGGATTCTGAGAAATTCAACCATTACACATTTTATATAATAAATTAAATGGTCATTATTTGTCTGGTGACTGTTTTTTAGTAAGCACAGAATATCTTCATTGTCAATTATATTAGAAAAACACTGTAGATATTACTGACAGAATAATTGTTCGAGTAAGTGATTTTCCGTTATCACGTATTTTTATTTTTTGTCTTATTAGTGTTTCTGTGCGTGTGCATATTTTATACAACACCACAGATGGGTACGAGAGTCCACCGAAATCTTTCAAACTAATTAGATTGTGAAAATTCAATTTTTCATTAACAGGTAGCAATGATAAACATTCTGGACAATTGATTTTCGCTTGCAGTTTTCGGCTTACAGTGCCGGCTATATAGCCTACAGTTTGCTCCACTGTTTCTGGCAATTGAAGGCTAGCGTCCAGCATGTTTGATAGCGTGAATAAAGCATACTCTGCTGGCTTCCACAGGCATCCAGTTATATTCCTGTCTTTTCTGCATTTACTTAACTGCAACTATCCACTTTTTTTTCCAAATTTCATCGGCAGGAAAACTAAAAGAAAACAAATTAAACAAAATCCATTATCGTTATAAAATTATCAAATTAAATATATCTATGTTATAATAAAAAATATTTTATCGATATACTTTTCAATATTTCACCGAGAAGAAAAAAATCAAAAATATACTGACTTTATGTTGCACAGTGTTAACCATCTCGGTTTGATAACTTATTTGCAAATCATTCTTAGATCAGAATCGATTTTCATTTAGAATGTTGAAAGGAATCACTTTTTTTTTTTTTTTTTCCTACCTAAGCTTAGAGCCTTGAGAGGCTATATCAGCGTAACCCTAACTTTAGTAGGTGAGCTCACGGGGCTCAACCTGACAATGTTGCTAACACGAACCCTAGCAAGAGCCGTGCTTCGCAGAATCTACCACCGGATCGGAAACGCGACCCACTGAGAAGATCCGGCGAGAAACTCAGTGGGCTGTGTCTGGGAGTTAATTTACTCGTCGAGCCCTTCGTCGCAAGCGACGGGTTCGACGAGAACGGTGACCGGTGCTTGAAGTACCTAGAAGCACCGTTAGTGGATCGGGAGGATCCGAGATGACGTGTTTTGGGCGACGTCGACTGCTTTCCATTCTGTCCGCAGGATCGGGAATGTAGTTACCGGCGGCTACGATGAGAGGGTTCTCGTGTCGTGCCGCTTTATCGAAATGGCGCATTGACGCCGACTGCATATACTTACTGGTGGACTCTAAGTCCAGGTCGTCATGGAGGTCGACGTTCCTGACGAACCACGGGGCTCCGACGGCTATCCTGCAAAAACGGGATTGAATGACTTGGAATGATTTTAAGTGTATGCGGGCCGCGTGAGCGAACACTACACTTGCATAGGTCATGACGGGGCGTATGCAAGTTTTGTAGAGTGTCACCTTATTTCTAAGGGACATTTTACTTCGCCTACATATCATCGGGTAGAGACGTCCTAGAATGAAGGCGGCACGATCGCGTACCGTCTTGATGTGGGGGCGGAATGTCATCCTACTGTCGAGGGTGACGCCTAAATATTTGACCTTCGGGGCCCACGGTATGGGCTGGTCGAACATCGTGATCGGGCGAACGGCGGGGGCGGGGTTATTGACGCGCCTAGTCGGGAGGGGGATGCTCAGCGTGGTGTTCGGAGGGCGACCCCTTTTGAAGAGCACCGCTGTGCTTTTCGTGGGGTTGATGTCGATGCGCCACTTCCGGAACCACTGTCCCATGGTGGTAGCTGCGGTCTGAAGTCGTCGATGAAGCAACGCCTTCTTCCTACACGAGTAGTAGATGGCGGTGTCATCGGCGAAGAGCGCCAGATAGGTCTCCGGAGACCGGGGTATATCATTGATATACAAACTAAATAGTAACGGGGAGAGGGCGGAGCCCTGCGGGACTCCGGCTGTGACGTGACGGGGTCGGGAACGCGTTCCCTCGACTCGATATCGGAACGAACGGTTCGACAAGTAGTCTCGTATGATGAGCACGAGTCTGTCTGGCACTCCCATGTTATACAGTTTATATATCAAACCGTTGTGCCAGACTTTGTCGAACGCCTTCGCTATATCGAAGAAGAGGGCTCCTGTCGGAATGGGTTTCCGCCTGTTCAGCCCTAGTAATATGTGCTCCGTGAGGCGGTGCACTTGATGGACGCACGAGTGTCTGGCGCGGAATCCAAACTGCTCGTCTATAAGGATTTTATTCGTGGATACGAAGTCCCAGAGGCGTTTACGAAGGAGCCGTTCGTATAGTTTGCCTATCGCCGGGAGGAGACTGATGGGGCGGTAACTCGCGGTTTAGTTCTTCGGTCTGCCCGGCTTGTGTATGCCGATAACGTCCGCTTCTTTCCACGCCGCGGGAAAGATGCAGTTCGTCATAGCAGCATTTAATATGATGGCCAACATCGTTATCAGTTGGGCTGGTAACAATTTAAGCGCGCGGTTGCGGATGCCGTCGGAGCCGGGAGCTTTCCGTGGTTGTAGGCTATCGATCGCCTCCTTAACCTCGGAAGTGGTAATGGGGGGTAACGCGTCCGAGGGCGGCAGGGAAGCTCTGCGCTCGACCTCCCTGTCGACGAACTCGGTGTGTTCGGGGTCCGCGTGTTGAGTGCTGGTGGTGCACTGCTCTTGCAGTGCATCGGCCAGCAACTCTGCCTTGTCATCGTCATCGTAAGCCGGTGGTTGGCCTGAGGGGCGTACGAGAGGCGGCATAGTGACGATAGTTTCGGACTTGAGGGTCCTAGCTAGTCGCCAGTATGCTTGGTGAGTGGGCGCGAGTTCTTCTAAATAACTATCCCAGTTTTCGTTTCGGGCGTCGCTTAAGCGGGATTTGACCTCCCGCTGTAAGCGACGCATCCGAGTCCGGTTTGAATCCGTGGGATATCGATCGTAGGCCCGGATTGCCGCGTTTCTAACTCTTACGAGGTCCCTAAGATCGGGGGAGAGTCTGATGCGGTGGAAGCAGTCCTCCACATCGACTTGCTTAGAAGATCTTATGATCGCCGTCGAGACGTGATCAGTGAAGATGTTTATGGATTCGACGGTATCCTCGGGGGATGGAGTTGAATCCGGGCCGCAAGGGAGGATTGGTGGAGCGGTGTCAGCTAAGCACGTGCCCAGCTTCTTCCAATCCACCATGGTCCTCGTATCTGGTTCGCGGGAGGAATCACAAGAACTCTATGGGAATCACTAAAAGTCATTTTTTATGGGATTTTATGACCTGGTAACTAAGACCTTTAGGTCAAGTTTTATGTTAATTAAAAAAAACGTAACTTTTTATATGAAAATGATATTATGAGATGAAATGAAGTTAAATATTATGAAAGATGACATGAAGTGAAATGAAAACGAAATGAAATGAGATGAGATGATATGGGATGAAGTATAATCTCAGTAAAATGGTGGTCATTTACTGAGACTTTTACACTGGACTTTTTGGAAGATCCCGAGAAGTTACGTTCAGTAGCTTTGTTTCATTTTCCCACATTTGTGCACTTTACAGATACTAAGCAGTTAAGAAACCACCGTTATTACACATTTAAACCTGAAGAAACACTAATGAGACAAATCACACAACTTCACTCCTCGCGTTCCCGCCAAAAAGTCCTAAAAGTCATTTAAACAAGAAAATATGTATAGTCGGATTTTTTATTAGACGAAGTCAACTGACGTTTACTGTGTTGTCAGTTTTTGACATAGACTGCTTTGTACATACCAACGAGTTTTCGACGAAATATTATGTTCCTATAGTATCTACCTGTACTAAATACCGAGTGTTTTAAACATTAAGAAAAACATTGCGAGGAAGCTTGTAAGACTGTCCTATTTCCAATACAGTTGAAATTATACAAAAATAACACAATAGTTGAAATTATAGACTTATAAAATATAACAATTATGGGTAGGTAATGAAAATAAAAAAACTGATTGTAGTTACACACTACTAGTAACATATATTGGAACACTTTAATACAATTTTATTGTAAAATATAAATAATATTCTTTTATAGTTTGAAATTAATGATTAACTCTTCACACTCATTGTTCATTCATGTGATTGAACGAGAACTGAACGCATCACTATTACTTTAAATATAGCAACATTATTTCACAAAGTGACATTAGCTACTGTCAGCTGGCTTCGTCTAATTAAAAATCCGACTATAGATCAGATACGTAAAAAATGGATCTAAGGTTGTTTAAGGTGAATGAAGTTAGCCCCTCAAAAAACATTTTTTTCCCTTTTTTCTACTTATTTTCTATTAATTCGTTTGTTCATCATTTGTTCTTGATTGTTCACTGTTAATAATTGTTTGTTCTGCATTTATTTATTTTAAAAAAATTATTAAAAATATATGTACAAGTTAGCCCCTCGATTGCAATTTTTTATATTTTATCGTCCTTAATGACTCGTAAATATTCATTTTCGATTGTTCTTATATAAAACACGTTTGTTCTCTTTCGAAATTACTCGTTTTTTGTTTAATTAACTATTTGTATTAGTTGAATAAATGTATGCAAAATATGTGTACTGCGCATGCGTCAACTATAATGCCTAAACTTTCTACGCGGTTTTAATCGTGAAAAAAAAAACAAATATAAATCCTGAAGGAGCAATTAATTGGTATACAGTTTAATTAAAAAAATTAAAAAATAAATAAATTAAATAATGTGCATTGGCGTAAAGTTAGACCAAATACATTTTTTCCATCCTCCTACCTATCGTTATGAAGGTATAAAAAAGATAGGTTATGAGTTCACATAGGTAATATAAACTGTTGGAGTTTGAATATAAATGTAATGGCAGGCAACACTTGACACATGATTACAGATTTCGAATATTAGAATTATTTTAAATGTTTAAAAAACAGATGATTGTATTATCCTAAAAAAAATCAGGACTTCTCATCTAGACACGTTCAAAGAAACATGTAAGAGTTTTATAAAAAATATAAAGATAATAATTTTATAATGGTGTAACAGTGTTCAAACTATATGCAATAATAATATAATGAACCAGTGTGTTTTTAAATAGAATGTATACCTACATTATCTCTTGAAAGATACATAATGAACATATTTACTTATTTCTTTATATTACCTATGTGAACTCATAACCTATCTTTTTATACCTTCATAACGATAGGTAGGATGGAAAAAATGTATTTGGTCTAACTTTACGCGAATGCACATTATTTTATTTTAATTTTTTTAAACTGTATACCAATTAATTGATCCTTCAGGATTTATAATTTTTTTTTTCACGATTATAACCGCGTAGAAAGTTTAGGCATTATAGTGACTTTGACTCATGCGCAGTACACAAATTTTGCATACATTTATTCAACTAATACAAATAGTTAATTAAACAAAAAATGAGTAATTTCGAAAGAGAACAAACGTATTTTATATAAGAACAATCGAAAATGAATATTTACGAGTCATTAAGGATGAAAAAATATTAAAAATTGCAATCGGGGGGCTAACTTGTAGATATATTTTGAATATTTTTGTTATAATAAATAAATGCAGGACAAACAATTATTAACAGTGAACAATCAAGAACAAATGATGAACAAACGAATTAATAGAAAATAAGTAGAAAACAGGAAAAAAAAATTTTTTTGAGGGGCTAACTTCATTCACCTGGTTGTTTATTGCAACAGTGTCTCAAAGTGTATAATCTATGCAACAGTGTGTAATCTATGGCGACAGTGTTTATAATCTGTAATTATACATAGTACGTTTCTATTATTATTATTTTGTATGAAATATGTATTATGTTCTAACAATTCTATCTGTATTTAAATATCAATTTTGGAATAACCATTTAACGAAACTCATTTGTGAAAGATCAACAAAAAAATAACGAAAATGGATCACATAACGGATAAATTAATGCAATATTTTGGTCACCGAAAATTTAAAAGTGAACTTCAAGAACAAGCTATAAGAGCTATTACTAGAGGTACTATTTTTAGTTATTTATTTATATATACATTTTGTGTATAATATATAATAAATTCTTTCCATATACTAATTTTTCGTAAGCCGATAGTACTGCATTAAAATACCGATTCAGAGAACATCTTAACTACCAAAGTGTTAAGTAACGTCTTAAAAGCAACCCCTTTTTATTAATTTTTTTCACAATTATAATATTAATAATTGCATTTATTGTATACTTGAAAACGTAATTAAATCACTTGTTGTATTGACAGTCTTAATTTAATTATTATCATATGTACCTCAGGGCTACAAGTACAAAATTTTTAGAATAATTAATACTCATACATGAATGATATCCAAAATCAATACATAGTATTATTAATAAACCTATCCCACAAATAAATTACGAACATGATTATTATCTTGAACAGGGAAGACAAAACTTGGATTTGTTTTAACTGCATGGAAGTTCTTAAAGTTGTTCAGAAAATACATGTTACAGGAAGAGCATTTAATTTAAATGTAACTGCCATGAAAATATTTTAAAATAAATTTGTTATCTCATTCACAAAATTTTATTTGCAGGTGTGCATGATGTTTATGTATCTATGCCAACAGGATCTGGAAAATCATTGTGTTTCCAACTGCCTGCAATGTTACAAGACAATAAGCTAGCTATTGTTTTCTCACCACTTCTGGCACTCATAAAGGATCAAATTGATCATTTGACTAAGCTAAAAATAACAGCTGAATCTATTAATTCCAAAATGAGTGTGAAAGATAAGGAGCGAGTACTAAATGACTTGCATAGTATGAAGCCGAATACAAAGTTTCTTTACATTACTCCTGAGCAGGCGGCTACTGGCACTTTCAAGTCTCTCATAGACCATCTTGTCAAGTACAAAAAAGTATCATATATAGTTGTTGATGAAGCTCACTGTGTCAGCGAGTGGGGACATGATTTCCGACCAGACTATCTAAAGCTTGGGGAATTAAGAGAAAAATATAAATCAATACCGTGGGTGGCTCTAACAGCAACAGCAAGTGCAGATGTAGCAAAAGATATTTTATCAAATTTAAAATTGCTTCAACCAGTTGCAAAGTACAAGACTCCTAGTTTTAGAAAGAATTTATTTTATGATGTGGTTTATCAAAATTGTATTGAAGATGAAATAGGGCACTTAATGGAATTCTTAAAAAATAGTTTAAAGGAAGATGAAAATGTTAAGCAAGTAAGTGAAAGTATTATGTTCATTTCAAATGCACACATTTTTTTTGTGTGTTAATAATTATGTAAACAAAAATACATATTTGATTTATTCAAGTTTTGAAAGAATTAAATTATTCAATACCTTGTATCACCATGAATTGGTACGAAAATATTACAATTTCAACCATGAAGCCACAATTAGTTGGCAAGCCTGTTTCTGTTTGAAGGATAGAGTAGTAGTTAATTTTTTTGAGATTTATATGAAAAGATGGCACTCGCATCCCACCTGGTGTTACATAGATTATCGACTTTTTTTTATATATTTTACTGGTGGTGGGACCTCTTATGAGTCCGCTCGGGTAGGTACCCCCACCCCGCCTATTTCTGCAGTGAAGCAGTAATGCGTTTCGGTTTGAAGGGTGGGGTAGCCGTTGTAACTATACTGAGACCTTAGAACTTATATCTCAAGGTGGGTGGTGCATTTACGTTGTAGATGTCTATGGGCTCCAGTAACCACTTAAAATCAGGTGGGCTGTAAGCACGTCCAACCATCTAAGCAATAAAAAAAAAAAGAAACCACACAAAAGGTTGATGTCATACTTGTATTCTATAATGATTGTCCTATTTTTCAGTCTACCCCAAATTAATTTACAATTACAACAATGCTTATGCTCTTAAATCCAAAACAGCCGAAATACTCAAATATCAATTTGAGTACATATTTCCATCTCATGGCTGGTTTATCTTTGTTTGTTAACTCCCTGAAATAACTATGCTTGCATAAACTTGTTTGTTAATCTAGGCTTAGATTTAATATTTTCATTTTGTTACAGAAAGACAAAAATGCTGCAATTGTTTATTGTCGAACTAGAGAGCAGACTGAGGATTTGGCAAATATGCTAACAAAAAGGGGCTTGCAGTCTCTAGCCTACCATGGAGGTCTCAATTTTATCAATTACAAAGAAATATCTAGTTATTTTATGGTTTCACTTTTCATGAAAAAATAGATATTCATAAAATTTCATAATACAATTAGTTTTTGCTTCCCAAAACATATAGTTTTCTTTCGCAAGTGCAAAAATAACAAGATATGTTTCAAAAAAAAAAACAAATAGTTGAAAATTTTAAAACTTTGAAATACCCATTTTGACAGAATTACTTATATGAACACATGAACTTTTTATTTTCACATAGTTAACTTTGTTTGTTATCTTACCTACTCGTAATTGCAGTTGACCCAGTTTTGCAGTAAGATAATGAAATTTTCACGATTTCATTAATACTAAATACTGTTTTATACTAGAAACTATTTATTAATATTGCAGGTTTGAAGACATCAGATCGTATAGCAGTGCAGGAAGCCTGGTCTTCTGGAGTATGTCCATGTGTGTGCGCTACAATATCATTCGGTATGGGAGTGGATAAAGCCACTGTTAGAGCAGTAGCTCACTGGGGCGTTTCGCAAAATGTTGCCGCATATTATCAGGTAGGAACTCTTTTCAAAATTCTTGTTCCTCGAGCTCATGGTACATGTAGATTTAAAGGAAAAAGAAAAGCACATAATGAGTCTACTGAAAAAAAACTTTTTTTTATTTGCTTAGATAGACATCCACAGCGTAAATGCGCCACCCACCTTGAGATATAAGTTCTAAAGTCTCGAGTATAGTTAACAATTAACTGTTAGGATAGTACAGTGATAGATTCTTATAATAGTTATTTAATTTCATATAGGAATCCGGCAGGGCAGGTCGCGACGGTAAACCTGCATTTTGTCGCATCTACTACTGTCGCAGTGAAAGAAACGCAGTTGACTTTTTGCTCAAAAATGAAATCGGCCGCGCTAAGACACCCGAACAAAAGCAACGTTGCAAGAACGCCTACAAAAGTTATGAAATAATGGTTAAATATTGTGAAGATGTTAGGTAAGTTGGTACTGGCTCGGTAGTGTTTAACAGTTTAAGATGTAGCAGTCGCAGCTATATGCACCCCTTTGGTTACAGTTATTCTAAAAAAAATACACAGATTTGCTTGAACCATTACCTTATCTCCTAGTATTATCTCAAAAAGTTAAATGTGACCATCTGTATATTAATAGGCAAAGACAAACAGCTATGCATGATTTCTTGCTCTGTGTCAACAGACCTATTGACCAGCTATAGTGCCGTCAATAAAAACATTCTAGAAATGGTTTCTTTTAAAACAACAACAACAAAATAGTTTCTGTTAGGTACTAATATTAATACATAAAATTAACCTTGATGTGTCATTGTTTATGACAACGTCATAAGAAAATACTGATAGAATGGTTTCATTTTTCAATTATCGCAATTATCGTTGCTATAAACAATTGACACCACATTCACTTTTCACTGAACTTCTTACTTGACGAAAACGTGTAAATGTATTATTGTATAGCAGCTGTCTACGCGGATGCATCGCTCACTCAAGTAGGAGAGAGACAGATGTCGAACGCTGCCAAACGCGGAGGCCGTTTGTGTCTCTTTGTCGCTCGTTGCGAGCTCTCGCTTGCACTTAAAGCCTTAAATGGAACGCCTCAGAGCGAGGTAACGCCGCATGAGTCATGTTTTTTCGTGCGTGCAGCCGGCTCCATCGAATTATTAGTCGTTGTCACGTCAAAAATGTTAACCTCTTAAAACCAGCTGGGCCGTGGAGCCTAAGAAATAAAAAAGTACAAGCGCGTGATGTTGTCGCAGATGCCGGCACCTGACGTTCGCGGAGTACTTCGGCGAGGAGCGTCCCGCGTGCGGCGGGCGGTGCGACGTGTGCCGCGACGGACGCAGCGTGCGGCGCGCGCTCGAGCAGCACTCCCGCCGCGCGCTCTCCGCCTCGCTGCACACCGCCGGCTTCGCACCCGCCGACCACAGCGACCCCGACCTCTACGGAGGCGGCCGATACGGACAGAAAATGTTTGTATCACTTCTAGCGTGTGACATGTCATTCTTCAAACCAGCTTTGACTACTGGTGGTAGGACCTCTTGTGAGTCCGCGCGGGTAGGTACCACCGCCCTGCCTATTTCTGCCGTGAAGCAGTAACGCGTTTCGGTTTGAAGGGTGGGGCAGCCGTTGTAACTATACTGAGATCTTAGAATATATCTCAAGGTGGGTGGCGCATTTACGTCGAAGATGTCTATGGGCTCCAGTAACCACTTAACACCAGGTGGGCTGTGAGCTCGTCCACCCACCCAAGCAATAAAAAAAAGTTCTCCGCACCTGATATTGTTTTCATATACAAGCGACGGTGCATATACCTTCAGATGGGCCGCTTCGTCTATCTTTAAAGACATTAAAAAAGTTCTATATAACTCATTTTCGTTTTGACATTGCTGTACAGAACTATTCTAATTTAATAGAATAATTTCAATCACATGAGCTTGATTGACTGTTTATATATAATTGTTTTTATAGACTAAATTACGAAGGTGGTCTGTTGGATTCATCACCGATCACAATTCTAGTACATAATCCATAGTTTGATATTGTTTAGGGAAACGCAGTCTTACTATGGCATCGGTCATGACAGTGAAGAGTCTGATGGAGAAAGTAGTCACCGACGGGTCGGAGAAGAGACCAAATCCCTTATTTTAAAAGAATTTGCTGAACGGAAAAAACGTGTTGAAGAAAGAAAAATAACCGACACCCCAGAGTCTGCAAAAAATTCCAAATGCCGAGCAGCCGAAAGTACAGCCACGAAGGTAATTAAAAAGTTTATCATTATTATTCTACTAATCATAAGGTTCATTTTTCAATTCAATTTGTAATAATTTCCTATAACATTTTTTGTAAAACAAAACTTCTATCTCACTCTAAATTTGTGTTCCTATTTACGTAATTGTAATCGTACTGTATTCGTTTATGAATGAAATATTTTTTTTAGGTTAATGGCTTAACACTGTCGAATCGTGAAGGCTACCTTATCATACTCACGGATGTCCTTAGCAATAATCTCGCCAATATGAAAGGTGTTGACGAACCAAATAAACCATTATCAAAAAATGACATAGAGCAATGCGCTGTAGAAATGGAATATGAAGCATTCTCTAGTCATACTGTTGTGAGTCTCTACAGACGGGCTATGTCTAAAATGGTAAATTATTTTTAACATGCAAATTTCTATTAACATTTAATTTTATTACAAATTTAATAATAATATTATTTAGATTTCAGCAGTAAAGGCTTGTCAGGATTGCATTTTCCCACAACTAAAAGAGTTTGACTCTAAATCCAAAAAAGAAGAAAGTAAAATCTATGATGGTTTTGTAAAAGCATCAGAGTTAAGAAATGGTATGATTGATATAAATAATTATTTTTATAATGTAGTAAAATCAATCTAATAATTAATCATTAAAATTTTGCAGACGTAGAGTCTAAAAGCGAAGCAAGGCCTCTTTCTAAGGCCGACAAAGAAACAAAAAGAAAAGCTAATTCGTTTAAAAAAGACCCACTTACACAAACAAAACTCAAAACCTTCTTTAAAGAAACATCCAAGAAATCTCCCAATGGTGATGAAAGCGAAAGTGAGAATGAAAATAGTCTTGTAATTGATGAAAATAGTTTAAATATTTGTAACAATACAACATTGAAATTGAATGAAGAATCTACAGATCAGAAGTCTAACAGTCATAATGATACAACATTAAAGATTACTGAAATCGAAACCAGTGAACAGACATCCGATGATGAAGAAGTGAAACCTAAGACTCTAGTTATTAATATAACACTGCAAGGTGTATCCTCCAAAAATATACAAAATGAATCGGAATCATCTGAACAATACGCACAGGACCGTGACAGGAATATTCAATCACCAGAAAGTAAAAAGGGATCGAAACGAAAAATCAAAGATCTTTTTGGGGACTCTGACGAAAGTGATATAGAATTTAAAAAATCAAAAAAGTCTAAACATAGCGACAAACATAAATCTGGTAAACATAAGAAGTCTCACAGTGAAAGTAAAAAAAACACTAAAGACGAAAGTCGAAAGGTAAAAGATATTCCAAAAAAAGAAAGTAGACATAAAGATGATATTAAGAAACCAATTCAAAACGAAGTGAAAGGCGTTGATAAGCATGAAAATAATCATCACAATGATAGCACAATTCTCGTTAAGACGGAAGCTGAAAATGTTGTAAAATTAGAAGGTCCCTCATTGTACTATAATTCAGACAGTGAATCCGAAAAGGAATTAGTCATTGATTTGCCCAATGATTCTCTGGTCAATGACAACGACGGTAACGATACAGCAGTCGAGCTTAGTCGACACGAGTCGGCAAGAGATAAAAGCATAAGTGAAGAATTAAATTTTGTAGAAGGCCCCATGGACACAGACGACGTTGAACTATCTAAAGCGTATAAGCTTAGCAAGGAAGCCGATAAGGTGCTGGAATCGTTAAAGCAATTTGCTGATTTGCCGCCTAAGCCTGTCGTAAGCGAAGTCGGTACTGGCGTGCAGCAGAATGATGGTACTACGAAAAATAAACCAATATCACCAGAACGTCATCCTAAAAAAGATAAACATCACCATAAACATGATCACAAACATCGGAAAACTCTAAGTTCGAAACAGGAAGATAATGCTAAAGTTAACGAGAAATTAAAGAAAAAGGATGAAATACTCCAACACAAAGAAAAAGATATACGAAAAGAAAAATGGAAGCACAAAAAGAAATCAAACGAACCATCCACAAACAAAGCAGAAAAAGTAGATGTGGCAAGTCTGGTTGTTAAATTGTTAATGCCATATTATAAAAAGAAAAGAATTAGCAGCCGCGACCTTTTCAAAATAACTGCCCGGCACATCGTGCATCAACTGTTAGCTATTCAAGTTACCGGTCAGTATTAAAGGCGATTTTCTTCGATTTTCATTTGTATATTATGCACTTAATTATCTTAGATGACATTTATTTGAGATAATTTTAATTATCTTAATGACAGCTTTCAAATATTTACAAATTAATTATATAATTTGCAGAAGAGGCAGCAATTGCGATGATTCTTAAAAAAACATTTACAAAGGAAATGAAGATAGAAAAAGAAAGTGACTTAGCAGCTAAGCTGAATCTGAAAAAGGACACGTGAATTATTTGTTAATGTATATATTAATTTATTAAATTTTATCCTTTGCATATCTATATTATATAAATGCTTATTTTTAAGAAAATAAAAAAATTGTTTTTGAATTCTTGTTGCATATTTTTTTAAACTGAAATTGAAAAAGTTTAATAATAAAACAACAAAAGGTAATTAACACTTTTTGACAACTTATTTATTTTATTGTATATATGGTTTAACAACTACAAAATTTTATGTAACAATAAATTGTTCATATTTTCAATGCACGTTTCTTAGGTGGTCCTTTGTACTGTCTGGGCGCCTTTCGTCTTGGAGCCCTGGGGGTTTCCGGATCGGGAGGAGCAGATGTCGTCACTAGGTTCCGTGTATTGCCGAACGACGACTCTTTACCTATTGTCTCTTGAAACTGATTTATTCGTTCGACCAACTCTTCATCGTTTTCAATTAGTTCTTCGATCTAGAAAATGATTTAATGTGAATAAATATTTTAATTTCGTTACTTGAACTTCCAAAAAATATTACTGTCCCAGTATATCGGAGAATTGTACGAATGATAAAAACAGCAGAAATTATGAAATTTCATGGTAAAGTAATAAATTATATGTACCTCATGCCTGTAATCATTGAGTAGATCCGTAGCTAATTTAACGAGATAGGCAGCCAGCTGCCCACCGCGCAGCCGCAGACGCGAGTACAAACGCAATACCGCCGGCACCACCACCTCCGCCACGGTGCGTTTCATTTTCTGGAAATCGGAAAATACTGGTAAAAATGTGTAACAACACTAAACTTACTACTTTTTTACTGGTGGTAGCACCTCTTGTGAGCCCCCGCGGGTAGTTACCACCACCCTGCCTATTTCTGCCGTGATGCAGTAATGCGTTTCGGTTTGAAGGGTGGGGCAGCCGTTGTAACTATACTTGAGACCTTAGAACTTAACGGACAGAATGGAAAGCAGTCGACGTCGCCCAAAACACGTCATCTCGGATCCTCCCGATCCACTAACGGTGCTTCTAGGTACTTCAAGCACCGGTCACCGTTCTCGTCGAACCCGTCGCTTGCGACGAAGGGCTCGACGAGTAAATTAACTCTCAGACACAGCCCACTGAGTTTCTCGCCGGATCTTCTCAGTGGGTCGCGTTTCCGATCCGGTGGTAGATTCTGCGAAGCACGGCTCTTGCTAGGGTTCGTGTAACGTCATCAGGTTTGAGCCCCGTGAGCTCACCTACTAAAGTTAGGGTTACGCTGAAATAGCCACTAGGGCTATCAGCTTAGGTAGGAATAAAAAACAAAAAAAAGAACTTATATCTCAAGGTGGGTTTTTTTTTTATGCCTTTGTAGGCAGACGGGCATACGGCCCACCTGATGGTGAGTGGTTACCGTCGCCCATGGACTTCAGCAATGCCAGGGGCAGAGCCAAGCCGCTGCCTACCGAAATCACCTACGGGTGGTGCATTTATGTCGTAGATATCTATGGGCTCCAGCAACCACTTAACATCAGGTGGGCTGTGAGCTCTTACACCCATCTAAGCAATAAAAAATAAAAAATCCTAAGCAAAAATAATTTTTAAGCACGTATTTGAAAAAAAAAAAAATTTTACTTCACTGAAACTAAGGGCGGTTTATGTGAGTACTAAAATGAGACAAACATTTTTTTTTTTATGATTGAAAGTTTACTGGTGGCCCGAAGGCCTTTCCAGTTTCACCAGGACAGGTGGGCGAGCAAAGGCTCAGCCAAGAGGGGCGGGATTTGCTAACAACTGCCCGAGCGCCTCCGAAGGAGACCTAACAACTCAAGAGCAATTGTTTCGCGAATGAATCTACTACCGGATCGGAATCGCGACCCGCTGAGAAGATCCGGCGAGAAACTCAGCGGGCTGATGCATGGGTTAGGTTGCACGTCGACCTCTTTGTCGAGTTCGACGAGTACGGTTACCGGAGTCCCTAAGCCTGCCCCTAGTATTAGAGCTGAAGGCATCTAATGCAACGGTTATTGGATCTGATGGATCCGTAAGGACGTGTCTAGGGCGTCGACGGTGACTGGCTCCTGCATGATCAGGATTCGGGGAGTAGTCAGCGGCGGCAACGATAAGGCGATTATCATGACGCATAGCCTTATCGAAGTATCGTTCCGACGCTGACTTCATGTATTTCCGAATTGATTCGGAGACAAACATCGATAACTTCATAATAAATATGTGACTTCAAAATAAAACAATCAAATTAAAATTATTGATTCAAATTATACAACTTAATGAAAACATTGCATTGTGGACTTGACCGGAACTTCGCGCATGTCAATGGTGAAGAAAATTATAAAATTGTATCGAGGGGTGAGAGGTTATTTGGTTTAAGCGACGTCTTTGCAAAATTACAAGAGAGCCATTTAAAGTTTAAAATTTGGAAATGATATTATCATGACAAAAAAACTTCTTTAACTATTTGAATAGAGTAAACTTAATTGAGGTTCAATTAAAAACATCGAATTGTTGATGCTAATGTTACGCCGGTAAGAGTAACGCCATCTATCGCCGAATAGTCGAACGAATATCGAAGAATCTAGTAGCACCTAGAACGCTCGAAAAGTACAACGCTATCTATTGTCAGATAGTGGAAACATAATACTAGAGATGTGTGGAATATTCTCGATAATTCTAGGGAATATCGACTAAAAAAGCATTTTAGAGATAGCACGCAGTCAGTCAGTAATCGGAACAACTCGAAGCGAAACAGCGACGGATCATCTGAAGCGAAGCGGAAGAAGCGAATTGAGAGTTTTAAAGTGTTTGTGAAGTGTTTTAAGTGTTTAATACAGTTTTAAGTTGTACTTTGGTGGAACATTTATTTATCCCGAACCCCAGCGCGTAACACTAATAACAAATGAAACGGACCTTTAATTACAAAGATAAATGTTGCGCATTAAGCGAAATGTTGCTTAAACCAACCCCCTCGATATGTTTCGATCCGTCCAAGCACTTGTACGAAATTTAAGGTAGTCAAGGCAGGCGGACACAAATATGACTATGAAAAATGTTGCTATATATCACATCTACGTGTTGCATGCTACATATATTTTATATTCTTAAAATACCTTCTCATTCTCGGTTAGCTAAAAATATAAATCTTATTATTAAATACATGTAAGTGTACATTTTTTTATAGGATGCGAAAACTATTTTTGTGGGACACTATAAAAATTTTGCCCTTAAATTTGGAGCGTGTTCATTACTTCGCGGCAGATAAGGGTGTGTTGATAATCCCCACTCGTCCCAAACATACAGTACCACCATATTTAAGATAAGAAATAAAGGCGTAAAGTACTAAGTATGTATGTAGGACTGTTACACTTTTTTTTTATGAAAGCTATATATTAACTGGAGACTGAATTGAATGGTAGTTAACTCTGCATTGTTATATTCAACAAAGTGGATGGACCATTTAATTTAAAATTACACTAATTTATACAATTAATAAATCACATTCGTCTATAAACTCAAAATAGTTATTTTCAATAAACTTGAATTAATAAATCACAATCGTCTATAAACTCAAAATAGTTATTTTCAATAAACTTGACGATAAGTTAGAAAAGAGTTTAAATTTAATGGACTATTTTAGGAAGTCTTAAACAGTTTTTTGAATCAAACAATACGTCACAAACAGAGGGGCTATCAGCTAAGTTGACTAATCCGACACTTATGAAACAGAATCTGGAATGATATGTTTATGTTTTTTTTAAATCGGCTAATGGCGAGACTAGATTTAAGGTAGTTACTTTGTTATTTTGTTATATTTTATTTACTTACATGTGAAACAATATTAGTCGTGACCCGCTCCTGGAGATCGTCAATGTCCGCAGGTTCGCCATTGGCCATTGGTTTCCCTGTATCGCGGAATTACAGTTTTGTACAAAAAATATTTTATGTTAAGATATAATCGTGCAGTATTGAATAAGCGTCATCTGCTTGTTTTAATTTTTAACATGGTTTTGTCAGTTTTGACTTAGTTATGTAACTGAATCTTCGAAAGCGATTCTTACTTCCAAGCGTCGGATTTTATTGAAATTTTGCACACTTATCAAGGAGCGATGACGATAATTCCACCACCCCACGAATTTTAACCATAAAATGCTACTTTTTCTTTATCATTTTTTTAACTTATAAAAATTATTATTATTATTATTGTGTAGAAGTGTGAACGAACTTATGGACCACTTAATGTTAAAACCTAATACCACTCATTGGTTACCAAGGGTCATTGATCTAAATATGACCAGCTATATTGATACCTGAGGTCAAAACCTCAATTATATTATAACGGAATTTGGGTTTATAAACTGCAACACATGACTGCATTGCAGCAGAAATAGGATGGTGGGACTTACTCTACATCCGGATTAACAATTTTTTTTTTGGGACAAGCTCAGTCATGTTTATGTAAATTGACAAAAAATAAATAAATGATGCTGTGGTTATCGAAGTCAGGAGAAGCAAATAAGTGTGGCCAACCAATAATTTTAGATTTTATTTGATAAACAATGTAACTGTGGCAAAGTTAGATCTAGCTTTAAATCTCGTTTAAATCAGACTGTGTTTAGGGCGCGTGAGTATGTCTTATTCGTTTTATGACCGCAACACAAATACATGATTTATAGAAAAATGATATTTCATATTTCATAATTAACATATATTCCTTTGAATACTGAATAAACTATTATATATAATATATGGTGTGTGTATATTTTTGTGTATGTATTTGTAATTTAATATAAATTTCATTGCACCTACTATTTACTTTGCACTACCTTTCGTTGACTGATAGAGAATGCTTTAGGCATTGCCAATGTAATTTTTTTTTATTGCCTACGTAGGCAGATGAGCATGTGGCCCACCTGATGGTGAGAGGTTACCGTCGCCCGTGGACTTCAGCAATGCCAGGGGCAGAGCCAAGCTACTGCCTACCGCTTAATGCTCTCCACAAGCCTCTTTTGAAGAAGGGCATGTCATAGCGTTCGTGAAACCCCGTGGGGGGAGGTCTTTCCATAGCCGGATGGTACGTATGTTGCCGCGTACATGGTACGTACGTTTTACATAAAGTGTACAAAACAAAAAAATATATGCAATAGGTGATGGTGGTGAATTAGTGAAGGTAAGTGCTCGCTTGGGATGGTCGAGGTCCAAAAGATCGATTTTTGTCAAGTTTGCATTTACAATGTAAATATAAATCCATTTTATAAAAAAACGATCGATTTTTTTTGCTCGAGAAATCGATTCTTCGATTAATCGATCTCGACTGGTCGCTCAACTGACTGGGTAGCTTCATGCGCGGGCCGCAGAGCACGGTGATGGTGTCGAGCAGCGCGGCGTGCAGCGCGGGGGGCAGCTCGCCCGCGCCCTCGTCCGTGAGGTCGGCCGCGTGCTGCAGCACCTCGCGCGCCAGCCGGCACTGCGCGTTCAGCCGCTGCACCAGCGACATGCGCTGCAGCATCACGTCGTAGATCAGCTGGCGGGCGTCGAACGACATCTTCTCTGTGAGTAAAGCGTACTTCTAGTAACCACCCAACTTTAACGGCCGTCTGGTGTAGTAGTAAGTGACATGGTCACTACACAAGGGGGTCGCGGGTTCGAATCCCGCCAAGGGAAGATATTTGTATGATCAATATAAATGTCTTTTCCGGGATTATGTATGTATATTAAATATATGTATGTGTATAATAAAAATCTTACATTTATTTCCGTTATCTGGTACATGTAACACAAGTTCTTTACGAACTTATCACGGAACCAGTTACTGTGGCGTAATTGTTAGTAAATATTTATATTTATATTATATTTACACCAGCTAAGTCGAGAGTTTCTTTTTTATTTTTTTTATTGCTCAGAGGGGTGGACGAGCTCACAGCCCACCTGGTGTTAAGTGGTTACTGGAGCCCATGCACATCTACAACGTAAATGCGCCACCCACCTTGAAATATAAGCTCTAAGGTCTCAGTATAGTTACAACGGCTGCCCCACCTTTAAAACCGAAACGCATTACTGCTTCACAACAGAAATAAGCAGGGTGGTGGTGCCTACCCGTGTGGACTCACAAGAGGTCCTACCACCAGTAACCAGGTCGAGAGTTCCTTGACAAATTAATGCAATTTTTAAGTCACAATATTATCTAACCATGGTTATCCTCGAGACATGAGATCAAAGTTTTTATGACTATTGTAGTAACGGTTTTCCTACGAACCAAACCCGTACGTAGAGAGTAGAAACGAGCTGATGTTGGTATCTAACCAACGCGCCTCATTAAATGCCTGCTAACTAAAATTTTCGGCTGCATGATTCTGCACCGCGATCAACGCTCGACTGCGAAGTGCCAATTTAAGAATATAATATATGTACTAGAAAATATTGTTGTGGTTTAAAAAAAAAAACCATTTTTTTCTTACCTTCTTTATATATTATGCTGTGAGATTATACCTATTCCAAATTTCTAAGACGACAAACTATTTAATAGATTCGATTAGTTTATAAGATTTGTTTTTACTTTGGAAAGCAGACGAGTTTAGGGGTCATGTAATGATGAGTGGTCACAGTCGCTAGAACACCGCGTCAGAACATCATGGAATGATTCCGTTGACTATGTAGGTTGAATTTTTTAAGACTGCCAAAGGTATCTACGGTACTATTTCCTAATTTTTTGTTATTGCTTATGAGAGACAAGCTCACGGCCAATCTGATGCTGAGTGCTTACCAGAGCCCATAGACATCAACAACGTAAATGCCGCTACTCGCCTTGCGACATAATTAGGCAGGTCGGTAATACCCATCCGAGCGCGCTCACAAAAAGCTCTACGACCAGTAATTGCGCAAATTATATTTTCTGCGGGTTTTATTTTCACTAAACGATGTTATTCCTTCACAGTGGTAATGATTCGTGAAAATTTGATAGTAAATACGTTTTTCATGACAAAAAATAGTTTCTGCATGTTCCGGGCCTCTTATCTATTTCATTTTTATTTGATACTAGCCGACCCGGCAGACTTCGTAGTACCTCAATCGATAAATAAAATACCTAAACTTTTGTAACAAATAAACTTAAAGCAAACAAAAGGAATTCGTCCGACGGGGCACACATCAATGGGAAAACAAAATTGTTATTTTTATTTATTATTTTCATATTTATCTATCGTTTAAACCTTCTCTGGACTTCCACAAATAATTCAAGACCAAAATCAGCCAAATCGGTTCGGCCGTTCTCGAGTTTTAGCGAGACTAACGAAGAGCAATTCATTTTTATCTATATAGATTTCAACCTATACCCAACCGATAATAGATTAGACCACAAATTGCTTTGTTTGTTCCTTTGACATTTCGTATGATTACCCGTCTCATTGTTGTAATACAGCACGCAGTCGACGAAGTGATGAAATATCGTTTCCGTGGTGAGGCAGCAGGTCATGTAGTACTCGGCGGGCTCTCTCACGTCATTATCTTCATCGGCCAGGAGTGCACAGTACCTAGAAATCAAAAGTAATCTTATAGAAGAAAAAAAAACCAAGATACATAAAATTGGGGTAAAACATGGATACACATATAATTGAAGACAAAAAGGGAGAGCATTTTATTTATTTTATTTACATATCATAAAAAATATTTTAAATTCCTTAGAGTACCGTTTCTGGGTCGCATCTTATTATAAGAAAAGCATATCTCGTTATCCTATTTTCTGTTTCTAAAACTTAAACGTACAAACAAAACATGCAAGTTTCAATTTTCAGAATAAAAAAAGAACAAAAGCTTCTGATCTTGTGTAAAAATTTAAAACAATATTTTTTATTTATTTATTAGCTTCATACAACTGGATACACACATTAACATTTAAATTAAATAGAAAAACGAATACCTACATTATTGAATTTACCCTTTTGCGTGTGAACACAACTTCCATAAGAGCGGTTGTGAAATCGTCAGAGACTAACTTTTATTTATTAAATAATAATATAGATAGATATAAAAAACTAATTACATTCATTTTTATTACATTGTTCCTATTTATATATTTATAAATATGTATATATGTTATTTGTGTATGTAGGGGTATAACTATAATATATATTTTAATCGATAGGTACACCGCGTAAAATTTGTTTCCATATGATTCTTGACCTATCTTCCTATATGGTTATCTATCTATATATATATATATAAAAATGAATTGCTGTTCGTTAGTCTCGCTAAAACTCGAGAACGGCTGGTCTAATTTGGCTAATTTTAGTTTTGAATTATTTGTGGAAGTCCAGAGAAAGTTTAAAAGGTAGATGAATATGAAATTGCTCGGAATTAAATAAAAATAACAATTTTGTTTTCCCTTTGATGTGTCCCCCGTCGGACGGATTCCTTTTGTTTGTTTTAAGTCTATTTTATACAAAAGTTTAGGTCTTTTATGTATTGATTGAGGCACTACGAAGTCTGCCGGGTCAGCTAGTCTGGCATAAAACGCTTTTAGCGATAAGACCGCCAATTGTACTTTTTTGTATTTAATGTTTCTCATAGCTTATTCATTTTGTGTACCATAAAGAATAATTTCTTTCTCTCTCTCACACACACACTCTCTCTCTCTATAAATTTAAAATATAATAAATATCACGTACTTGTAATAAAGGGGCGTCCGTAGTCGCAGGAATCCCGCAAGTAGTAGCCGCGTGAGCGCGCGCGCGGCGGCGCGGCGCAGCTCCGGCGGCGACTCGCGCGACAGGCAGCCGCACACGCACTCCAGCAGCGGCTCCACTATACTCGTGTATCTGACGCACGCAATGTGTACGTTAGTGACTCTAGGAGTGACTCTCACCTATATCATTACTAGTGTCAATCCTTTGCGAGCAGACTGATCAACTACATCTTAATTAAGGAAAAATAAAAAATAAATATTATTAGTTTATGTTATGACCAGAGGTCGGAGTAGGTAGATTGATTTAAGGTCGTTGACGTCAAACGTAGAGGATAATATGGAGATGCCTCCAAAATACCGGAACTTCATATTTATTATAAACTAGCTGACCCGGCAGACTTAGTAGTGCCTCAATCGATAAATAAAAGACCCTAAACTTTTGTATAAAATAAACTTAAAACAAACAAAAGGAATCCGTCCGACGGGGGATACATCAAAGGAAAAACAAATTTGTTATTTTAATTTAATTCCGAGCATTTTCATATTTATCTACCTTTTAAGCCTTCTCTGGACTTCCACAAATAATTCAAGACCAAAATTAGCCAAATCGGTAAAGCCGTTCTCGAGTTTTAGCGAGACTAACGAACAGCAATTCATTTTTATATATAACTAGTCAGGTCATAAGTATTGTCACACAGTAAAAACTTTTCTTTTAGAATGCTGGCCACAAAAAAGCTTATTGAATTCGAATTTCAAATTGTTCATGAAAATAAAAAATGTATACTTTTAGAATTTTACTCATTTTTAAATATGGAGTGGACGCTTAAAGAAGACCGTGTTGCAGTTATTGCGTTGCATCGTTGCGGTTACGCGCCAATTCAAATTTTTAACATACTGAAAATTTTGAATATAACCAAAAGATTCGTTTATCGTACCATCAAACGATACAATGAA
This sequence comes from Bombyx mandarina, assembly GCF_030267445.1. Taxonomy (NCBI): domain Eukaryota; kingdom Metazoa; phylum Arthropoda; class Insecta; order Lepidoptera; family Bombycidae; genus Bombyx; species Bombyx mandarina. The sequence continues at coordinate 9,684,656 of NC_143219.1, read as the reverse complement.
GACTCTAGTGTAAATGACAGGTCAAGAAGTGGTCGCCCTCGGTCTGTTAGGACTTCAGCAGTGATAAAAACTGTGAAGGCGCGAATTCAAAGAAATCCCAAACGTAAGCAGAAACTGTTGGCCCTTCAGATGGGGTTAAGCAGAACCACGGTGAAAAGGGTGTGAAATGAAGACTCAGGCTTCGGGCATATCGAAAAAAAACAGGACATCGTTTGAATGCTCGTCTAATGGACCTGAGACTGAAGAGATGCCGCGCTTTGTTGAAGCGGTACGCGGGAAAAAAATATCGGGAAATTCTTTTTTCGGATGAAAAAAATTTTACCGTAGAAGAGAGCTACAACAAACAAAATGATAAGGTGTACGCACACAGTAGTGAAGAAGCGAGCAACCGTATTCCGCGTGTCCAACGAGGTCATTTTCCATCCTCGCTCATGGTATGGTTGGGAGTTTCTTATTGGGGCTTAACAGAGGTACATTTTTGCGAGAAAGGTGTAAAAACGAATGCAGTTGTGTATCAAAATACAGTCTTGACGAACCTTGTAGAACCTGTTTCTCATACCATGTTCAATAACAGGCACTGGGTATTCCAACAAGATTCGGTGCCAGCTCATAGAGCGAAGAGCACACAAGACTGGCTGGCGGCGCGTGAAATCGACTTCATCCGGTATGAAGACTGGCCCTCCTCCAGTCCAGATTTGAATCCGTTAGATTACAAGATATGGCAACACTTGGAGGAAAAGGTGTGCTCAAAGCCTCATCCCAATTTAGAGTCACTCAAGACATCCTTGATTAAGGCAGCCGCCGATATTGACATCGACATCGTTCGTGCTGCGATAGACGACTGGCCGCGCAGATTGAAGGCCTGCATTCAAAATCACGGAGGTCATTTTGAATAAAATTTAGTATCATAAGAATCTATGTTTTGTTAAGTTCATTTTGGTATATGAATGGTTACATAATGAATAAACTTGTTTCAATTATTTTACATTAAACATGTGACAGAATTTATGACCTGACTAGGTATAGATTTGTTCCGGAATTTTGAAATTAGCATGAGTCTGTGTTTAAGGTGAAAAACGTATTAATAATATCAATCTACGCTGATATTTACCTGAAATGTAACATGTTTGGGGCATGCCCTTCATCGTATATCAGAGAAAATAAGATCAGAATATAACGTACTTCCCGCACATTATGGATAAAATGGCATGTCCATATTATAATATCTTGACGCAAGTATATAAAATCAATCTACCTACTCCGACCATTAGTTATGACTAATATTTAATTTTACAATAATTAAACTTTTTAGGCATCTTAATATTTTGTAATTGAGGTGACCAAGAAACATGTACCGATAATGGGAAGCTTTTATCAATGACGCGACACCTGGTGAGCTGAAAATGTTTCCGATTATGTTAAAACAATTTCCGAGTTTGACGTTGACAGAATACCTGGTACAGATGTCTGTGAGCACGAGCAGCGCGTTGAGCCGGGCGGCGGTGGGCGCGGCGCAGTCCCGCAGCAGCGCGGCGAAGCGCGGCGCCGCACGGCACGCGGCACCGCGCGCGCGCACGCACAGCCGCCCCGCGCCTGCCACGCACGCACCCATCTCTGCACCGTCCCACTCTGCGTACGATACGTCACTACGTAGTATAAAACAAAGTCGCTTTCTCTGTCCCTATATGCCTATGTATGCTTAAATCTTTAAAACTACGCAACGGATTTTGATACGGTTTTTTTAATAGATAGAGTGATTGAAGATGAAAGTTTATATGTATAATAACATCCAGTAAATAGTGGAGAAATCAATAATAAATTAGTTTCCGAAGCGAAGCGAGGGCGGGTCGTTAGTATTATATATTAGAAAGTTTCAACCATACTAACTAAAGGGCTAACCGAAAAAGGGTTCAAAATAAAACTGAGAAAGATGTTTATTTAATTTTTTTTACAATCGTCTGAATGCTTCGTTTGTAAAAGCGAAGATAAAGTCGAAACAAACATAACAACATGAATATCATTGACTAGCTTGAGACATTAGGTCGAAATAAGCATGCAACAAACACTGATTGAGTCTAGCACTTGAATCAGAACAATCAATTGTTCACTGGTCTGTTCTATCACATCTCTGATCTGTTATCTTTAGAAAAACCAATGGAAAGCTGATAATACAATGGAGACCGAAATGCCTAAATCTATTTTAATAAACTGGTTAGATCTGTGAGCATAATTGCAAGGCGGTTCTCCGTTTCCACCTATAACGTAACAACAAATGATCGGTCTCGCTAAATTAAAGTTTGAAAAGCTTTTGAATAACATACCCGGTGGGGGATTGGCGAGTGCGTCGAGGAAGAGCTGCATGAGCGAGGGGGCGGGCGGCGCGGGCGACACGAGCGCCAGGTCCGCCGCGCGCAACCATTCCCGCACGTCGGCGCCGCTCGCCGCGCGCTGCTCCGCTGGACACGCCCACACAATATTTATATTAACACTAGCTGTACCCGTCCGCTTCGCTGGGTATTTAAAATTAACATTATTCTTTCTCACCCCCACAAAGATTCTCATCATTAACGCCTCCGCAACTAGTGTAGGGAGTCCAACACTCATATATCCATTAAGTACATGTATTTTCTACATGGATACCCAGTTTCAAGTCAATCGGATGCATGGTTCAGTAGTTATAACGGAACATCCGTAAGAACCACTATAGATTTATATATTAGTATAGAATTATAGATTAAATGAATATTTCACAAATAATCGTACTTAATTTGTAAAACGTAGTAGGTAAATGACATTTCAGATATTGGAAATCTAAAATAGATTTTCATTATATTTCGATCAATCCTGCATCGTTTTTTAATCCTTTTTTATTGTTTGATCAATCAATCTATTTATTTGTTTAGCAATTTTTTTTTCGAATTGAGTATATCGATTTAATTACAGGTGCAAGAGCAGGTCGTGACACAGATACAGCAACTGCTTACAGATCGCATTGACACGTTCGTGTCGAATCAATTCGTAGTATAGATATAGATTAGTGAAGTTTAGAAACATTACCGTAATAAGTGTGAAATTTGGTTTGCGTTTTTGAGCCTTATTACATCTAGGAATATAGTTGCATTTTTTCCGTATTCATTTATTTAAATGAGTTTTGAAAAAGGATTTTGTTGATATCTATCTCCTTCTGGCGCGTTTAACGGAATGAGAATGAACGGCCCAACGGTACTTTTTTATGAATTCAGGGCCATCATCGAGGAGTTGAAATAATTAACTAATTAGTTTTTGGATGAAACTGCTAATCATGACTTTTATATTGCTTAGATAGGTGGACGAGCTCACAGCCCACCTGGTGTTAAGTGGTTACTGGAGCCCATGCACATCTACAACGTAAATGCGCCACCCACCTTGAGATATAAGTTCTAAGGTCTCAGTATAGTTACAACGGCTGCTCCACCCTTCAATTCGAAACCCATTACTGCTTTACGGCAGAAATAGGCAGGGTGGCGGTACCTACCCGTGCAAACTCGCAAGAGGGTCCTACCACCAGTCATTACGCAAATTATAATTTAGATTTATACATTTTTAACTTAGATTTTTTTATACATTTTTAATGTGATCTACACTGTTATTGCCATAGCCACGTTTCGGCTTGATATACCAATTGTAGGGCACCCTGAATAATACTGCTTAACAAGTTAATTTGGCTTTACGTTTCCTTTCCCGAATTCCGAAAGCGAACATTCTCGGCGTTTAAACAACGCAGGGGATTATCAGCGAACACCAATTTCCACGAATCACATTATATACACTATTATTTGGCGGGTAGTGATCCGAACCCGTGATCACTTGCGGCGGCGCCGAAATATCGGGAACTTATGAAATGTGAATATAGGAGTGAGAACCAATTGCGGCACCAAAAGTTATTGGCAGTCGTGTAATAGAAATTTTTTTTTTCATATAATATGTTTTTTTTTTTTTATATGACAGTAGTTGTCGTAATTTATTCGTACTCTCGACGTACTTACGCCTTAACCTAAAAATGAAATTTTAAATGCTAATAACGTAATTAATAGCGTCTGCTATTCATGATAATAGAAGAGAGCGTTTACTGTAATTAATACGGGATAAACTCACAAAGCTGCATCATTTCCGTAGCCCACTGAATGTTTTCAGGATCGAGTTGCGCCGCTAACGTGGCGATGGGGATCCTGGACGCTATAACAAATCGCCAACCATGGTTATTTTAATGGGTCCGTGGCCTAACTGCTAAAACGTTCGTTTCATTCACATCGAGTGTTCCTTAAACAGGTCGGTACCGATATTTCTAAATTAATTTCTTGTCTGTACATAACACGGATATAATCACCGGTGATAGGGCATATTGTAGACCAATGTAGGTGAGAAACATCTCGGTTATTCGCAAAGCCATCGGCGGTTTCGGTTTGACACATGAAGACTTTCGTGTTCATGTCCCAATTTGGACCCACATTGAACGAAGCCATCACGTATCACAGTTTGCAGGGTTTTAGCAGTCTGCAGAGAAACGCATTACTGCTTCACGGCAGAAATAGGCAGAGTGGTGGTACATATCCGTGCCGCCTTACAGCCGATCAAAACTAATCAAATTAAAACTAAAAAGTTAACTAGGTAGGACCTTTTGTGAGATCGCGCGGGTAGGTACCACCTTCCTGTCTATTTTTGCCCCGAAGCATGAATGCGTTTCGGTTTGAAGGGTAGGGCAGCCGTTGTAACTATACTTGAGACCTTAGAACATATTATATCTCAAGGTGGGTGGCGCATTTACGTCGTAGATGTCTATGGGCTCCAGTAACCACTTAACACCAGGTGGGCTGTGAGCTCGTCCACCCTCTAAACAATAAAAAAAAGTGATAAAGAAAAAAATGTTCGTTACTTTGAAGTATTGATAACGCTTACTTTCGTCTTCAGACGTGGCGAGCCGCCTCACGAGGTGCTCGCGCAGGGCGTGCCGCTGTTCGTTGCTCGCGAACCGACTCCACACCGACAGTAGCTCCACTGTGAGAGGCATCAGCCGCACGTCGCGCTCCTGCACAACGCATCCAATTGCTACTATATTGCAATCAAAATAAAGCTCAAATTTATCTGTACTTGACTACTTCTCAGTATCTCTACCTTTATACCTCTATCTTTTTTTACTGGGTGAGAAGTACTTTACTATTTCTGAATATCTTTACCTTTATACTTCTATACCTTTTTTGTGGTAGGTGCGAAAATTCTAATTCAAACCCAAGGGCGATAGGTCTGGTGCGTTCAATATTTACGTAAATATGGTTAGAAGTTTATCGATAAATTCGATACATATGTAATGATATCAGTCAAATGATATTTTTTTTCCTAAGCTGATGGTCTTGAGACCATATTAGCGTAACCGGGCGAGAAATGACATTTGATGATGCTTTAAAATTCGCACTTTTATCAAACGATAGGTCTTCATGTGTAGTACATATTACTTGGACAAATCAAAGTGACATAGTAACAGAGATAAGGAGATGAGAAAAAGGAACCAGATATAGCGAGCGTATTGTGTACCTCAGTGTCGTCAGCAAGTTTGTAGTAATAGTCGAGCACGAACCCGATGTCCGAGTAGTCCACGAGCCGCGCCACGCCGGTGAGCAGCACCAGGCACTGCAGGTCGCGCCGGTCGTCCGCCGCGCCCAGGTGCGTGCTCACCACGTCCACGAGGCGGTGGCTGGCGACGGACACAGAACTAAAGGCTTCGTCAAACAGAACGCGTACCTAGCGCGTATCAAAGCGTTAAGGCTTAGTCAAACAGAACGCGTACTTAGCGCGCGTCAGAGCGTTAAGGCTTCGTCAAACAGAACGCGTACCTAGCGCGCGTCAAAGCGTTAAGGCTTCGTCAAACAGAACGCGTACCTAGCGCGCGTCAAAGCGTTAAGGATTCGTCAAACAGAACGCGTACTTAGCGCGCGTTAGAGCGTTAAGGCTTCGTCAAACAGAACGCGTACTTAGCGCGCGTCAGACCGTTAAGGCTTCGTCAAACAGAACGCGTACCTAGCGCGCGTCAAAGCGTTAAGGCTTCTTCAAACAGAACGCGTACTTAGCACGCGTCAGAGCGTTAAGGATTCGCCAAACAGAACGCGTACTTAGAGCTGCGTTTTAACGTCGCGCTCTTTTCATGTTACATAAATTGACTAGATGAGCCTAACGCTCCTTGACGCAACGCATTCGCCAAATCATAGTGCCTTTCGATAGCAGTGTGAAAATTTAAAAGATGTCGAGTGATTCAGATGTGGCATTGTATAAGCACGAGTATTCTATAAAATTTTCGGGCATTATCCAGTATTTTAATTCATTAACTCGGACGCTAAATGAAATTTATAAAAAATTATAACGCCCGACTTCAAAGCGTCCTAACGCCGCGACAATACGACAACAAATAATAATTTTTCAAATATGGCATCCATTTTATCCGTAATAGGGCGATCAGAGCGACATGCATCTTTGACATCAAAATTTCCGGATTGAAAACGTTTAAACCAAATTTGTGCTACTCTCACAGACACTGCATTAGGTAATTTTTTTCGCGGCTTGCCTTGCATTTTTACCTTTTTTGAAGTAAAATTTTAAAATGTATCGAATTTCTTCATTAGATTCACTCACCTTGACAGTACGAAAAATAAGTAAAAATCACATATTTTCCTAATTTGAATTTGGAATTATCTTCTTTAAAATTTAAACTTTTAATGATACCAAAATCATCCAGATACAAATAGTATAGCCAAATAGATTTTAATACAAGTTCATACATACTATAATGCGAAAAGACTTTTTCGCCAACCGTATTACTCCGAATTTTATGATTTGATAGTGGAAAAATATTCTTCACTTACTTTATACAGTTAGATGTTTTCGAGAGTAAAGTGCAGGCTTTCTGCAAATGCCTCCTCATATTGTGTCGCGTTATCCCGTCTAAGAACATCCAAGGCACCGGACTGAATTGATTCGACACGAACGTGTCAATGCGATCTGTAAGCAGTTGCTGTATCTGTGTCACGACCTGCTCTTGCACCTGTAATTAAATCGATATACTCAATTCGAAAAAAAAATTGCTAAACAAATAAATAGGTTGATTGATCAAACAATAAAAAAGGTATAATGCAGGATTGATCGAAATATAATGAAAATCGATTTTAGATTTCCAATATCTGAAATGTCATTTACCTACTACGTTTTACAAATTAAGTACGATTATTTGTGAAATATTCATTTAATCTATAATTCTATACTAATATATAAATCTATAGTGGTTCTTACGGATGTACCGTTATAACTACTGAAGCATGCATCCGATTGACTTGAAACTGGGTATCCATGTAGAAAATACATGTACTTAATGGATAGGCTAATATTTATATGAGTGTTGGACTCCCTATACCAGTTGCGGGGGCGTTAATGATGAGAATCTTTGTGGAGGTGAGAAATAATAATGTTAATTTTAAACGCCCAGCGAAGCGGACGAGTACAGCTAGTACTCTTATAGTCTTATAATTTTTATACATGTGTTAAGTCTATTAAAAATATTTAACGTTTTTATATTGTTCCATAAAGCCTTACAAACTATCTTTGGTTATTCATAGTATTCAAAATACAATATTATTGTTATTCTTTTTGTAATAATTTAATAACCTTATTTTCAGGATCTGACAACTGGTGCATGGGTCCCGCGAGGAAGGCGTCGAACACCGCCTCGGTGGGTATTTGTGTGACCATCTCACCGAGAGCCGCGATGGCCGCCGACCTCACGATGATGCTGGCGTCGCGGCACAGCCCTACCAAAAGCTGCAATATAATCTAACAATTAGCGTAAAACATTAACTTTTATATATTTCAGATGTCGATCGATTTAAGATATTCCATGGCCGGGTAACGATAGAACGGTTTTAGATCAAAACCTGTTGATACTTTAAGGTTATTTCCAACTTCTTCGTGTTTTTTTTAATTCAATTTACCTTTAATAAGTCGATTATTAAATTATACTTAATATATTTAATTTTATTTTTAGTTTATGTACCATTTAAATATTATTATAATAGGTAATTGGCATTGGTGCTACTGTAAGAGTTGTTAGATTAAAAACATGCTGATATAATAATAGAATATCTAAAACATAAATAATAAAATCATCTGCTTGGTTATCTACTCTGCAATTATTATTTTTCTCCTAGAAATGATCGCGTTTTACATATTACTAGCGATCCCGCAGTAGTTGAAATTCGACTATAATTAATTGAAATAATAAGTTTTATTAAGGTTCTATTGTCAAAGATTATTATACTTCCGTATTCACAGATTTCGTCAAAACCACAATACATACAACAATATATACATACAACAAATAATATTAAAAATAAACAATATTAGCCTATTCTCATTTGACCACAGACTAAGCAGTAACAAAAGTTGGACAAAAAACTGTGGAGGGTATGTTTATTTCTCTATCTTATACTAGGAACTTTCAGCGCCTTTTTTTAAATTTACTCGGTTGCTGCGGCCACCCTTATTTAGCAGATTTTAACGGACACTTTTTACACACAGAGACGGTTCTTCTTACCTCTACCCTCCATATAATAAACCAAGAGTATATATATGTGTGTGTGTGTCAAATACATAGTAGTGTGTGTAATGTTTTTTTATTGATTTTATGTAGTATGAATGCATAATTTATAAGCAAAATTAGCATTCTGCACTCCTTCTCTACATCCTCTATAAGTGTGAGAAATTTCATACTCCTCCGTCCGCGCAATTTTTGTAAAAAGAGGTACAAAGTTTCTGCTTCACGTGTTAATATAGCAATATGAATGTGAAGGTGTGGTTATATTACTGGTGGTAGGATCTCTTGTGAGTCGGCGCGGGTAGGTAGCACCACCCTGCCTACTTCTGCCGTGAAGCAGTAATGCGTTTCGGTTTGAAGGGTGGGGCAGCCGTTGTAACTATGATTGAGACCTTAGAACTTATATCTGAAGGTGGGTGTCACATTTAAGTTGTAGATCTTTATCAGTAACCACTTAACATCAGGTGGGCTGTGAGCTCGTTCATCCATCTCAGCAAAAAAAAAGATGAGGTTTAGTAGACGGACCGCGAGATCTGCGTCGACGGGCGCGGTGTGGTGCGTGGCCAGCACGCGCTGCAGCAGCGACAGCGCGGCACGGCGCACGGCGGCCCGCTCGTCGCACACGCCGCGCGCCGCCGCCGCCACTAGCCGGCACGCCTCGCCGCGCGCGCCCTGCACCTCCTGCACCACCGACGACTCGTTAATTTCAATAGTACAAGGTAATAAAAGAGAGAGAGGGAGTGAGAGAGGGGGGGGAGAGGGGGGAGAGAGAGGGAGTGAGAGAGAGAGGGGGGGAGAAGGCGGAGAGAGAGGGAGTGAGAGAGAGAGGGAGTGAGAGAGAGAGGGAGAGGGAGTGAGAGGGAGAGGGAGTGAGAGTGAGAGGGAGTGTGTGTGTGTGAGAGAGAGTATTCTTTATTGTAAACCAAAACCGTGGCGCTGTGCGACACATCCCTCCTTACAGATACGGATACCACACTCGCCGCATATGGCGGGCGATAGTGACTGTGTCCTAAGCATATCTTTAACCAAGATGACATGAAATTTAATTTTCACCAAATCTCTTTGTTACTTCTATTTGTTTTATACACGAATATACTTATGTTCAAGAGAAATTCTTATTGAAGGAATATGCATAAAGTTAATCGCAAAACATAATTACCTTGACGGCGTCTCTCACATGTTGTCTTTCGTGGGTAACGCACTCAGTAATTATACTAAAAGCTCGGGCGCGCAGCGTGCTCGACACGTCATTCAAACGTTCGTATATCGCTCGCAGGAGTTCGGAGTGACGCACGGTGTGCGAACGCTGCCGGAGTAGACCTGCCATGTCTTCTTCTATCACTTCTTGATCTGGCTGTGAAATAAACAGTTGGAGGAATTGTAAGGATATTACATTACTGGATTACTAGTGGTAGGACATCATGTAAGTACGCACGGGTAGGCACGGTTTAGGGCAATCCTAACCATAAAATTTTATATGATTGTTTTTAAATGTCGGAACACACTAATAAATAAAATTCTGGTCGTACGTGCACGTATTGTACATTAAAAAATAAAAATTATTTGCTCTGATTCTAGTTTTTATTGAAGCTAGCACCAAAATACAGTCCACGTTCTACATATTGATCCTTCGAGCCGCATGTGAACCAGCGACCTATGGATCTACAGTCCACAGCCACTACACTGCCTATTTCTGCCGTGAAGCAGTAATGCGTTTCAGTTTGAAGGGTGTGTTCGTCGCAGAATACCCTAACATAAAAACAATAAATAAAGTTACATGACGATCTATATTTTAATAATCCCGTGTTAATCTAATGATTAACATGACCTAATTATATTTGCAATACTAATATTATAACCATAAAAGTATTTGAAAATGTATTGCACCAACAAACTTCTCTGTTAAATTATGGTGTTTTCTTTTGGCGCGTTTGGCAAAATATATCAGTGTATTTTTAGCGTGTGATTCGTCAGTTATATATTGCAGTTTATATTTTTTTATTGTAAAGATTGTGTAGCAATAATAGGTACTTACAATTATTTATCAATAAATAAACACATTCTGTTAATGTGGGCTTCGTAAATAATTCTCGTACGCATCATTTCTTTACTAATTGCTATTGATTCTATAGCTTTATATAATTTTTATACAATTCCTTTTTTTTAAATATCAAAAACAAAAAAACAATAATGTAATACATAAAATTGATCTTAATATTTGAGGTGTCAACGATAATGGTAGTTAGTAGCTACCTTCGATTATTAGAACGAGCGCTACCTTTTTGGGATGCGGCGCCGGTGTCATAAGTGTAAGATTGGAGTAGAAAGTTTTATGTTTACGATCCATGAAAATGAAAGGCAGTATTATTATTGAAGTTATACTTCTTTAGGCGCGTTATGAAAAATTGATGAGAGTAAAATTTTACGATGCGCGCGCACCGTGACACAAAATTAACAGAATGAAGTTGCCCACTAAATCGCTCATTACAATACGACCGACGTAACTTGGCGAGTCTGAATATAGCCGCAGGTGAACTTTCCCAACCGTACCGAGAATTACCGAATTTACGACGTCAAAAAAAGGGATGTCCAATGAGGATGTTGTTTAATCCTTTTTTTTTTCAAATTGATTAAATTTTATATTATAATTTATAATTTAAATTTAATTTAGTTTATATACTTTAATTTATTTTATAATTTAAATTTAAAAAAAGAAATAAATTTAATAAAAAAAGTATAACTTCTTACGCGCGTACATAAGTAGACGCACCCTTTTTAATTATTGAATTCGATACTTTCGATAAACTTTTTAGTAACAAATACAGCATACAATCTCCACGAATGTGTCTTGGCTACTCTCATCTTCAGTAGTAACAGTATCTTCTGGACGAGCTCCATTCTCATGAATTACTTGATTTTCATCATTATCTGCTACATTTTCTATGTTATCGTGCGCATTCTCGTTACCTTGACCTAAAATAATGATTAAATAAATAACAGCGACTTATGTCAACTACGCAAGAATTTCATCTGTTCCAACGGGTGCGAAACAAAAAGGTGTTTTTATTTACTTTTAAAATGATTTAGGTATATCAGTATTTTCAGTACTATAAAACATAGTAAATTATGTAGAGATAAAAAGGTCTAAACATTAAATGTTTTAGCTTGTATTTCAAAGTCAAACTTTGCCACTAATTTTTAACAAAGATACATACTAATATGTAATTAATTTTTACTAGAGGTCCCGCAGTAGTCGAATTTCGACTATAATTACTTGGAATTGTAAGTTTATACACTATTAAGATTGTATTTTATACTTCTATAATAACAAATTTCGCCAAGATTACACTATAAAAATATTAATAAAGACAAACAATATTTAATCTATTCTCAATTAGACAACAGACGTCAAGAACAAAAGTTTGACAATAAATAGTATGCATGCGTGTATGCGTCAAATACATGGTATGTAGGTGTGTAATGTTTTCTTTATTGAATTAATGTATCTTTTAAGCATTATTTAAAAAAAATATTAGCATTGTGCACTTCTTCTCTGTATTCTCTATATGTGTGGAAAATTTCATACAAGGGATACAAAGTTTTTGCTTCACGTATTAATATATAGATTCAACTAACAAATAATAATGAATGCCACAATTAGTTGCTCGCCGAGCCAGTATCTACAAGCTACCCTTATTCACTTCACGCACATGCTCGTGTAGAAAGTCAACTTGTTGTATCTCGTAGTAATCAAAGAATTTGGAACCGAAAAAGGAATAATCCAAAGCAGTTTTAAGAGTTGTTAATTAAATTAAAACGGTCATTAAATATCTCTTAATATCATTTTTACCTTTTATATTTGAGTAATCGTTATTTTACCGTATGATTTTGATTCGCCTGTCGTATATTTTGACCTCAAATGACGTCACATGTAAATAATTGCGTTCAGCCGAGATTGGCAGTGCATGCCGAAATAAAAAAAAATCGCTATTAAGCATATTTATAATAAGTATAATAGTTGCCAGGGTGTGTTTATGTAACGCTCTTTGGTAAATAAATGAGTTAGTTTAGTATTCAATTCATAGTATACCATTGGGCTGGTTGTTTTTTGGAGAGTCTTCATTTTCTGGTTTAGATTCTTCAAGATCACTGCTTAACAAATTTGACAAAATTTCCTGTAAAGTTTAACGCAATTAATAGTTTGAAGCCTTTAGCTGTACAGTAAAGAACTTAGAATATATATTTATTTAGATAACACAGGAGAATAAATCAAAACTATTGTTGAAAGTGGAGAAACTCCACGGGATGTAACCCTCGTATAACCCTAAAAAAAAAGGGCTTTACGATTCCAACAAATTTCACTTTCTTCCCTCAAAAATTAAAATTGGAGCGCGCATGGTTTCTTAAAATGGCTCGAGAATTGTACAAATATAATTTATCAGATATAAGTGAACTTAATAACGAAATATTAAATATATATAATATATCCTATGTTGACTTTTAACTTAATTAAAACTTTAACTAAACTTACCATGGCAATTTGTCTATGTGCCACTTTGGAGGTTGTAGAGAGTTTAAGGACCCATTTTACTGTTTTTCTGTGAGATTTTTTTGGAAGAAGACTCATCAACCCTACTATAAGTGAAACGCGGGAGTTTCGCACTTCTGCACGCTCCTGAATAACAAAGGCCAGAAAAACAAATTATGATAAAATAATTTAAATTCAAACCAAGTTCGAAATAAAAAATATATTTCGGGGGTGAAAGGCTATTTGGTGTAAGCGACATTTTTGCAACTTTTCCAGGAAAACTATATATATAACTATATAACTTCAAAAAACTTTGACTAGGTATTTGAATGAGGTAAACGTACCTAATTGAACTTCAATTAAAAACATCAAATTTTTTATGCTAATATCAAATAAATCGGACCTTTAATTACATAGATCAATGTCGCGTGTTAAGCGAAATGTCGCTTAAACCAAATAGCCTTTGACCCCTCGATATGCACTGTTGAACATTTTGAACCTAAAAGGTACCTAGAACTATTGTCAATTATTGTCAAAGGTCAATTATTATTGTTCTGTAGGTTGTTTAGGTTTACATAAAAAAATAATACAAGGTAAAAATACTTGGTATGCTTTGCTTAACAGAAAGAAACGAAGGGATTTTGAACCCCATCGCCACTGGCGAAAAAAAGTGGATTATTTTGGATAATTATAAGTGGTCATCATGTTAGTTTGACCCGAGTTCAACCCCTAGGCAATGCCCCAAATGAAAACTTACCCCTAAAAGTCATGGACACTGGTTGGTGGTCTAGTGATGGTATAATTCATCATAGCTTCTTACCAGAAGGTACTAGCATTACTGCAGATGTGTACTGTGAGGAATTGGACCCAATGACAGAGATGCTTTACGAATCTCACACCAGCCTTAGTTAATCGCTAGTCCCCACTACTACATGACACTGCATGACAATGCTCGACCTCAAGCGGCACAACAGAATGTCTTAATCTACAAGAGCTAGGGCTGAAAGTTTTTTGTCCTCCACACCTTGTGTTGAGCACTTCTATTTTTTTTCTAGGATAACTTGTTAGCAGGAAAAATTAAATAACCAAGAGGCAGTCAACAAACTCTGCAAAGGCATGCGTTTGTTGGATCCTTGACTTCTCTAAGAAGGGCATTGAAAAATTACCAACACACAGGGATGTATCGATACCATGGATGCATATTAAGATTGATAAAGAAAATGAAGTCATCGTGGCCTAAAGGATAGGACGTCCAGTACATTCGTTGTTGCGATGCACCGGTGTTCGAATCCCGCAGGTGGTTACCAATTTTTCTAATGAAATACGTACTTAACAAATGTTCACGATTGACTTCCACGGTGAAGGAATAACATCGTGTAATAAAAGTCAAACCCGCAAAATTATATTTTGCGTAATCACTGGTGGTAGGACCTCTTGTGAGTCCGCACGGGTAGGTACCACCGCCCTGCCTATTTCTGCCGTGAAGTAGTAATGCGTTTCGGTTTGAAGGGTAGGGTAGCCGTTGTAACTATACTGAGACCTTAGAACTTATATCTCAAGGTGGGTGGCGCATTTACGTTGTAGATGTCTATGGGCTCCAGTAACCACTTAACACCAGGTGGGCTGTGAGCTCGTCCACACATCTAGGCAATAAAAAAAATAAAAATGTATATAAAATGGATATACTTCTGTATATTAAATAGTAATTTCATATATAGTTAAAGACTTCACTTTATTTTTAAAGTTTTCAATTGTGTTATTTATGCAAAAACTAAGAATAATTAAAATACAAACCAAGCCTTCTAATGTATAGCAGAGATGTTGTAAAAGTACACTGTATCCAGGTAGAGCTGCTTTTCCATATTTACTTAATAATAACCCTGAATATGTTACATAAGATGCTCTGACAATATTCTGAAAAGAGAGGTAAGGTAATTTGAAAAGTGGTAAAATATTTTTTGGAATTCTGTAACATATTTGTTGCTGAACTACAAATCTTGTATGAAACTCATAAAAGGTTGAGAATCAATGTATTAAAGTAGGATGTAAATGGCTAAATATAGTCTTTCAACAGATTCTAGTTTCACTAAATTACATTTGTAATAAAATAACTAACATGTCACTTTAAAAGTACTATTAATTAATAATTTAGGAATAATTGTTATGGGGATCTGAAAGGAATCCATTTTTCTTGTAAATATTTTGCATAGTGTAGGGCCAAAAATAGCACCATCTTATCTCTTTCTGTTGGTTTCATAAAAGGAGAGGGACTAACAGATGAACCACAATATAGGTTTATTATACTGGCATTCATACCATTTGCCTGCCAACATTATCTGCTGGTAAAGGTATTACAAGCCCCATGGGAAAGTTCCACCATCCTAAGTGTATATTGTTTGTGATTACATATATGTTTGTGGGTAAAATAAATCTGTTAGTTAATGCAATTCAAATATTCAACTACATCTCAAACTGGATGGCAATGTTCACTTTGCAGTCTCTTATTACCACAGAAACTAGGAAGCCTATTGAAATTTACAAAATGGTTTGTCATATATTTTCAGTGATTAACCGCCCTTTACATTAGAAATCAGCAGTAATATAATAATGCAGTATATTATTAATAATTATGATCAGAAAATAGATTTCTATTAGCCTTTTTTACAATCTTTGGTACTTACATTTACACTACGATAATCTGTAGAGGCAGAAATAAATTTTGGAAGTAAACATTTGAACAGCAACCGGATGGCTGCTGGGTTTGGTTCTCTATTGACATCACATAGCAGAATATCTATCATTTCATAAATAACACTGGAAACTTTACCAAGTTCAATTTTGTCTGAAAATGTAAACATGAAATTATAGACAGGAAACTGTAGCAATAGCTTTTACTTTAATTCCTTTAACTTTTTTGAGGTAGGTGGGTTCAGGGTCCAAATAGCAGTCACTGTAATCCACAAGAATCACAATTCGGATATTAAGATTCAATTTAAAACCAGAGATTAAGTTATCTATTGATTATTATGATGGCTATTGTTATACTCATAGAAACTATTTTTTTGCAATCTATGGATTATTCAAAATTAAGAACTTACCCACATTTAATTTATTTACTATAGCACATCCAATAATGTCAATCATGTTGCTGAGAATATCTTCAAAGTTCATATCACTTGGATTTAGTTGTAATTGCTCTATCACAATTTTCAGGACCATGACAAATTGTTTTAAGCCATCAATTACTGAGTTAACTTCTTTTGTCAACTCTTTCGCATTTAAAAAATTATATTCGTTGTCACACATAGCTTTTGGGAATCCAAGACATGCTAATGACAACACAAAAATTTGTGAATGGTATATGTGATAGGCTTTGTAGCCAGGTATTGATAATAATTTGTAGTAAAGTAAAGATGCCATTAAGGCATTGTTTCGCTTCTTTTTATTTGCAACATTTTTTATACCTAAATCAATATAGTATCCTATGAGGGCCAACAGCTTTTTATAAGGTACCTGATGAGACAGAGCTGCCCAAGATTTCTCTTCATGTGATAAAAATTCTAAATTTAACCAAGCATCACAACTTTTCATTATGTTTGTTAGAATTACGGATAGGCTGTTGTTGTCTAGGGTAATTTCATATTCCGGAGGTAATTCTCCAAAGTCTAAAAACTCAGAAGAATAAACCGCTTGCACCCAACCTTCATCTAAATGTTGTAAGAAGAGGTTGCTTAATTCGCTTAGTATTAAATCCATGTTTTATTTAATGACTGAATTATATTTGTAGTCCACGAATACCGTACTTTACGTTATTTTATTTGTGTCTACTTCACCCAGAACAATATTTTGTAAACATTTTTTTTTTGTTTTTTAATGTGGCTCGCACGGTTTGAGCATTTGCCACTATTACTCACCAGGTTTCATACTTCAGTGTCAGTGAATTTAGCTCCTTTTTTATTTTCAGATTTTGTTTGTTTGTTCGTTAACGAACAAACGACGACCAAATAATTAAAAATAAAAAAATCCAAAAATAAAAAAGGTGGCGTGAGGCGATGGTTTACTTATAAGATATAAAATAATTAATAATTGGGAATTTAATTGTTTTTATAATCGAACAATCACCAATAGTCATCGAACAAACGATAATTGATCAAAATTAATTAATCTGAGCTATAAAAATAAAGATATCTAGTACAGGGGGCCAACTTAATGTGATCATTTGCTTAATTAATTATAAATAAATAAACGACGAACAAGTAATTGAAAATAAAAAAAATCTGAAAATCAAAAAAAGGGGTCTAAATTCACTGGCCCCTTCAGTGCTATTAATCAAATATTAAGTGTATAACCTGGTAGTTTTCCAATTACAGCACAAGAGCGCATTATGCGGCATAATGCTCAACTAAGCTTCAGCATAATTCGGCATTTTGCGTCACTGAGTCGCATTATGCTCTTTAATTGGAAAACTAATTCTATGACTACTAATATACTACTGTGGAACAGGTGGGGATGCCAGTTTTACAAATGAAGTTTGGAAAGGTTATTTAATAATTAGGATTATAAAGGTTAGGTAAATATTAAGTGTACCTGTAATCTATGGTAGGTAATAATTTAAGATAATGCTGAATTTTTGGCGGGAGCGCGAGGAGTGAAGTTGTGTGATTTCTTTTATTTTGTTTATTTAATGTTTCTTTAGGTTTAAATGTGTAATAACGGTGGTTTATTAAGTGTTTAATATCTGTGAAAGTGCACAAATGAGGGAAAATGAAACAAAGTCACTGGACGTAACTTCTCGATATCCTCCAAAAAGTCCACTGAAAAGTCTCAGTAAATGACTACCATTTTACTGAGATTATATTTCATCCCATATCATTTCATCTCATTTAATTTAATTTAATTTCATAAAATCATTGTTCAATTAAAAAATATATAAAAAAAATTGGGCTGTATGGTACGATATCTTTACTTTTCCAATTGGAAAAATAAAACTACTACTACTACTACTCTCAAATATATTAAGTGTATAATCTATGACTAGAAAAAAAGCGCGGGAAACTTTGAAGTAGGCGGTGATGTTTTTGGCGTCTTTTGTTTAAAATTCATTTTATTGTGTAAATAATAGGATTATTCTAGTGGTAGTATTATTAATTTAGTTTATTTATTAATATTTTGTGTTATTTGTATATATTTGGAGCCAGTAGGTAAGTTTTATGATTTTTTTTTCTTAGTCCCTGATGAATGTCATTGAAGATCCTGGGGGGACAACCCCACAGGTGTCTCATGTTGTCACGATTAATAATGATTGCTCGGAAATGGAAACTGAAAGCTCTTTATTAGACACAGATGCTTCAGAAACCAAAAGTAATACAAGTACTAAACGAAAAAGAGCCTTATCTCGTAAAATTTGTAGGCATTGTAATAAAAAGAGGAGACGTCATAAATTGCCTTCCGATGTTGTTTGCGAAAGTGACTGCCACTGTGAAAATGTTATGAAGAAAGAGTCGTCAACAGTTTTTAAGACAACTCAATTAGCACCCATCCCAGCGTCACAGCCCAAGCAGATTGATGTTACTAATACCAGTCTAACTGAACCTCGCACACCAGTCGGTAGGAAATTATATGAAGCATGTGATTCAGCTCCTTACACCATTCACATCCAAAAGGTACAATCATGTCCAAATGACAATGTCTCTATCAATCCAATTTCTTTTGGCCGTTTCTTAAAAAATAAATCCATTAAAAACATAGTTAATGGAAGCCTGAAAAAAATAGGTAGAAATAGATTAGTTTTAGCTT
This sequence comes from Bombyx mandarina, assembly GCF_030267445.1. Classification (NCBI taxonomy): domain Eukaryota; kingdom Metazoa; phylum Arthropoda; class Insecta; order Lepidoptera; family Bombycidae; genus Bombyx; species Bombyx mandarina. Next base: position 9,665,721 of record NC_143219.1, on the reverse strand, counting down.
TCACTAACTATGCAGACGCAAACTCTTTCTTAGAGAATCAAGCAATAAAACAAATTAATTGTAAAGCCTTTATTCCTACCTCATCTGTAACACGTATGGGTGTAGTCAGAGGAGTACCAACAGAATGGTCCGAAGACGAAATCATAAAAAATATCACTGTGCCTTTTGGATGTGGAAATATATTAAAAGTACGCCGAATTAATAGGAAAAATGTGGTAGAAGGGAAGACAAATTATGTTCCAGTAGAGACAGTGGTTCTCACTTTTGATGGCCAGGTTTTACCCAAGAGAATATTCCTTTGTTATAACTCCCTTCCAGTTGATTTATACATATTCCCAACAGTTCAATGCTTCAACTGCTGCCGCTACGGTCATATTAAAGTCCAATGCAGATCTACTCCACGTTGCTTTAAGTGTGGTAACAATCATTCGGGTGATAGTTGCAACATTGATGAGGATGATGTAGTATGCTGTCTATGCTCAGGCTCACATTATGCAACCAACAGAAAATGTCCCGAATTTAGTAGACAAAAATCTATAAAAGAATTGATGGCAAATAATTGCATTTCATATGCTGAAGCTTCCAAGCTACACCCACCTGTGACAAAATCCTATTCGGATGTTTTAACATCCATTGCAACCCCTTCATCTCCTTTAAAAAATACTTTTGATATATCTAAAGGTAATAGTAATAAAACAAGCACTTCTTATAAAAAAACAGTATTTATTCAGTCAAATAGTGTTCCTAAACAGTATAGTAAGGGCTATGACAAACAAGCTCATGCCGCACTAACCAAAGACTACGACATTCCTTTGCCCACAATTGGCTCACTCAATGAAAATAATATGCCTTTATCAAATATGTCAACTAGGGATCTTATCATTGTTTTAATTAAATCATTAACTCAATCCAAAAATATGGTTGAACCGTCCAACGCTGCTATGCTAAATGTAAGTAACCTTTTTAATAATAATATCAATAATGGATCCATCAACAATACTTCAGTGGAATTGCCGCAGTATTAACTCTAAAAAAAGTGATATTTATCACCTTATAAATTTGTATAAACCAGTTATCATTGCAATACAGGAAACTTGGCTAAAACCAGGTTATAACTTCAAAGTTTCCCAATATTTATGTGTAAGAGAGGATAGAACAGATGGCTATGCTGGTGTAGCTTTACTTGTTCATAATACAATACCTTTTGACCACATTCCTATTGCAAACCATAGCATTGATTTCTCTATAATAGCAGTAAGTATTAATAAAATATGTTTTGTTTCGGTGTATATTCCACATCCTACATCATCAATCTTTGACGAAATTGAAGTAATTATATCACAGCTCCCAAAACCAGTTTTAATATTAGGGGATTTTAATGCACAGCACCAAGCTTGGGGTAGCACCAATTCCAGTTACTATGGTGCAAGAATATTGGATATACTGGATTCTAACAACTTTTGCATCCTAAATACAGGAGTCGCAACACGGCGCACTCAGCCCCGTGAAGGTATCAGTGCTCCAGATCTATCGTTAACCACCCCTGGCTTAGCTTCCTTACTGGCTTGGAAAACACTTTCCTCTACATACGACAGTGATCACTACCCCATATTAATAACTTTGCCCAAAAAATTAGTTAGAACAAAATTTAGACGCCCACCAAGACTAAAATACAAAATATGCAATGATACTGACAGTGACAGATGGACAATAGACATGTGTAAGTAATGCGAGTGATATTACTCGGGTAATATTACTCTACGATGTAATGCAACATCACACATTACGCGAAGGAAACAAACATCACACCATCACCCAACATGTTTCTTTCTTTGTCGTGTAATGTTGCTTAATACACGAACGGAACCGAGCGAGCGAGACAGACCGATCGACGCAAAATAAATGAGCAAGCGACACGGAATTATTCCTAGTGATTTGGAACCGTATGTCCCGGCCGCTAGGTACATTTTTATACCTATGGTACGTCTGAATTTTAATATAGGTATTTGTGTTTATATTTTTCATGCGGCCAGCCGGTAGTTTCCCGCAAGTACTTACTTAATTTTTTATTCGCAACTTTTGTAAAATCGCTAGTCGCTCGTAATTGTTTAGTAATATTTCATATTAATTTTTGTGTTTGATTTGAATTACTTAAGCACTTGTTTGAAGATAGTTTTATTATTTGTTTTAATGCGTGTTTAATAAGTGAAAGAAATAACGGCGTCTAAATGAAAGTACAGTCCTCCTTGGATGCACTTTGAGGATATCGCGCCGAAACAATGCATCTACTGCTCTCGTATATTAACATTATTGTCGAGCTCAATTTGCAGTCTAAGTCGCCATATGAAATCCGTTCATCCCACAATAAATTATATTAAGTAAAAAATAAAATTATTATATTATTAAGTAAGTCAATCTCTGTCAAGTAATATAACAGTGTATTACAATACAAAGTTCATACTTTGTATTGTAATACACTACTGTAATGACACACCCGAATCATTACCTAAGTGATGTGTATCAACACATCACTTAGGTAATGATTCGGGTGTATAGATACAATGTATTCGTCGTCACAGTATCTATTGAACGCACCGAGTAATGTTAAGAGTGATGTGTAATGTTTTCGAGTAATATCACCTGTCTGTAAAAGTGATGTCATATCACATTACATTGAGGAGTGATGTTTTGCGCAAGTCTAATAGATACAATGTATTCGTCGTCACAGTATCTATTGAACGCACCGAGTAATGTTAAGAGTGATGTGTAATGTTTTCGAGTAATATCACCTGTCTGTAAAAGTGATGTCATATCACATTACATTGGCAAGTGATGTTTTGCGCAAGTCTAATGGACAACGTTTCGTGAGCATGTTGCAAAGAAAGTGTCCTCGCTCCCTCATATAAAAAAAAATAATCATTCCGTTTGTGCTGATGCTTTGGCCTTGGCTATGATAGAGGCTGCAAACCAAACATTTCTCATTAAAAAATCAATTAATAATATACCTTCTCCTCCGTGGTGGGATAGTGAATGCTCAGCGGCAGTGAAAGAGAGGAAAAAAGCTGAAATAAAATTTAATGAATGCAGCACTACAGAAAATTTTGATAGTCTAATCATAATAATTAATAATACCCGTAAATTATTTAAAAAAAAGAAATGGGATAGCTGGCGAGCTTTTTGCTCATCTTTAGCCCCTGATGTTCCTCCATCGACTATTTGGCAAAATATCCGTAGATTTAGGTCAGCATTTAAGGAAACCTTGCCACAGTTTCTTGATGAGTCTGTGGCAGATAAATTCTTAGACAAGTTAGCCCCTCCTTTTACTCCACAAATGCCCATTTTATCACCTCACCTTTCTTTTTTTCCACCATTAAGTAATTTTGCTGATCTCGCTTCTCCTTTTAGTGTTATAGAATTAAAGGGTGTGTTATCTTATGTAAAAGATTCTGCACCAGGTATTGATGGTATTCCATATTCTTTCATTGCACATTTAGGCGACTCAAGTTTGAATTATCTGCTACATCTTATCAATTCCACCATAACTTCCGGAGAAATCCCGGCTTCATGGAAAATTCACGAAATTATCCCTATTTTAAAACCAAACAGAGCTCCATCAGATCCTAACTCCTATAGACCTATAGCACTTGCCTCAGTTCTCTGTAAACTAGCGGAACATTTAGTGAAAAATAGATTAGAATGGTATCTCGAAAGTCAAGGTCTATTGTCACCAAGTCAGTATGGATTTAGGAAAGGAAAAAGTACCATGGATAGCTTAGGTATTTTTTCTACAGATGTAAGATTAGCTTACTCAAATAATGAATCTGTTCTTGCAGTCTTTCTAGATATCTCTGCCGCATATGATAACGTTGATCTTCACATCTTAAATACAAAACTATGTAAATTAAAAGTGCCTCCAATTTTCTGTAATTTTATTCATAAACTTTTCTCTGAAAGACAAATACAAATAAATATTGATGAGTCTAATGTTATAACAAGGCTTACATGGAAAGGTTTGCCCCAAGGTTCGGTGCTGAGTCCACTTCTTTATAATGTATATACCTTTGACCTAGAATCTCATATTTCTAGTAAAGCCAATATTCTGCAGTATGCAGATGATTTAGTCTTATATGTTTCTGGTCGCTTTGTAAATAAACTGAGTTATTCTCTAAATTGTGCTCTGGAATTTTTGAAACTATGGCTGGATAACAACTCCCTAAGTCTTTGTGTAAACAAAAGTTGCTCAGTATTGTTCTCAAGGATACCGCCACCATTTACACTTTTGTACAATGAACAAATAATACCCGTAAAAAATGAAGTAAAATTTTTGGGTATCATATTAGATTCTAAACTGTCAGGATTATCTCACTGTTATTATGTGTCCACTAGATGTGAACGATTATTAAACATATTACGATGCCTCTCAGGTGTTTGGTGGGGATCCCATCCCTTCACATTAAAACTCTTATATAATGCAATTATAAGAAGCATATTAGATTACGGGACATGTTTTTTAGAACCATGTAGCGTTGTAGGCTTAAGTAAGTTAGACGCCATTCAATCTAAAGCGTTGCGTATTGTGACCGGAGCTATGAAGTCCAGCCCTGTTAATGCTTTGCAAGTAGAATGTTTAGACCCCCCATTAAAATTACGCAGACAGTTTTTATGTGACAAATTTTTATTTCGAGCTCTCCAATTTTCTAACCATCCTCTCTATCACAAACTAAAAAAATTGTCAGAAAAAGTTAAATCCTCTTCCTATTGGTCCCATAAATCTCCACCGTGCTTAGTTATTAGTTTCCATAAATTTATTTCATTACAAGCTCCCACTCATCGCTCACAGTTTCTACCTATATTTTCCGTCAGCTACGAAGCTCTTGTCAATCTTCCTAAAATAAATTTTACTTTTGAAATCCTGAAGAACCACCAAAACGCTAACACTGAAATAAAATTTGTAACGGATAGATTGGGCAGACTGGCACTATATCTACTGCGATGCGTCTAAACACGCACTCTCTGGCACAGTTGGAGTAGCTGTTTATCATGAGCAGTACAAAATTCACCAAAAAATAAAACTACCCCCCGAAACAACAGTGTTTTCTGGAGAATGTTTTGGTATTCTAAAATCTCTAGAATATATTCTACTTGCAAAACTTAACAAATCCATCATCTTCACAGACTCGAAAAGTGCTCTACAAGCTTTGCAGAAATTTCCTTTCAAATCTTGTTTAACCTGTGTTTATATAATGGACTGTCGACAGCTACTTCTAAATTGTAAGCTCAAAGGTTATGATGTTCTTTTTGTGTGGATACCTGGCCATCACAAAATACTTGGGAATGAAATAGCTGATAAATTTGCGAGAGATGCGATAAATAGTGGTGATATGTCACCTTACAAAAATGTTGTGTCTGACCTTCTTTCCACTCCTAAAGACCATTTACTGAGGTCTTGGGAAAGTATTTGGAATAGCTCTAGCTGCCATAAAGGCCGTTATTATAAAAATATACAGCAACGAATTCCTCTAAAAATGTGGTTCTGTAAAATTAGTCTATGTAAGCTTGCAACTTCCTGTATTATAAGAATGCGATTGGGACATGTTTGTACAGCTTCTCACCTTGCTAAACTCGGTGTCATTAACAACAGTTGTTGTGCTTGTGGCGTTGGTGAGGAGGACTTGAATCACATTTTCTTTGGATGCCTCCTACGTGACTGTTCCTCATTCATAAATTCCCTGATAAACCTCCGGGTTCCTCTTCCCACATCAATCCCTACATTATTAAGTACTATAAATTCTGATTTGTATAACTTGATATCAAATTTTTTATTTAGTAATAATATTAAAATGTAAACAGTTTTAAAATATAATATTCTTTTTATTTATACCCAATCACTATATATTATGAACTCTTAGGCATTATTATATATTATTATCCTATTACGTACATATCCTTTCCAAATTTCGAACCTTCCAATTGATTCCTAAATAAAACTGGTTTCCCTACCTTTTCCACACTAGTAGTGGCAAATGCACAAACCGTGCGAGTCAAAATTAAAAAAAAAAAAAAATATCTATGACTACTACTAGGTACCTACCAAAACATAACCTAAAGAGCTAAAGAGTTTGGAGATACATGAAAGTAGTATCTCTGGTATCTCTATAAGTATTTACTTCGCTAATGTGCAATTGCAATTAGTAGTACAGTGGTCCTTTTATATGCATTTATTGTTCTCGATAAGTTTCTGCATATTACCATGACTATGAAAAGGCCCATAAATTGGTTTCTAACTGAAACTGGTCGTAAATTCACTTTTGCTGTAATAAGTGGGACAGGGATTGCATTAACAGCTGCAAGATTTACACCAAATACTATATTTTTACATAAATATAAAGATTTTGTTCAATATTACAGGTATCTAATAGTAACTTCGACCATTAAAAATTAACAATAATATTTTAATCTAGTTCATATTCATACATTACCAAAATTTAATTGTTTAATAAAAAAACATTTAATTTATAAATGATTTTGATTTTTTGCAGTAATGGAAAACCAGTAGAATTGTCCAATGAATTAGAACAATGCTATGAGAAATGCCTGGACATCTTGAAGATGTCAGATATTCACCGCAAAGTGATATCTCCTTTTAGTGCATATGGCTATGATTTATTTCATGCCGGTGAGGAATTTTATTATTAAGTGATATAATGTTTTTATATGGGTCAGTAAGAATGTTACAAATCCAAATTAGTTGTTACAATTGTCTATTTGGTAATATAGAATTAATTAGTTTAAATGTTTACTGGTGGTGGAGTGTAATGAGAGCCCTCAAATGTAAATATCACTGCCTATTTTACCACAAAAGCTAGCATTCCAGTTTAGGGTGGAATGCTGTCAATAATTTATTTGAGAAATAAACAGACTATCCTATAAAAATATAAAAAGTTAAATTTAAATACAACTAAAGCCTTCGTCAAACAGAACGCGTAATTAGTGCGCGTCAGAGCGCTAAACTGACGCCGCGCTATGACGCCGAGATGTGTTGTAATAATATAGTATAATAACTGGCAAACTTCTTGAGCATTTGTTGACGTAGTGGGGGTAAGTTTGCGCATGGTACACTCACGTGCAAAAACATTACTTACTCTTCGTCATAATGCTATTAAATTATTAAAATCAACATATGTATTTATTTACATATTTATTAGAACATCAACAAAACATATAGGTTAATAATTGTAATAATTTAATCTTGGGGTAAAATAGATATTCCTTCTATTAAGTCAAAACTAGAGCTGTTGCCAGGTCTTGGTTCAGTTGAAGCGAAGCTGGTATTTGTAATTTTTTTTTCGTTATCATTATCTTGACCATCATCATCATCACTGTTTTCATCACCCGAGTCGCTATCATCGTGATGAGTCGACATAGGGCTCATCGGCGTAGTTTACAACTCGGTCGATTCGGTCTTCTTTTTTGTCTATAATTAATTCTTTTTTGAAGATATTCGATTCGTAGTAATCGAATGTTACTTTTTTCATTTACCAGCTTCCGATTATTTTCTGTTCTTTTCTTCCATCTGAAGCCTAGCTCTTTCATAATTCGTCGTAAGCTTCATTCCGAGCCATTAAAATTTATATCTTCTTTAAATTTTTCGAAGCCTTTCTTACGGTACGGAGTTTCGCTGCTTGTTATGTAGTTATTATGATTACATCTTTTTATTACAGATTGAACGAAACTATCCATTCCGGTAACTTTCTTCTTCCCTGATCTTTTCTTACCCGGAGTCCGAAACACGGCGAGCAAGCCAGAGCCTTTAGCTTCGTTAATAATGCACCTAACAGTACTCACTGATGTTTTTGTTGCTTCCGAAGTCTGTTTTAATTTTTCCATATCATTCTTCCCCTGTTTTATAATGAAGCAATATACATCGTACACAATTTTTCTACCCTTTCTTTTAAGTACTACACCAGTTTGTCACGGCATAGTGTATGTTTTATAAAAAATCAACAAACACTCAACAAATAGCAATGGCAACAAAGTCCACAAGCAATTTTAACAAATAACTTAACGATTAATAACGATAGACTTTCCACTGTACGCAAGCGTACTTTTGGGAGCAAGCGGAATGAGGGCGCGGCGCGGGACGCAAGGCTCGACTGATCTACCAATAACGCGCTCGATACGATTTCCCCTGCCGTTGCGCCTCACCCTCACCACCAAAGTGATCTAAAATTCGGTTCTGCGCAGTCAAGGTCATTTGCTCAAGAAGTTTGCCGATTACTATAACATACTGTCAAACAGAGCCCCAGCACTATAAGTACGCAGCTCTCTGTCGCGGCGTTAGGACGCTTTGACGTCAGGCGTTGTAATTTTTTACAAATTTTATTTTAGCGTCCGAGTGAATGTGTATTAAAATACTATATAATGCCCGAAAAAATGATATTAATAGTTAGAAAATACCCATGCGTATACAATGCCACATCTGAATCACTCGATTTCTAAAGACTTTTAAATTTTCACACTGCTATCGAAAGGCACTATGATTTGGCGAATGCGTTGCGTCAAGGAGCGTTAGACTCATCTAGTCAATTTGAAGAGCGCGACGTTAAGTACGCGTTCTGTTTGACGAAGGCTTAAAACCGAACAAGTTTCCATCACTAATGGAACTCACAAAGAAATACTGAACTATGGATAATTGTAAAAAAATAGGAATATAATTAACATTTTTTTTTTTTATTGCTTATATTAGATATTAATATAATTATATAGATATATTATATTAATATAGGAACATATTAATGTTTGTAATGTCATAATGTATAAAATTATAAATTACAAATACAACAGCTTGTATTTGTAATTTTTAATTTTCAGGTAGGTCAGCACCTACCTTAACAGAAACTGTACTATTGATTCACTTGATCACTGATCAGCTGGTGATCTTCTTTTACCTTAAGCATAGGTGGGCTGAAGCCTTGGAGAGCAAGGGAGAGACTCAGTGTAAGCCTCGATATCGTAAAGGCCTTTGATAGAAGTGCTCTATGCCAGAGTCGATCAAAGTTACCGTCTTATGGAATATCTAAGGGAATTTGTATGAGGATTGATATTTTTGAATGGTTGGAGCATTTACGTTGTAGACGTCTATGTGCTCCAGTAACCACTAAACACCAGGTGGGCCGTGAGCTAGTCCATCCATCTAAGCAATATAAAGATAGGTGGACAAGCTCAGACCGAGTTTTTTTTTGTTTTAGATCATTTCTTGTTATTCAATGAATCTGTTTCAGGAACTACTTGTTCAAGATTTGGTGTAGCTGTGGGAATTCCAATAAATTTTACATACAAATCTATTGAGGATCTTAAAAACTCACCCATACAAGTCAGTGCTGATATTATGAATTTATAGTTGTTTCTGACCTTCCAATGATTTGATTTGCACTGTTGGGTATCCAGTCTTGAAAAGTGAAACAAAAATAAAACTCATGCATGAATTTTGTAAGACAGCTTAGGGACGGTTTTTCAATCCTTCCTTTTTGTTAGATTTTTGACAATCCATTGATAACTTTTATGTTTTCTAAGAGTGTTGTGTAATAATTGCTTGTGGAAAATGGTATGCAAGTTCACAACGTGCCACATATTTTGTTAAGAATATCCAATTGGCAATAATGTATCCTTATGAAACACGAAATACATTTTAGTCTATTAAAATTATCCTTATATGAAATTTAACTTTAAATACAGAAAACTAATTCTGGTTATTTAATCTAAATTAATTCTAAGTAAATAAAAAAATTGGTGCTACTTAATCTAAATGAAATAGGTTAATTTATAATCTGGGGGCCCCACAATAATCAGAGGAAGTTACAGGAAGGACTACTAGGAATTTTTGACTACTTAGCCATTACGATCCCCGGAAGTAAACATACTGAATTAATTTTTCATGCAAGTCTGTGGAATGTGTAAATGAAAGTATAAAGATGTTAAATTTTTACAATTTTAATCTAAATCAAATGTAGTATTTAATTATTGTCTTTAAAATGTGCTACATAACACGAACATCCTTAATAATTTTCATGATCAATAGACCAACATTAATACTATATGATAATTAAATAATGCAGTCCTTTTACAAGTTTTATGTAAGAGTAATGCAAACCTATGTTTGTTGCTGTCTGAAACAATGTGTAAGTCTGTATAATTTTTTCAGGTAAATCAAAAAGCAGTCGATTGGTCTTCTGAAGTAGGCAAGAAGTTGGCAGATGCTTTGATTTTGCCAGAAAATGTGAAGAAATTTGCAATATGCAGAGAAATTTTAATGACACATAATTACAAAATGATTTATGAGTCTGTATATCCATTCGGTTGTGTATTTTTTGCCTATAACTTGTGTAGTTTTTTGAATAAGAAGCTTAATTTATACGCTAGACCAGTCAGTCTCAGAGGTACTTTGTATACAATAGTAGGTTTGTTCAGTGCAGGAATGTATTTTCTACTGAAAGATATGACTGAAGTTTATTATGAAACAGAAGTTGATAAGAAGCTATGCGAACTTGGACCCGAATTTATTGAAAGCGGTTTAGTGTTTTATGACAAAATATTGAAAAGAAATCAGGCTCTTAGAGAATTAATGGGTAAAGAAGGTGAAAAAAAATATAGCAAATTAGGTAACGAAAATTTCGGAATAAGACAACCACGTTTGGCACTTATGCACAGAAAACACTATTTTCAAGACAAATTGGCAGAAATTAAAAAAGAAACTGAAGATATGCCGTTAAATTAGAATATTTGAGTGATAATAGTCTTAACAACAAGCTATTTACAAGGTTTTCATTATGAGTGCTCGAACTTAAAAAAAAAACTGTTTTAGCGATATTGCCACAATTTTTATTTTTATTTATAGGGTACATATTCGATAAGATTATGTATGGAATATAATTTTAGCCAAATAAATGTCCGCCGCGACTCCGCTGTAGGTGGAGTATCCTTTTTTTTTTGCCTACCTATGCTGTTAGCCTTGAGAGACTATTTCAGCTTCACCCTAACGTGTGTAGGTGAGCTCAGGGGGCTCAAACCGGAGTGTTGCTAACACTGACCCTAGCAAGAGCAGCAATCTACCACCGGATCGGAAACGCGACCTACTGAGAAGATCCGGCGAGAAACTAAGTGGGCTGTGTCTATGGGTTAAGGTGTATCCTAGTGGACCAATTTTGAATGACATCTTCCGCTTAGGCTGCTTGTCCACCGGAGTGGAGCGGGGCAGCAGAGCGGAGAAACGGAGAAATATTAACCAATAAGATTGCAAAAAAATCATTTTGCAATCTTATGATTTTTATTTTGTGCAATCTTATTGGTTAATATTTCTCCGTTTCTCCGCTCCACTGCCTCGCCCCACTCCGGTGGACAAGGCAGCCTTAAACGGGGCTCCATTTCACGATATGGTTGAGATTTCACGTAGACCCACAGAAAGTAGCAGAGCGATATTAAATCACACGATCTCGGTGGCCAATTGATCTCGCCATCACGCGAGATGACGAAGCCTTTATTTCTCATCCAATAAATTTTATGTTTTCCGTGCCGTACGCCCTCCTGTTGGAGCCATGTTTTTGTGAGATCCATATCATCTGCCCCTGGCATTTCTGAAGTCCATGGGCGACGGTAATCACTCACCATCAGGTGGGCCGTATGCACGTCTGCCTACACGGGCAATGAATGTTCATGCTGGACTTGGGGGGGAACGCGAGGAGTGTTATTTGTTTTATTTTGTCTATTTAGTGTTTCTTCAGGTTTAAATGTGTAATAGTAGTGGCTTATTATCTGTTTAGTATCTGTGAATGTGGGAAAATGAAACAAAGCTGCTGACGTAACTTCTCGGGATCCTCCAAAAAAGCCAAAAAAAAAGTCTCAAAAGTAAATGATCACCATTTTTCTGCGATTATATTTCATCCTTGTCAAAGTTCGAGCGTCCCTGATAAAAAAACTTGTAGGTAACTATTAGAGCTGTCAAATTAATGATTGTTTTGTAACAAAAGGCATTTTATTAATGTAAATGTAAATAAATGTAATATGAATTACAAAAAACTAGAAATCATGTTTTTATTCTTACCATGTTTCAGTTCTAATGGTGTTCAAGCTATAAATCATTTTTTTGTCCGCTTTCGATTACGATAATAAATGCGATATTTTTAATCGGATAGTGGTTGACGGCAGAATTAGATATATCAGATCAGATGAAGATTGAAAATTGATAAAAAGAAACGAGGTGTTGTTGTTGTGAATTAAGCACGGATACAGTAAGTATCTACAGTCGGCATCAATACGCCATTTCGATAAAGCAGCACGACACGAGAACCCTCTCATCGTGGCCGCCGGTAATTACCATTGCCGATCCTGCGGACCAAATGGTAAACAGTCGACGATCCACTAACGGTGCTTTTAGGTACCCCAAGCACTGGTCATCGTTCTCGTCGAACTCGTCGCTTGCGACAAAGGGCTCGGCGAGTAAATTATCCAACAGACACAGTCCACTGAGTTTCTCGCCGGACAGTGGGTCGCGTTTCCGATCCGGTGGTAAATTCTGCGAAGCACGGCTTTTGCTAGCGTTCGTGTCAACATCATTGTCAGGTTTGAGCCCCGTGAGCTCACTTACTAGCCCGGTGACGCTGACATGATCTCTCTAGACCATCAGCTTAGGTAGGGGAAAAAAGCATGGATAATAAAATCTGAGTAGGAACTACAAGATAGCAGTATTAAATTTAATTTATTGGGTAGCAGATAAATTACTTTATTCTTCAGACAGCGATAGGAGTGGACATTCTTGAACGAAAATGAGAGAGAGAGAGAGATCACGCTTTATTGTATACAAATAAAAAATAAAAAAAGCGAAATATTAAATACAATAAGTACAATTGGCGCTCTTATCGCTAAGAGCGACCTCTTCCAGACAACCATTAGGTGGACAAGAATCATTAGCAGACAAATTACACGCGGTGTACCTATAGATTGAAATATGCATATACACACACTTTCATACATACACAGTGGTGGTCTCATAATTAGAAACAATTCTTATGAATAAACAAAGTATAACTTCAACGTACAAATATTCATAAAAATGTACTTGTAAATGTACATAGCACATTAAATAATTAATAGTCATGCAATAATAGATACTCAAATAAAAAACTCATTAAAGGCTTATAATATAAAACATATCGAACTTTTAATTAGGACAACATATAGGAGGATTTTCTGTTACTGGCCGCTTGGACACCTAATTTGAAACATTTAAAAAAAAGCATCCATAGCTCGTTCTTTTTTTTAAATTGGAGAATAACATTTCTTTCTTGGCTTTTTCTATTATTTTGGCGGCAATTCGAAATTTAATCTGAATTTTATTTTGTTCAAAATAGGCAAAAATAAAAGTTTTAACGCGTCAACTCGGCAAATACTCGTTAGAAGAAATAGCTGAGCATTTAAATTGTTCTTTCTAGTTTTTAATGCAATTGATCGTTAAAACACATGGACCCGTTGAAAATATTTTTAGAAAGGATCGGCCAAGAAAAACCTCTCCCAGAATTTTTCTTAGATACGCTAATCATTCGTGTTGCTAAAAAATATCCATTTAAAGCCTTCGTCAAACAGCCGAACAAAACCCGAAACAAAAAACCAGTCACGAGTTTGGGTGTTCGAAAATGAGTTAAAGCCAACAAAAATTGTTCGTTCACGGAGTGTTGCAAAAAAAAATGGTGGCCACGTTTGTCTCCAAAACCGGCCATGTTACGACTATTCCTCTCGAGGGACAAAGAACGGTTAATGCAGAATGGTATGCTAGCATTTGTTTGCCACAGGTCGTTTCTGAACTCCGTAAAGAGAACTGCAACCGCCGCATCATCCTCCATCACGACAATGCGAGTTCTCACACCGCGCACAGAACAAAAGAGTTTTTAGAGCAAGAAAACATAGAATTATTAGACCATCCGCCGTACAGCCCCGACCTAAGCCCTAATTATTTCTATACTTTCCCTAAAATAATGAATAAATTGCGTGGACAGAGATTTTCATCACCTGAAGAAGCTGTGGACGCCTACAAAACGGCCATTTTGGAGACCCCAACTTCCGAATGGAATGGTTGCTTCAATGATTGGTTCCATCGTATGGAAAAATGTGTCAAATTTCGCGGAGAATACTTCGAAAAGCAATAAATACATTTTTAAATAGTAATGTTGTGTCACTTCGTTAATTCCCGAAATTTTCAGTGCCGCCCTCGTATGGAGCGGCCCATCTAACGATCTACGATCGATGAATTGGACGGTAAGAGAATGAAAAAAAGTGTTATTTTCAGATGAAACAAAAATAAATATGGTAAATTCCGATGGAAAGCGCTATGTTAGACGTCCTGTAAACAATGCTTTCAATTATAAATACACAAGGAGTATAGTCAAGCACTGTGGTGGTAACATTAAAGTTAGGGGGTGCTTTTTTTTTTAATTGTTAGATTGGTGAACGAGCTCACAGCCCACTTGGTGTTAAGTGGTTACTGGAGCCCATAGACATTTACAACGTAAATGCGCCACCCACCTTGAGATATAAGTTCTAACGTCTCAGTATAGTTACAACGGCTGCCCCACCTTTCAGAAATAGGCAGGGTGGTGGTACCTACCCGTGCGGATTCACAAGAGGTCCTACCACCAGTAAAAAGTATTTTTCCGGAAGACTGAAGGTACAATGGATCAATGGCAATACAAAAATATTTTACAGCATACATTGATTCCCTACTCGGACGATGATTTGCTTGTAACTTGGATCTTTCAGCATGACATGACCCTAAACACACCGAGCCAATAGCGTTAAATGTTTCCTTAGCGAACAGCGTATATCCGTTTTGAGACTGGCCAGTAAATAGTCCGGATTTAAGCCCGATAGAAAATCTCTGGCATATTGTTGAAAAGAAAGTCTCAAACAAACGTAAAACTAGTCAAAACGATCTATATGAAGCATTTGTTGAAGCAAGGAATTCAGCCCCCCTTGAAAAATGTATGAAATTGACTGGATCAATGCCACGTCGTTGCAGTGCTGTTATTGAAAATAAGGGATACGCCACTAAATATTAATTATAATTATTGGAAAGCTGTGGATAGTAGCTATTTCGTAAATAACAATACTAATTATACCCAAAAACAAAAATATTGTTTTTTAAACTTTTTTTGGTGTTGTTTCTAATTAGTTTACCATTATTTTTCATACCTTAAAACTGATTTAAATGTTTGTCCGTAATGTAATAACGAAACGTGAAACTGTATTGGGATTTATATTGTTTATCTAGTAAATGATAAATCGTTGAATCGTTGTCGTTATCGTGTCGGTCAATGAAAAGAGCGCTTTTAAGTGAGGTTACGTTGTTCTAATGAAACTCTAGGGGGTGACATGAAATTAATTACT
This sequence comes from Bombyx mandarina, assembly GCF_030267445.1. NCBI lineage: Eukaryota > Metazoa > Arthropoda > Insecta > Lepidoptera > Bombycidae > Bombyx > Bombyx mandarina. The sequence continues at coordinate 9,650,289 of NC_143219.1, read as the reverse complement.
TCGATAAAACACATAAAATGCTTTTTAAACTGGATTAAACGGTGCGATAGTACTCCACCGATAGTGAATTTATTATTCGTCTAAGATAAAATTTCACTTATCTGTTTCGATTTCAGTTTTTTTGATAACATCAGGGAAATAACAACATTTTTGTGTTTGTTGATTAATCATCGTGATTTGTTAGGATATTAAAAAATAAATCAAATCTGATTAACTCTTCAAATGAAAAACAAACACCCGTACGGAGCCCGGTATTTAGTGAAATAGGTACTCATAGAGAATACGATTACGACACATCAAAAAAGCATTAAAATCTGGAACTTTAAATTATTTGGTAGATTTTTTGCAATAGATAATATTGGGATAAGAATCAATAAAAATATTCTAATATTAATAATACACTTAAATATCTATTATGTATCCAATATTAATAATTCCATAAATATCTATGTACTGTCAAGACCTCATAGAACTAACCGCGTTTCGTTGTATCACACTAAATAAGATGTTATGTAAGTAGATACTTATAGTCGGATTTTTAATTAGACGAAGCCAGCTGACAGTAGCTAATGTCACTTTGTGAAATAATGTTGCTATATTTAAAGTAATAGTGATGCGTTCAGTTCTCGTTCAATCACATAAATGAACAATGAGTGTGAAGAGTTAATCATTAATTTCAAACTATAAAAGAATATTATTTATATTTTACAATAAAATTGTATTAAAGTGATCCAATATAATAATATGTTACTAGTAGTATGTAACTACAATCAGTTTTTTTTTATTTTCATTACCTATGTACCTATAATTGTTATATTTTATACATCTATAGTTTCAACTATATGATGCATTGGAAATAGGACAGTCTTACAAACTTCCTCGCAATGTTTTTCTTAATGTTTAAAACACTCGGTATTTAGTACAGGTAGATACCATAGGAACATAATGTTTCGTCGAAAACTCGTTGGTATGTACAAAACACGGCTAAAATTCGAACCCCGTGCCCGATATCGGCAGTTCGGCACACTAACTATTCACTAGACAATCGAGGCAATTTCATTAATTCAGGAGTTTTTTCAATCGTTCACTTTGTCACAACACTATTTTTATTTCATCAAAAACTGACAACACAGTAAACGTCAGTTTACTTCGTCTAATAAAAAATCCGACTATAAGGGAAGAGTTAGTCACTAGGGAGCTAGATTGGAAAATAGACCAATTGAGAATAATGTTATTATAAAAGAATGGTGGGTAGTAGTAGATGTTCGAAGAGATTGCATATTATTTCAATCCTGTATAATATACGGAAAGATTAATAAGATATTCAGACTTAGGACTGGGTCATCCCTCTGAATTAAGAATTAGGACTTAGAAAGTGTGTCTTCTGTTGCAATAAAAATAACATGGCAACCTTAAACTAATGACTCAGAAAACTACGGTACCTAAATCATATTGATCTGTAATTTCAGTGCATGATTAGTACAATTTATAGCTAATTATTAGATCATTTGTAAGACCTCAAAAATAAGTGAATAGGTGAATCATTTCTTTTAATTGCCTTTGTAAGAAGATGAGCATACGGCCCACCTGATGGTAAGTGGTTACCTTCGCTCATGGACGTCAGCAGTGCCAGGGGCAGATCCAAGAACTGCCTACCATATAATCATAAGTGTGGTATATAAGAAAGTTATGACTATTGATAAAAAAGCGTTATTGCTTACCTAACAGTTGTTTTCTGCGCATAGCGAATATGAGCCGAAGAAATAAAATCAGACAACGTAATAAAATAATAATAATAAATATACCTGGGATCAAATCACGCATGATCTTTCAGCCCGAAATTAAGATTCCCTATGTTATGAGTTTTTTTTAATGATTGAACTGGTGGCCGGTAGGCCTTTCCAGTTTTACCAGGACAGGCGTGCGAGCAAAGGCTCAGCCGTGAAGGGTGGGATTTGCTAACACCTGCCCGGGCGCCTTCGAAGGAGTTCTAACAACTCGAGAGCAGCTGCTTAGCGAAAGAATCTACTACCGGATCGAAATCGCGACCTGCCAAGAAGATTCGGCGAGAAATTCAGCGGGCTGATGCATGGATTAGGTTGCACGTCAAACTCTTTGCAGAGTTCGACGGGTACGGTTACCGGAGTCCCAAAGCCTGCTCCTGGTGTTAGAGCAATGCAAGAGCCGCATTCGAATTATCGAAGTACAGTTCCGAAGCTGACTTCATGTGTTTTCGGATCGATTCGAGGCCCCTGCAAAAACGAGATTGTAAGGATCGGAGGGTGTATACTACACTATATGTGTGCGGGCCACGTGAGCGAACACAACATTCGCGTAAGTCATAAGGGGCTTATGCAAGTTTTCTAAAGTGTCACCTTGTTCCGAAGGGACATTTTACTCCGCTTACAGATCATGGGGTAGAGTTTGTCTAGAATAAACGCGGCACGATAGCGTATCGACTTAATGTTGAGGGTGACGCCTAGGTATTTGACTTTCGTGGCTCAGGGTATGGCCTGGTCGAATAAAGCGATGCGGCGAATGGTGGAGGTTTACACGCCTGTTTGGGAGTGGGTGAAGTGGTATTCGGAGGGCGACCGTTTTTGAAGAGCACCGCTTCGTGGGGTTGATGTCGATGCGCCGTTTCCGGAATCACTGTCCCATGGTGGTTACTGCGGTCTGGAGTTACCGATACAATAACGACTTCTTCGTACACGAGCAGTAGATAGCCGTGTCATCAGCAAAGAGCGCTAGATGGGTCACCGATCGGAGAGCGGGTTGGTATATCGTTGATATACAACTAAGCAGTACCCTGTTGCAGCTTATTATATATTTACGTTTTAGTTGCAGCTTATGGGGCCTTCTGATCCCTGGTTTGGGTTATAACTTACCTAGAGTAAAGAAATGTGCTTATGACGCTAGTCTATTCGGTTGTATTAATAAAAAAAACGGTATATATTTCTGGCCGCTTTAAGCTTATATTTAAATGAGCACTGCCTAAAGAACAGTTTCAACAGTAATACCTAGGCGGCACTGAAAATTTCGGGAATTAACGAAGTGACACAACATTCGTCAACAAATTAATGACCGTGACGTCAGTAATGCTGAAGTCACACTTTTTAAAAACACTACGGATGTCCCTACTCCGTCATATATGTACAACAAATTAGTCAGATCATCAAAATATAACATAAAATAATAAATTAACGGTTACTACGTCGAGAATAACGTTCACGATTATAAAATTAATAATTACTTTATTTATAGTTTCATGATTAAAAAAAAAAACATGTATCATGATTAGTTTTTAATCTTCATTTTAAATTTCTGTAATGAAAAGTAAACCACAAACTTACACCTAATTCAACTAATCTAAAGCTAAAGAAATAATTATAATTTAAACAAATACGAGGGCGGCACTGAAAATTTCGGGAATTAACGAAGTGACACAACATTACTATTTAAAAATTTATTTATTGCTTTTCGAAGTATTCTCCGCGAAATTTGACACATTTTTCCATACGATGGAACCAATCATTGAAGCAACCATTCCATTCGGAAGTTGGGGTCTCCAAAATGGCCGTTTTGTAGGCGTCCACAGCTTCTTCAGGTGATAAAAATCTCTGTCCACGCAATTTATTCTTTATTTTAGGGAAAGTATAGAAATCATTAGGGCTTAGGTCGGGGCTGTACGGCGGATGGTCTAATAATTCTATGTTTTCTTGCTCTAAAAACTCTTTTGTTCTGTGCGCGGTGTGAGAACTCGCATAGTCGTGATGGAGGATGATGCGGCGGTTGCAGTTCTCTTTACGGAGTTCAGAAACGACCTGTGGCAAACAAATGCTAGCATACCATTCTGCATTAACCGTTCTTTGTCCCTCAAGAGGAATAGTCGTAACATGGCCGGTTTTGGGGACAAACGTGGCCACCATTTTTTTTGCAACACTCCGTGAACGAACAATTTTTGTTGGCTTTAACTCATTTTCGAACACCCAAACTCGTGACTGGTTTTTTGTTTCGGGTTCGTACGCGTATATCCAGGATTCGTCACCTGATACAATGTTGTATACAGCATTTGAGGATCCTGCGTGGAATCTTTCGAGAGTTCTGACGCACCAAGTAACGCGAGCCGCTTTTTGCTCTTCACAGAGCGAATGCGGTATCCATCGGGAAAACAACTTTTTTACACCTAATTGTTCATGCAATATTATTTGTATTTGACTCATGCCAATGTCTAAAGTTGCCTGAATTTCGCGGTATGTCACATGTCGATCTTCCTCAATCAGCTTACGCACAGCATCAACGTTTTCTTGGGTAACTGCAGTTTTTGGACGACCTTGACGGGGATCTGAGCTTGACACGTCCACGTTGAAACTCAGCAAACCAGCGATAAATTGTGGTTTTGGATGAGGCTTCATCACCAAATGCAGAAATCATCCGGTCAACACACTGTTTTTGTGTTAAACCACTTCGAAAGTCATAATAAATCATCGCTCTTGAATTTTCTCGAGTCAATTCCATTTTCTCAACGACTAAACAAGTTTGACAAAACCTCGTGACAAGACCGAGAATCTTTTTTTAAATAAATAAATGGTATTCAATTTTTAAAACCAAGGAGTTTTCAATTAAAAAGATTTTAATATGACAGGAACAGTGGAAATATTCCATTCCCGATACTTTTAGTGCAGCCCTCGTAGTAACAAATATACACATGCGTCCTTATGATAGGAGTTCTGCAGTTTCCAAAGGGATGACTTTCGACTAAGCGTTTTGCACGCTACGCGTGGCATGAGCGGGCTCATAATTTTAACGTTATCTTTTCAATGGTTTTTTTTAACAAGTTCATTTTTGAAATCCTATTCTAATAACTAACCAGTTTTTTTACCATATTTTAATTTAATTATAACATTATTTTGTATTAACTTGAGTTATGTAGCAGAACTTGTGGAGCATTGTGAATTGAGTAGGTACATAGGAGTACTGAAAGAGGAAGTAATGTTCTGTTTGGTGATTAGCGTGAGTTTGTGGCTTTTGCGTCTATTTTGAGAGTCTCGCCCACCGATTTTCTAATGCCTGGGGAATCTGTATCATATGCCGCTTCTATATCTGATGAGCTATGGACATTTGAGTTTGGAACATTTGAGTATCGCTGATGTGTCACGGACATCCGGCCGATTGGAAGATTTCGCACCTTCTACTTCCAGACACTGTCTTTTTTAGGAATCTTTGTTGTAAGGCATCTGGGGGCCGCTGATTTTAAATGACGAGGCGATTTTCATATGTGGAGAGTGATAAAGATGCGAAGGCACCAAGTTCACGGATCAGGGCCGAAGCTATTTTTGTGGTATTTTGTCAAAACTATGCCAGGTATTCGGAACATCAAAGCGGTTCAATTGACTCTTACGGGCTAGATGGACGAACTCCAGTCCCATTAGATTCAGGTGCTCTCAGGGCAAAGTATTCTTCGTTAAATATGTGCTTACTCGTATTGTGGAAAAGGAGTCGGTGACGGATTACCACCACTGAGACTAAAGGCGAAGAACACGCTCGCTGTTTGCCCCGCATTGGAGGGTATGGTCGTGGCGTCATAGCCTAGGGACCAGACCTCTCATTGCCAACCATTGTGGCTAAGACATTCGATCTAACTATAAGTACAGCATCTCGGGGAATAAGACGATGGGAGGCAATGGCACAACAAAAATGTGGATTAAAATTCAGATGTTATTATATCTAAGTTTCATCTACTATAAATTTTTTTTACATTATGTTCTGATGCGAAATTTTTAACAAAGTGGATAATAATGTTTGATATTCATTAAGTGACTGATTTGACTTGTATAAGATGATATCTTTATTTGATAATAAGCTTATTTAATTATTATCATTTAATGTAAAGTATATAAGGCGTGCAAAAATTATATTCTGCAGATTTCTAACAATGAAGTGGTTGTTAGTATTGTTTTTCTGTCTATGTGTTAATCACGCGACCGCTCGGCGTTCTCCTCATGCGGACTACGTCGAGGAACTGTACAGGTTGGACGCCCAAGGTGCCCGTTATTCTACCAATGTAACTGAAGATGCTTTGCTAGATATTGTGAGTACTGTATATTTTCTTTTTAATTACTTTTATGAAGTCATGTAATTTTTTCTCACTTAGAAAATACTCATCAATAGGTAAATAATAATAATCCTAATTTATTTTGATATTGTTTTCGATTACATGAGTAAAACTGAAAGTGGTTCCCTTTCTTTATAATTTCTGGCAACTTCTGTTCATTGTATACGAAAATCATTAATTGCCGTTAAAAATGTGGTAAAGAAACATATTGCAAAGTCAGCTATGTTTTTTTCTTTGTTCTGGCTACCGAAAACAGAAAAGCCAAGTGCACTCTGATTTCGAATACCAAATATATTTTCTCAGAGATCTAACTTCGACCGTCAAACGAAGGCGGCGCCCGTCCAACCGTGGTCAGGGTAGCTAATTACTAGATCAAGGAGGCGATCGAAACAAATGAAAATCAAGTATTTTTATAATTTTAAAGGTTGGACTTATCAAAAAATATAAATATCCAGTAGAAGTTCACAAGGTCGTTACGGAAGATGGCTATATCTTAGAAATGCAAAGAATTCCTCATGGACGCGACCGGAACAACCGTCCTGACCAGAAGAAACCAGCTGTTTTAGTTATGCATGGATTGTTTGCTTCTGCTGCTGACTGGGTTTTGATGGGTCCAGGTCTTGGCTTAGGTAAATTATATTCTTAAAGCTCCTTGTCATTAATTATTATTTTCTTACTAACAGTACTCACATCATATTTGCGTACAACATTTTAAGAAACAATGTTTCCTTACAGTTCTTATTTTCTTTATTAAGCTAGTGGTCCAAGAATATACTGCAAATATTTAAAATTCCATAATATTTACAGCATATGTATTGGCTGAGGCTGGTTATGACGTGTGGCTTGGAAACGCACGTGGTACATATTACTCCAGAGCCCACATTAAATTAGACCCGGACAACGACTCAGAGTTTTGGAAATTCAGTTGGGAAGAAATAGGTAGCCGAGATTTGCCTGCTATGATTGATTACACTTTGCAAGTTGCCGGAAAAAAACGACTTCATTATATTGGTCACTCACAAGGAACTACTGTCTTTTGGGCTATGGGATCTTTGAGACCTGAATATAATAGCAAAATTATTGCTATGCAAGCTTATGCTCCTGTGGCTTACTTGGAACATAATGCAAATAGATTACTTAACATCATTGCGCCACATGCCAACAGTATTGAGGTTTGTAACTTTGATTTTAGTAAAAATATGGTATTGGTTTGTGAATCCTGAGTTTATATTTTATGTTTCTATTTAGGCACTTGCAAGTCTTATTGGAAAAAATGAGCTATTCGGAAGATCTGACTTTTTTACCAACTTGGGAATGAGATTCTGCGCTGATGGCACATTTTTCCAAGCGATGTGCACAAATATGTTATTCGTTTTTGCCGGACGCAGTGAAGACATGCACAATGCCGTAAGTTCTACCGCAATATAGTAGTGTAGTAGCTTATATTAACTTCGTCTATGACGTCCATGATCAAGCAAAACATACTTACAGTTTCTAGTCTTATTTAAATTAGGTTAGGATTTATTCTTCTTCGTCGTTTTCTTCATTACTGAAGGTCGTATCCTTGAAACTTAATCGTGGCCTGCCCTGTGAGCTGTTTCCACCTCGTCCGGTCCTCAGCATCTCATAGACTCATAGGGCGATTTGCGAAGTATAGTAATTAGCACGAGTCGTGATCTCTCGACAAAAGGAGGGGGAAGGGGGGGCGCCTGCGCATTATACACTTAGGGTGAAGTTAAATGGTTTGACCCCTAAAATAAAAAATAAAAAATCGTTCGGTTTCGTTCATTATATAGTTAGAAATAACCGTATTATTAAATGACTTCCAAAAGGTTCTCAATTCATCCAGTTTTTTTTCTGAAGAACAGTGTGCTTAGTGCGAGTTTTTTAACGTTCTCGATAGCGTAAAAGTTAGCTCGTATTTGTATGGAATCGTATCGTTTGCCTGCGTTTGCCGCTAGGGGCGCTGTTCCAACTGCATACAAAATTGGGCTAACTTTTACGCTATCGAGAACGTTAAAAAACTCGCACTAAGCACACAGGTATGTTGTCGAGTTTTTACCGCTAATTTGCTTTTCCCTTGTGATATGGAAGAAATACACGAATTTATATTAATAAGCTTTAGATTTTCATTGTTTTCTTAGGTGCCAGGGAAACCATTTAAAAATAGGTATATTAATACCTAAGCCTATTTTTAATTGATAAACTTATAAGAGAATCTAACTATAAGAGAATCTTTAGACAAGAACTATGGGACTTATAAACAATACCTTAAGTTATCTTATAATACCAACAAAAACAAAACAAAAAACTTTCGGTATAAAGTTTCTGTACTAGTAGTGTTAAGTGTACGTTCATTCAAAGTACAAGACAAGTTCCCCCAAAACAGACCAAAAATGCACTTCTGCGCACGTCAAGGTCAGAACTCACGACTCATGCCGATTACTATAATTTTTTTATTTAAATCGCTATAGATTTACGTAAGCCCGGTGTCTGACGAAGTTTAAGTTTTAAATAGGTATATTCGATAAAATTAAGATTAATTGTGATAAATCTAGAAACATAACTATATTTATTTAGATGTATACGAAACACAAGGTTCCAAGTTATTTGTGATTATTATTCCCGGGAAAAAAACTGATCTGATATATCTGATCATATTTAAACAGGCATGAGCCTTCTGGTCTGTTCATATCATGTCTGTTTACACCTGATCACCTGAATAGGCATAATCATACACGAATAGGCATGATCATTTTTCTCCAGTTTGTTTGAAATATTTACATAGCTGATCTTTTTATAAATTTACAGACCATGTTGCCTGTGAAATTAGGACATACACCTGCAGGCATTGCTGTTAGACAGATAGCACACTACGGACAACTTATCAACAATAATTTCTTCAGACGATATGATCACGGACGCTTGACAAATTGGAGTGTTTACAGAAGTTTCACTCCGCCAAGATATGACCTGTCTCTCATAACCGCCCCTGTTTTTCTACACTATGTTGACGAGGACGTCTTTGCTGATGTAAGGGATGTCAGAAAACTACATGCCCAATTGGGTCGTTCAGTCGGAATGTTTAGAGTACCACATGCAACTTTCAGTCATCTTGATTTCATGTGGGGAACTGGTGCCAAGGATTTACTTTATGACAGAACGATTCAATTAATGAGATCATTAGGCGACGAATAAAATTTATTTTAATTTGCAACTACGAACTGGTATTTTATTGAATAAATTTGTTTTCTCATTGCTGAAACATTTGTCTATTATTTACTAAAACCTTATTAATTATTATAATTGATTTAATAACGTATCGTTCCTCCTTTTCAAGTCGTATTACGCCATGGGGCCCTTACCTTTGGCGACATGAAGCATATTATGCGATATAACTCTGGAAGCTTTTAATTGGCTCCATCCTCCTCCTCGCGTCGTTTCCTCACTGCTGAGGGTCGTGACCATTATATGTCGACAGGATTTTGCTCCTTGTAATGTCCCGCCAGCGCCTTCGATCACTGGCCACATGAAGGGCGTCGTGGAATGGGATCTCTAGTGTGGTGCGGATTTGGTCGAACCACCTTGTCGGACTGCGTCCGCGCGGTCTCTTTCCCTCGATCTTCCCTGTCACGAATAGTCTCTCTAAGCTTTCCGGTGTTTTCCGAGCAATATGACCGAAGTATTCGAGTGCGCGGCGAAGGTAGAGTGTGGACAGTCTAGTCTTGATCTGCAGTTGATCTAAGATAGACAGATTGCTTCTCTCCGCTGTCCAAGGTATCCGGAGCATTCTTCTCCAGCACCACATCTCAAAAGCATCCACACGTTTGCGATCAGCTGCTTTAAGGGTCCAGGTCTCCGCTCCGTATAGAAAAATGGAAAAGACCAGAGTGAGCTTTATCTTTGTTTTCTGGGTAATGTTACGGTCCTTCCAGATTTCACCGAGCTGGGTCATGGCTCCCTTTGCCATTCTAATACGCCGTCGTATTTCAGGCTCACTGGATCCGGTATTGTTAATGTTGGAGCCTAGGTAAATAAAGTTATCAACAAGCTCAAGCCTTAGTGTTCCACTAAGCTCCAATTTTTTTGTGCGATCAACGACCATGATTTTAGTTTTGGATCTGTTGATGGCGAGTCCCATCTCCAACCCTATGGTCTCCATCCTGTTCAGAAGCTCTGTCATCTCTGCTTCTGTCGTGGCAAGTAGAGTGGTGTCATCTGCGTAGCGCAGGTTCGTCACTCTGACACCACCTATGGTTATGCCTCCATCCCAGTTTTCTAGGGTCTTACGTATGATGTATTCGCCGTATATATTAAATAGAATGGGTGACAGAATACAGCCCTGGCGAACTCCTCTTCTGAAATTAAAATGGTTTGACATAGTGCTGTTGATCCTTACAGCGCCCTGACTACCATAGTATAGGGATTGGAGAAGAGCTATAAGGTGCATGGGTACTCCGAGTTCCTGAAGGACCCGCCATAAGCAGTTCCAGCCAACTCAAAATTGGCTCAATATAGAATTTGAAATATATGTCGGCGCAACATTACTATTTAGTTAACTAAGATTAGTTAAAGTTAACCGTAGATGGCGCCGCGAGTCTGATTGTAGTGTTGACCGCGGGAGCCCTCTTACTCTGACCACGGTTCGCAGTCGTGGACCAGTCCTACAAACCCTGTGCGCTCCCTTAGCGCGGGGACCTCGTAGGAGGTTCAGCCCTCGGCCCGGGAAAAAAGTTAACCGTGTCCTTAATGTTGAAATCGTTGTTTAACTACCTACTCAAGACATAATAGGGTTCACCATGTTTTTGTCCCATAATGTTTAAGCACAGAAGTTTCATAGATTTTTACCTTTAGTCAACATTTTGTCAAAATTAGGGCTTTGGACGTTAAGTAAACGCAAAATAACGTTTAAATTGTTTGATTTGATCACATTATACACAAATACCCATTTTTAGAGAAATGAACACTAAGTAGACTGTCAATAATAACTTTTATTACTACTTTTTTTTTTATTAATTTGTCAATTTATCCAATTAAAAAAATGGGACAGTTATTTAGAAGAGCTCGTGCCCACTCATCAAGCATACTGGTGACTAACTAGGACCGTCAAGTCCGAAACTATCGTCACTATACCTCCCCTCGTACGCCCTTCAAGCCAACCATCGGCTTAGGTGACGATGACAAAGTAGAGCTGCTGACCGATGCACTACAAGAGCAGTGCACCACCAGCACTCCATTCGCGGAATCCGAACACACCGAGTTAGTCGACAGGAAGGTCGAGCGCAGAGCTTCCCTGCCGCCTTGGGACGCGTTACCCCCCATTACCACTTCCGAGGTCAAGGAGGCGATCGAGAACCTATGGCCATGTAAAGCTCCTGGCTCTGACGGCATCCGCAATCACGCTTTAAAAATTTTACCAGCCCAACTAATAACAATCTTGGCCACCATGTATGGGTGGACATTTTTTCAACTTATCCCTACACGGTGGTGTTCCTTATCTCTACCCTCCCTACAACTGTAGTAGCAGTAGGTAGTTAGATTTTTCCAACTGGAAAGACACAGGTATCACACCACACGGCCTAATCTTTTGTATATTCTGTTTTATGAAAAATGTTATAGAGCGAAATGAAATGAAGTTGACTGATCCTTATCAAAGGAAAGCCGTGTAGTTGTAAAGTAATAACTCGACCAGTCAAGATCTCTCGAATTATCTGAAGTTAGCCTAGCCCCAGACCATAGATTCAGACTACCACAATACGTTAGTCCGCAGAGCACTATACACTGTTTGGGTCTTATAGTTAGGTATATTTGAGCTTATGGTCTGTGTACAAATAAAAAAATTGTGTCAACTGTCAACTTTACTCGTTAGACCAAATTCCGAATATTCCGATGTCAAAAGAATAAAAATTCAAAGCAGCGTATATGTATTTTGTTCACTGATCATTAAAAAAATCTCTTGAGATTATTATGTGTAAATCCGTTTGTTAAAATTTGACAAACCTAGTAGCATTACTATTTTTTTAACTAGTGAGTTATTCTGAGATTCCAATATGTGTGGAGGTTTCACTTGTTCGAAGAATGCTTTGATCGCGTTGAACATTCTCTACGTGGTGAGTGGAAACAAAATAATAAAATGTTACATTATTAAGAAGTTCACTGTTACATATGTAATATGTAGCTTAAACTTTATTTTCAATGTTTAATGCCAAATAACACCTACTTATTTCTTACCGTTCATGGTACAAGTTCACATTATTGTTTTGTAAATGTTTTAGTGGAGTGGTGAATGTTTTAGTTCATGTCTAATGTGTGTGTCATTTTAACATATGGTTATAATAGACTTCGTATTTTGCAAAAAGTAACCATAAAAATTAATAGAGATGTAATATTGAATTCCTTTGTCTGTTATAACTAAATTAGTACATACAAAAAGTGTTTTAAAAACAATATAGTTCAGACTGAATATTCTGTGTAAAAAACAATAAAACGTGTAATAAAGACGTGTAAAAAAGCAAATTAAAAATATCATCAATTTGAAAATTTATTAAATATCAATAAAACAATAAAATCATATTATAATTAACTCTGTATATAAATATATTTTGTCTGCTTAATAAAATACATTGTTTTAGAAGGCTTTAACTTTTCTTTGATGTCATGTATATTGAAGACTTCATAGTATGTGAATGTACATATTATATGTTGGATTTTATTAGAGACATTGCTGTTATTAAGCCTTTTAAATACAAATTTGTAGCCAGTATAGGTATAAGAATAGCAGTAATGAGACCACAAAATGAATGAGAAGGGTTATATTAAATACAGGAAAATATCTTAATTTATATCATTCATAATCAAATATAAATATTAATACAACCTTTTACATACAGTTTTGTTCATGATGATTAGTGTTCATGAGTAGTTAAGACATAAAAATACATACAACACATGCTCTGGCATTTCTAATACAATTATGAGAATGGATTATGATAATAATGAGATAAGAAGAAAAAACTTGACCACCACTAAGTAAAACGTAACGAAAATAGTTGATAACCTTAAATTCACAATGCACTAGAACAAGACTAGATTCATAATAGAGTATTAAGTCTAAACCTAGTTTTATGTTAACATTCTTTTGGTTACTAACAAATTTTAATATGAATTTTAAAATATACTGCTCTGCTAAGAAAGTACTGGAAAAAGATCAATAATACACAAAATTAAGTTATTCCTCCAAATTTATTTTATCACCTTCAAAGTATACTCCTTCCGAAATACAGAATAAATACACGAATGCCAATGAATAGTCCAATCATCAAAACATTTTTTAAATGCTTATTCTAGCATTGAGTTCAGTATTTGCCACAAATTCTCCTTTATGTCTTCTACTGAATGAAACTGAATATTTCCTTTTATTTTACAATGTTAACTTCAGTTGCAAACATTCGTGGCCTACTAGAGCGAGGTACGTCTTCCGTCACATCTTGACTGCTTTGTGATACGCACATGTTTTTGATGAAGTCAATCCACCATAAGACTTCTGTAATATTTTCAGTGACTCCGAACATGAAATTCCAATGGTGATGCAAAATTTAAGACAAACTCTTTATTTCATTTTTTTTTTGCCTATTATGAAACTCTCAATACACACTAGCTACGAAATAAAAAGACAGCATTGTATTTAATTTAAATATGAGATGAAACAAATTACGCACGAAAATGAAAAACAGTTGTGCCAAACTAACAACAAAAAAAAATTTTGGAAGAATACCAACAAATAATCCATTCCCAATAAATTTTTTACTAAATATGTATTAAAACCTCTATATATATCAACAATATGATAATAACTAGGAAAGTTTTTATGTTCAACAGGTTGTAGCGAGCATCTTGATTTCAGTCACAGTCTATGGGCAAGCATCATCCCTGGTTACCAACTTGCCCATTGTAGGTGGTATACTAGCATGTGGAGTATTTCTCATCTTAATCTCCATATTGGGGCTTGCAGGAGCAGTCAAGCATCACCAAGTTATGCTGTTCTTTGTATCCTTTTAAACAAAATAATTTTAAATATTATTATTAGTTTTAGAACATATTTTCTAATCCTATGTGTTTAAATATCAAGACAATTAGATTATAAACACATGTTTTTTATTGTAGGTTAGATGAATTTCGTAAATTTAATAATAACATTCCTTAATAACTACTCAGTACATGGTAATACTATTCCTTCTATTTTTGGTACAGTTTTCGATTGCTTGTGCTTGTTTGGCAGTTAACTCTGAGCAGCAAGAGATGCTAGCTCAACAGGTAATTTAAATTGATAAAATCCGTGAATAGGAACGTTGTATTAAAAATCACAGCTATAAATTAATTTTTTAATTAAAATTCATATGGAAACGAAAAAATTATAAAATTGACAGAATCAGTTTAAGCATACCTTTTATTATGTGGTTACCATAACACTTGAACAAAGCTTTAGGAAAGATTGTGGTAAATTAAACGAGATTGTATATTAATGTAACTATTTTAATTGATTTCTTTTGCTAGGATATTATTGAATAATATTTCTCTCTTAAACTGTCAGTAAAGTTACATCTTTTTTTATATTATGACTAACTGACCAGGCAGACTTCGTAGTGCCTCAATCGATAAAAAAAAGACCTAAACTTTTGTATAAAATAAACATAAAACAAACAAAAGGAATTCGTCCGACGGGGGACACATCAAAGGAAAAACAAAATTGTTATTTTTATTCAATTCCGAGCATTTTCATATTTATATTCCCTTTAAACCTTCTCTGGACTTCCATAAATAATTCAAGACCAAAATTAGCCAAATCGGTCCACCGTTCTCGAGATTTAGTGAGACTAACGAACAGCAATTCATTTATATATATACCTAGTCAGGTCATAAATTCTGTCACATGTTTAATGTAAAATAATTGAAACAAGTTTATTCATTATGTAACCATTCATATACCAAAATGAACTTAACAAAACATAGATTCTTATGACAGTAAAGTTTATTCAAATTGACCTCCGTGATTTTGAATACAGGCCTTTAATCTGCGCGGCCAGTCGTCAATCGTAGCACGAACGAGGTCCATATCAATATCGGCGGCTGCCTTAATCAAGGATGTCTTGAGTGACTCCAAATTGGGATGAGACTTTGAGCACGCCTTTTCCTCCAAGTGTTGCCATATCTTGTAATCTAACGGATTGAAATCTGGACTGAAGGAGGGCTAGTCTTCGTGCCGGATGAAGTCGATTTCACGCGCCGCCAGCCAGTCTTGTGTGCTCTTCGCTCTATGAGTTGGCGCCGAATCTTGTTGGAATACCCAGTGCCTGTTATTGAACATGGTATGAGAAACAGGTTCCACAAGGTTCGTCAGGACTGTATTTTGATACACAACTGCATTCGTTTTTACACCTTTCTCACAAAAATGTACCTCTGTTAAGCCCCAATAAGAAACTCCCAACCATACCATGAGCGAGGATGGAAAATGACCTCGTTGGACACGCGGAATACGGTTGCTCGCTTCTTCACTACTGTGTGCGTACACCTTATCATTTTGTTTGCTGTAGCTCTCTTCTACGGTAAAAATTTTTTCATCCGAAAAAAGAATTTCCCGATATTTTTTTCCCGCGTACCGCTTCAACAAAGCGCGGCATCTCTTCAGTCTCAGGTCCATTAGACGAGCATTCAACCGATGTCCTGTTTTTCTTCGATATGGCCGAAGCCCTAAGTCTTCATTTAACACCCTTTTCACCGTGATTCTGCTTAACCCCATCTGAAGGGCCAACAGTTTCTGCTTACGTTTGGGATTTCTTTGAATTCGCGCCTTCACAGCTTTTATCACTGCTGGAGTCCTAACAGACCGAGGGCGACCACTTCTTGACCTGTCATCTACACTAGAGTCTTCATTGTATCGTTTGATGGTACGATAAACGAATCTTTTGGTTATATTCAAATTTTTCAGTATGTTAAAAATTTTAATTGGTGCGTAACCGCAACGATGCAACGCAATAACTGCAACACGGTCTTCTTTAAGCGTCCACTCCATATTTAAAAATGAGTAAAATTCTAAAAGTTATACATTTTTATTTTCATGAACAATTCGAATTCAATAAACTTTTTTGTGGCCAGCATTCTAAAAGAAAAGTTTTTACTGTGTGACAATACTTATGACCTGACTAGTTATATAGATATAGAATATAGATATAGATTATCTCAATATGGAATAATATGTTAAAAATATTTTTTCAAATTTACTTATTATTTGTGTGTAGGGATGGAATAAAGTTGACATGGATGTGAAGCAGCAAGTACAAGAACGCTTCCAGTGCTGCGGCTTCCAGGACTCTACATTCACGAACACTACGGCTGATCATCCATCGTGTGCTGTGGTCAATGTGAGTTACATTTTTTTTTTTTTTACCTTTGTTTGATGAAATGTCATAATGCTTTACTCCATTTAACATTTCTATAACCAAGTATAGAACTTTACGATGACTGGCAAAGAGACAGTGATTTTAGATCTCAATTATTTGTTTTTAATTGAAGCAGTAAGTGTAACTTTACTGAGGCCTTAGAAATTATATTTCAAGATGGGTGGCGCAATTACGTTGTAGATGTCTATGGGCTCCAGTAACCACTTAACACCAGGTGGGGTCTGAGCTTGTCCACCCATCTAAGTAATTAAAAAAAGTATCTTCTGGAAATACTGTTTTTCTAAAATGCGCCATTAAGCGTGGCGTGGGTGTCATTATTGCTGGAGTCGGGCAGCTGGTGATTTATAAGCTCCACATTGGTAAAATTTAATCTGCGTGTGAAAAAATATATTTTAGTGTCTGTAATAATTATTTAGATATATTATGGAAGCTAGTTTCATCTAGAAGCGCGACAAAAAAATTAAAACTAAATGTGTAATTTAGTTTTCAATTTAAGAAACATACTACTGATTAGAAAAAAACATAAATGTTAAAAAGTTGAATTTGTAAATTTATAATACTAATAATCAAAATTAAAATTGTAATATGTTCGAAAAGTTGGAAATAATAAACGCGAGAGCGCAATAGCGTAAAATTTGATTTCATTTGTTTAATCATCATTTTTTTAACATGACTAGCTTTTGCCCGCGACTTCATCCGCGTGGAATAGTTACTTTGGCGTAGATAACATATAGCGTAAGCTCTCAAAAGGGAAAAATACCCTGATTTTGAAACATTCTTTATTGGTCCTATTGGTCTTAGCGTGATGTTATAATATGTATATATAGCCTTATAGCCTTCCTCAATAAATGAGCTATCTGACACTGAAATCATTTTTCAAATCGGACCAGTAGTTCCTGAGATTAGCGCTTTCAAACAAACAAACTCTTCAGCTTTATAATATTAGTTTAACATGATATTATTGACTTCCAGGCAATATGTTGCAAGGGCATTAATACAACAAACTGCCAGTGTGAGCCTTGCATGGAGAAATTGAAGGAAACAATTGATTATGCATTCAAACTTTGTGGTGGTATTGGACTTTTCTTCAGCTTCACAGAGGTAGATAATACTTAAATTTTTATTTACTTAGTTACAGCATGAATCTTTTCTTATTCATTTTCTTTAAATTATATGATTGCAGATACAAAGTAGATGTTGATGAAAAAAAAATATATTTATCTTACGTTTGTCATTTCAATGTCACATTTTATCATCACTGTTTTACGAAAATAATACAGATAAGAGACATCTGAAGCAGTTTTTGAGTACAGACGTTAAATGTTATATGAATAGTTCCTTATTAAATGTTTACATTATACATAACTTGATTGTTTCAAGTAAATAAAGTCTTCGCTCGTTTCTCGTAAAAGAACAATCAAATGTGATCATTAAAAATTAAATTACCTCACACTAGAAACTTGTAATATTTTTAGATTATGCGAAACGTTACAAAATATATTTTGGTAATGAATAATTTCTATACATTTAGTTTTAATAGGTGCAAACATATTAATGTTGTTTGTCAGTTTTATGTATTGTTTTAGTCACATAGATCGAGAGCTCTCGGCCACCTGTTGTTAAGTGTTTACAGGATCCCATTGGCATTGCAATCCACCTTGTAGACGCGAAATCCAAAAACTTTATGGTATTGAAACTATTTTGCGACAGGAATAGGTAGGATGGTGGTACCGACCCGCACTCGCGTACATACGAATTGCAAATTTAATTTTATTATTGATTTGATTACACGATGCTACTCTTCGATGATGGAAGTCGTTGGCGAACGTGCTTTCTACGTATTCACCACATTCACATTGCGGTTCTAATGGCTGGATACCTTTTATATTAATGCAATTCAGCCCTGACCATTTCATGTTGTGGTGTTTCATAGTTTTAACGGTGTACTATGCGTAGGTCGGTTGGTTAAGCCTTTGTGTCTATAAACACCACAACGTACATTTCATGACTTGTACTGTAAATTGCGTGGGAATAACAATTTGTTCATAAAATAGTTTCGTATGATTGCTTTGCAACGTGAAGACAGTAGACCGAGACGGGTGTACTACATACATAAATAAATAATAATTTTAAAAACGTCTAAAATGTGCTGAAATGAAAACTTACGTAAACACGTTTAGGCCTGAGGGATTTCTGTAACTAATAAATTGTCTTGAATAATTATTGTGACTAACAATCTCATTTCAGTTTCTGGGTGTGTGGTTGACAGTAAGATATCGTAACCAAAAGGATCCGCGTGCTAACCCTAGTGCATTTCTGTGAATGATCCGTCCATACGGAACCTCACTAAATATAACATTTCAAGGTGGTTTGGTGTTATGAACTGTGCTTTACAATGTACACAACAGAACGAACATTGGTTACATAGTTGTATTTAAACTCTGTACGTAATGTTGATATCTGAGTCGACTATTATCAAAGCCGGCAATCTGACTTTTGGACAATTATTGGTAAATCAGAAAAACGAATTATTGACTTTGTATTCCATTGGCAGTCACAAAACTCTTCTGAACCACATCTTAGATAAATAAAAGGTTAATTTTTAACCTTTATTTAATGCAGGTTTTGAACCGTATTCTTTGAAGGAGACGATTATATTCAAATCAATCTGTATTGACATATCAATAACATTTTTTTGTCCAAATGCACAGATTGCCACCTTTGATAATAGATGACTCATCTGCAATGTGCGTAAATCATCTAAATTTATATCTTGAAATTATCAAATAAACACAGCTGAGGCCAACAAATAAATAGTCTAACACAAACAATTTAATCAACACTTCCTCGCGACCTTACACTATTCCGCGGGTTTAATATGAACTATGTCACCAATGAAAATGGTTTATTACGCATCAAGACAGCACGCTTAACTAATTCGTTTGCATGTTTTGGATTTTTTACGTTTTCGCACCCCTCACTCAGCAGAATGCCTAGCACAGTTTTCACGTTCTAACTATCGTTATATTATAGAGGCGTTGAAACTAAATATTTTTCAAGTTTACCCAACCTACTACGCGCAAAGACGTAGATGTTTTTCAATTAAACGTTAATTCTTAATTGGATTTGACAAAGGACATTCGTCGCGTCGTTTTAAATTACAATTAAATTATTAAAAAGGTGATTGACCGGAGAAAGTAATTTCATGAAACCTTATCAGATAAATAGCGCATGATTATAATTATGTACGTCATAAATGTACTGATTTTTATGTTAATAACCTCGATTATAATATTCATACAATTTGTTGAACAACAATCACATTATCCGCTCGATACGTTTGATGTGAGAATACAGTTATACCTACCTAGTTTATTCATCAGGTGTACTAACCTGCAACTCGTATTGTCTAATACGATGGGAAACGTATGGATCGTTGTCAAAAGCTATAGCGTTTTATAGGAGTTTTATCGCGTCTCTAGCGGCATACATGTGTATGGTGTTACACAACGATAGTATTATATATATAGATAGAATAATATATACATTTGCTTAACCGATTTCATGCGAAGGATCTTTAGGGATGAAGAATTGAGGGTAGTCGTATGCTGTTAAATGGGTTTGTCTCTCACAGTTAACTCTGTAAGCAATGGAGATAACTGTCGTGTATATCGTGTAAATAATCGGTTTAAAAACTTGGGGAACAATGAAAAATTGTTTTAAAGCAAATTTGGAATAGCAAATGATATTTTTTTCAGATTACCTTAACATCAGTACTGTTTCTTAGTCGAGAGCGATTACCTTAGAAGAATGTTTAGCTTAAACGAGCTTACGCACGCGCATGTTTTTATTCTAAATGAATTTATTTAGCACCATCTTGCATGTACTTTATTTTGTTTTCATAATATTATTATTAGCAGAACGCGTCTTCAGTCGGTTGATGTTTGTAAACCATGCGAGTTCGTGTTTCAGTTGTTCGCGGTGTGGCTAGCTCGTCGCTACCGCAACCAGCCCGACCCGAACTACAAGGAGCCTCACGCGATTTTCCCAAGAAAAAATTATCTTTATTAAGAAAAAAAAAACATGTTTAAACTCATTAATTTTGTGTTCACAAATTTGCCTAATTCGATGTCAGATGAACATCACACCACAGATACAACAATGAAGCCCTGTTATTTTCTTATATGTTAGCTTAGTCGTTAGTAAGAAATTGCATTTGCTTTAAAAACACGTTATATATACTACTTAAAAGAACTCAATTCATTTTCGAATATCTAATGTAGCGTGTATTTCTAGATTAATCTAACTTGAATTCTACGTTACAGAATTTTAAGTTCTTAAGATATTCGCTATCCGGATTGAGAGTTTCGGTTGGTAATTCGTGACATAGACTTGACGAAGCAATGTATCATATTTTTGGTTCGGTAGACTGATATCTAGTATGAATAGTTTATGTAAACGAATGTGTTTAAATGCAGGGTGTAAAGGACCTGTTCTTGAAGCCGAAAGGGTAATAATTTAGTAAGTTTAGCGGAAAATAGAAATTTGTTTACTAATATAAATGTAGATGTAGCGGTTAATTGCACGAAACAGGTATGTGGGCGGGTACAACACTATGAGTATTATCTATCGGCTGACGTTGGCTAGTGATGCCTTACACCGGCTCCACACGTTGGCCCTAACGTTGCTACCAACTTTGAGCGTTTAAATTGGTGATGTGTCCACACGTTGGCTGTTATACTAGTTCCTTTCCGTCAGAGCCAACGTGTAGATGTGTGATATCGAAATTGAAATTGCTCTAAGCGCTTTTACAGTACTGAGTGCGTATGATTTAAATTTGTTACTAAAAAAAAAAGAAAATGCCCGTCAAAGGAGATGGTTTATGCGGGTGGCGATTTTGTGGATGAAGACATCGCGACATGCACATTCGACGCGTGTTGCAACAGGACTGAGCAAAGCGGCAACATGTGGACGGATCGCAAACGTTGGCACAGATTCCTTTGATAAAACCGACACTCGTCGGCCAACTACCAATGTTCGCCCCAAATTCGGGCCAATGCTATTTTCTAGATCCACACGTTAGGCGAGTGGCGTTGGGGCCTATGTTGGGGTCAACGTGTGGAGCCGGCGTTACTCTGAATTTCCAATGTAAGCCGTACACATCTGTAAGGTCAATGAGTCGCGTTCCGCGGTAACGTGTCGGCGGGCGGGCTCACCTGTCAAATTTCATTGGCATTTGGTTTAAATTGGTTTTCCATTTTGGGTTAACGAAATAAATGGAGCAATTGGGTTTGAATTACCCTATTTAGGAGCGGTTTCCTTACACCTAGCATAGTGACAGTAGACGTGTAATACGTACGTACTACGTTTTCATGTTCTAGTTTTAAGTGAGTTTGCTCATCGTTTTAGTACAATGGGTACGGTCTGCAAGAAAAGACATCGTTTTCTTTGAACATTATTGTATATTATAGCTCTGTCTATGAATATTATGATATCAACCTGTAAAACCCTTTTTTTTATTCAAATAATCTTTCATCACATTTTGATTTATATGTAACCTAGTTGAGGAATTCTGATTTTGTTTATTCTTTTGAATATTCCTTATTTCCTTGTCCTTTTTTTTCATAGAATTTTGTTTAGATAATTTTACATTTTGTAGCCAATTTTATAGGTTTATTTTTTACTCCTAGTCAGTAGATTTTAACATAAAAGTCATACTCGTAAGAATAAAACCGTTTTGAATTATATTTAATCGTGTATTTACCAAATCGCTACACACGTTAGTCTTCTCGAAAACATCATAACTATTAATAAAATAATATCTTGAGGCCTCGAATGTAATTTCATTTCACTATGTTAATAATGTCAAATTATCTTATTTTTTTGTTAGCTGTTATTATTTTAGTTGAAAAAGAATAATGATCAAACATATTTTAGCCCCCAATGTATTTTAAAGTAAATGAAATTAAAAACTAAAGGGCTAAAATAAAATTATTTATGAAAAAAATATTTAGGGCTCAATGCGTTTTAGTACATAATAAAACATATTTTATAGGATTCGAAAGTAATAAATTCTCGATACTGTATATAACTAAAGCTTTAAATTTGAAATAGCTTTTTAGGCATTTTAGGTACCTTATTTTTACTTATGATTTAATAGAATATTTTCATTTTTGAAAACTGCGAAAATGTTTCGCACTAAATAAAAATTTCTTGAAGGTTTCGTTTCTACCGATCAACTAATATAATTTTGTGCTAGAATATTTTATCTAACAGTAATAATTCACATTTACCTAGTCAGGTCATAAGTATTGTCACACAGTAAAAACTTTTCTTTTAGAATGCTGGCCACAAAAAAGTATATTGAATTCGAATTTCGAATTGTTCATGAAAATAAAAATGTATACTTTTAGAATTTTACTCATTTTTTAATATGGAGTGGACGCTTAAAGAAGACCGTGTTGCAGTTATTGCGTTGCATCGTTGCGGTTACGCGCCAATTCAAATTTTTAACATACTGAAAATTTTTAATATAACCAAAAGATTCGTTTATCGTACCATCAAACGATACAATGAAGACTCTAGTGTAGATGACAGGTCAAGAAGTGGTCGCCCTCGGTCTGTTAGGACTCCAGCAGTGATAAAAGCTGTGAAGGCGCGAATTCAAAGAAATCCCAAACGTAAGCAGAAACTGTTGGCCCTTCAGATGGGGTTAAGCAGAACCACGGTGAAAAGGGTGTTAAATGAAGACTTAAGGCTTCGGGCATATCGAAGAAAAACAGGACATCGTTTGAATGCTCGTCTAATGGACCTGAGACTGAAGAGATGCCGCGCTTTGTTGAAGCGGTACGCGGGAAAAAAATATCGGGAAATTCTTTTTTTGGATGAAAAAATTTTTACCGTAGAAGAGAGCTACAACAAACAAAATGATAAGGTGTACGCACACAGTAGTGAAGAAGCGAGCAAGCATATTCCCCGTGTCCAACGAGGTCATTTTCCATCCTCGCTCATGGTATGGTTGGGAGTTTCTTATTGGGGCTTAACAGAGGTACATTTTTGTGAGAAAGGTGTTAAAACGAATGCAGTTGTGTATCAAAATACAGTCCTGACGAACCTTGTGGAACCTGTTTCTCATACCATGTTCAATAACAGGCCCTGGGTATTCCAACAAGATTCGGCGCCAGCTCATAGAGCGAAGAGCACACAAGACTGGCTGGCGGCGCGTGAAATCGACTTCATCCGGCACGAAGACTGTCCCTCCTCCAGTCCAGATTTGAAGCCGTTAGATTACAAGATATGGCAACACTTGGAGGAAAAGGCGTGCTCAAAGTCTCATCCCAATTTGGAGTCACTCAAGACATCCTTGAT
The DNA here is from genome assembly GCF_030267445.1 of Bombyx mandarina. Classification (NCBI taxonomy): domain Eukaryota; kingdom Metazoa; phylum Arthropoda; class Insecta; order Lepidoptera; family Bombycidae; genus Bombyx; species Bombyx mandarina. Next base: position 9,626,349 of record NC_143219.1, on the reverse strand, counting down.
TAAGGCAGCCGCCGATATTGACATGGACCTCGTTCGTGCTGCGATAGACGACTGGCCGCGCAGATTGAAGGCCTGTATTCAAAATCACGGAGGTCATTTTGAATAAACTTTAGTGTCATAAGAATCTATGTTTGTTATGTTCATTTTGGTATATGAATGGTTACATAATGAATAAACTTGTTTCAATTATTTTACATTAAACATGTGACAGAATTTATGACCTGACTAGGTATTTACATTAAAACTTACTTTAATCCAAGATACATGTTCTTAATTCTGTAATTAGATGTACTCATTTCCTGTTTATATTATATGAATTTACTCTGTGTACGTTACTTCAAAGGATATACTACATATAATTATTCTAAATTAAATAAAGTGAGCATGAATTGAAGTCGTACCTTTTTCATTTATTACCTTTTTTAATATCTGAGTCGGGTCTCTGAATGGAGTCTATTCTACTTCGTTCACTTTAAACCCCAAAAAGAAAGGCTTACAGAGGAGTTGCAATGAAAGGCTCTTATCCGAATGCGACGGGGTAACGCAATGCCGCCGTCGCCAGAAACATGTCTTGTCGGAACCCCCGGATTCACTCTAGGTGCTTTTAGGACCTCTAAGCATCGGTCACTGTTCTATACTTGAGTATACTGTAACTATACTTGAGACCTTAGAACTTATTCTCAAGGTGGGTGGCGCATTTACGTTGTGGATGTCTATGGGCTCCAGTAACCACTTAACACCAGGTGGGCTGTGAGCTCGTCCACCCATCTAAGCAGTACAAAAAAATAAAAGAAAAAAATTGTCGAACTCGTCGATTACGACGAACAGTTTGACGAGCGAACTAACCCATAGACACAGCCCATTGAGTTTTTCGCCGGATCTTCTAAGTGGGTCGCGATTCCGATCCGGTGGCAGGTTCTGCGAAGCACTGCTCTTGCTAGGGCTAGTGTTAGCAAAATTTCTCAGGTTGAGCCCGTGAGCTCATCTACTGGAATAGCCTCTTAGGCTACCAGCGAATAGATGGTTTTTTTTAACGAAAGGTCATAATTATTTAATTCTAGTCTTCGTTCCTAGGAATTTTTTGGAGATGCTCTGTATCATTAGAATTCTTGAGCTAGACATAATGAACGCAGTTATTTGATGCATAATTCTAAAGTAGCCAAAACTGAGTGGCTACGACCACTAATAAGAGTTGTTTGTAACTTTCACGGCTGTTTAAATTAGAGTTCCTTAATTTAGGCGGGTTCTTATAAGGATTTGGATACTGAATGAGTTCACGCATAATACACCTGATGTTATTCGGTTATACCATGAAAATCGACTTGATGGTATATCAATAAGGTCTTGCAAAAACTTTCTGGTTTGGTACCTTCAATGTACTTTAAGTCGCATGTGAATATATATTGTGTGCATGGTTTAAGTATTTAAAGATAGTCCATAAAGGAGCGTGGTAGATAATGTTAAGTTTTCTTACAAAATACCGTTTATCTGACTATCGTAACGCTAAGTCTACCTTTTGTCCAATTGTGATGAAAAGTTGTACAATTATTTAGACACTGCACGATAGTTCACTGACAAAGCTCGGCATTGACGTGGTATCATTGATCCCGGGTGTGTCCCGAGCGCTATAACGATGCCCTCCAGACGAGTTTATGTGTTGGATTAACGGTAGCCAGCTACCATTCTGCCGTCAAATAATTGCATCTGGTGGTAAGAAGGGAAGTCACTATTCTTTCACTAAATTAAGCATAACGCCTATCGATTTATTATTTTTTTAAGTTTTAGTTCATGAAATTGCAATATAGTTTATAAACTAGGCCTCCAGGCTCCTAGTTCCGGGACTGTAGATCCTGTAATATATAATAACTGACTGACCCAATGGCGCAGTAGTTAGTGCTCCTGACTGCTGGGTAGTGGGTTTAATTCCCACATCGGGCAAACATTCGTACGACGAACAGATAGCTCATTGTTTTTTCTTTTTTTTTTCTTAAGTGGGTGGACGAGTTCACAGCCCATCTGGTGTTAAGTAATTACTGGAGCCCATAGACATCCACGACGTAAATGCGTCACCCATCTTGAGATATAAGTTCTAAGGTCTCAAGTATAGTTACAACGGCTGCCCCACCCTTCAAACCGAAACGCTTTACTGCTTCACGGCAGAAATAGGCAGGGTGGTGGTACCCACCCGCGCGGTCTCCCAAAAGCTCTTACCACCAGTAAGTATATTTACCTAGTCTTTAATAGAAGTTATATAGTTAAACTATATTCGATTACCAATTTCTAGAATAAACTAATGGCATTGTGCATTAATGTACATTACTGCACATTACTGTACTACGGGCTCGTATTAAATATAGCGATATATGTATAACTACAGCTACACCGAACACCGAATTTGTGGTTTTTTTCAATACCCACCCATAACTTGGAAACGTGTTTGTTAAACATAAATGCTTTGTGAAAACTGCGCATGTCCTTCAGAGTTCGGCTGCGTCGCCGTGTCGACGCTGGGCGGATAACGACAGCAAACAGTCGCGCAGAAAACAGTTTCATCGTTACACTCATCGATCCATTCTATCACGTTCCTTAAAAATCACTCGTCTATCCATAAGTGCCAACAGCGTTTATACCACATTATAATGTCATTCGATAACGATGAGCTACGTGACGAGTAAGTACAATTTCACTATTTCACCATTTAATTATGGCTTATTTTCCATCAGTCTCACTAAATTGACAATCAACGACATGTAAAATTTCATTAAAAATAACACAATCAACAGTATAAATTATCAGTTTTATCTAAGTTTTGCGGAACATGATAAAACTGCTTGTGTTTTAGGTTTGCGTAATATGTACTTACTTATATACCTAGGTATATTTTGAATAGTTTCCTTGTTATGTAATAGTGATAACGTAGTAATTATAACAGAAAAGTGGACATAATTGTTTTTCTAATTAGCTAAATCTGTTGCATCGCTAAACAATGACATAAACGGCCAAGGAAAGTGCGTGATCTTGGCGCGACCTTTCGTGGCTTATATTTTCTTGAGTTCTAATATTGAGCCATCCTATTCGAAGGGTCGAAACTAAAATTGAGGACTATAAAATCCAAAAAAATACAAAACATTGATACGTAAAAGTAAATAATATTGTAAAAATCGTAAAGTAATTTAGTAAATTGTATAGAGAGGTATTACAGACTAGAATAAAATGTGAAAATCTGAATCGTACTAACAACATTTTCATGATAAGGTTTCATAGATCAAGTTCCGAATAAGAATATTTAGACCGTCAACACTGTTGCCAACCCTACAGCTTTAACTGTAGATCTAAAGTTTTTCGGGAATTCTCTTAGTTTTCAGTTTACATCTCGAAATCTAGTTTTTTATGTAATGAAAACGAAACTAGGAAATAAACGTTCTACGACCACAATAAAGGGCACCTTGCACACAAAGTCAGAAAATAAAAATTGTTTCGAGTTCAATGTGATAAATGACCATTTTAAAAAATTCAATAAAAGTATGTACGATTTCAACAAAACTAAAGATGAAACGGAAAATCAAGAAGACTTACTTACAAATTGAAAATGAAATAGTAGCTAGTAATACTATCTAACATGCAGGCACTGGAATAATTGAAACTCTGAGACTTTTGATTTTGATATTTAATTAGATTAAAACTTTGATAATTACACGATTTTTCTTGTTTTTAATACCCTCCCTGTATTCTATATACATATTACTATCATTAAATTATACAAAATATAATATAAAAATAAAGATGTAGATATACTGCTTTTTAATTTGATATTTTTAGTTTTCTATAGTTTTGAAGTTATACTTCTTTAGGCGCGTTATGAATAACTGATGAAAGTGAAATTTTACGATGCGCGCGCACCGTGACACAAAATTAACAGAAATGAAGTTGCCCACTGAATCGCTCATTACAATACGACCGACGTAACTTGGCGAGTCTGAATATAGCCGCAGGTGAACTTTCCGAACCGTACCGAGAATTACCGAATTTATACGATGTCAAGAAAAGGGATGTCCAATATGCGTGTTTGAGGATGTTGTGAAATTGATTTTTTTTCAAATTGATTAAAATTTAAATAAAAAAAAAAGAAATAAATTTAATAAAAATAAAGTATAACTTCTTACGCGCGTACATAAGCACACGCACCCTTTTTTTGAAGCATATCTACAGTTTTGCTCTATGCTGGGGTTGGCAACACTGATCGACACGGTTGGGTCGCTTCGGTCTACTGAGAAGTATAATAACATTGGCTTGGTTGAAGAGTTTCCCTTCTCGTTTACTGCGATTGCGTTCAATTCATATTGAATGTTGCTTATTTCTCATTGAAATCTGACAAAAAAACACACAAAAGATGAATATAACTTTTTGTAATTTTATAATGTCAATCAAAAGGGTAAGTCATGACTGGAGAGTCAAACTAATGGGGTATTAAACACGACGTTTCTGATTACTAAAGTACTTTATGAATGACTGTCAGGCGACCATCTGTAACATTAAAATCAAATCATTATAGAAATGCATTAGTCATTATTATGATAAAACGTTCGGGAATAGCAATAAAAATTACTTCATCTACTACGAGTTTGTTCAAGATGCTCATTAGTCGAACAAAAACTTACATTACGAAGTCTAGGCTCCAAAAACCACTTTAAATCGGGTGGAACGTATGTTTGTTTCGTTATAAATTCATAGAAAAACAGAATTAAATTTTTTTTGTAGGTATCTAAAGCCACTACAGATCAAGTAGGTAATTTGCTAATATTCTACCGAACGTAGGTATAGATGATTATAACAACATTAATAGGAACTTTGTCATGTGCAAATATATATTGATTTAATTGTTATTTTTCGCATAGTTATGTGAAAGATCTCAGGGCTCACCTACTATAAAGTGCTTAACAGAGACCGCCAACGTCACAGAGTGAGTTCTAATTTTACCTAGAAACATTTAGTTGGCTTTGGTAAGGTTAGATAGTACTGTATGAATCAGTTTTTGTATCCAAAATACGGACAATAGTTGTTGATTTCAATTTAGATTTTACTCCTACAGAACGCGCTTCAATACCATTGTGTGCAAAGCTCTCAGAATTAATTGAATCAAGCCGGTTTCAAATGCAATCTGCGACTATCGTGTACAACATAAGCCCAGCATTACTACACCATCCCTAAATTCCTTTCAATCCAGACGAGTAGGTTTTATACAGATAACTGGTTTCCATTGAAATCATTTCATACATCATTCCCGCCGTTAGGAATGTACGTATGTAATGTAATGTAATGTATGTAATGTAATAAAATGCGCTAAAATGGAAGGCAAATGTAATTCGACTCCATGTAAAATAATCTAAGCATCCCATAAGTTTTTGAGACCTTGAATTTGAATGTTATTATAATATTTTTTCTCTTGATTTTAATCAACTCACGGTTCATCTGGTGTTCATTGATTATCGGATCCTATGGACATCACAAGAACTCGCAATATCAAATAGCGACTTTAAACGCATATTTGCTTTGCGGCAGATATAAGTACGACGTGCTTGTTATTGCGTACTCACACATACATAGAACTACTATCAGTAGATATAGTATTTTCATTAGGTATGAATAATCCTCATGATATCGTAAATAAGATTTTTAGTTAATAATAAGTAATACCGGAATTTATTGTTATTAACATTGATTTGCGACTCGCTATCATATTTACTGATCAACAGCGTAAAGAATTGCGTGAGATAATTTTGACGTCACATATTATATATTTGTACGTATATTTAAGTAACATGAGTTGTTGTATGTCCTTTAAGCGTTCCTTTGTCATTAATGCGATTGTCTTGAAACTTGTTATAGTTGTTGTTGACGATCCGGGGAAGGTTTCTGAAATAGTATTTTAAAACAAAAATAGAAGCGCGCGAATAGTATCATGCAATCGATGTTTTTCATACAATTAGTGACAGTCGCAGCGCAGTGTGACCTAAAAAAAAATTTTTATTTTTTATTGCTTAGATGGGTGGACGAGCTCACAGCCCACCTGGTGCTAAGTGGTTACTGGAGCCCGTAGACATTTACAACGCAAATGCGCCACCCACCTTGAGATATAAGTTCTAAGGTCTCAGTATAGTTACAATGACTGCCCCACCCTTCAAGCCGAAACGCATTACTGCTTCACGGTAGAAATAGGCGAGGTGATGGTACCTACCCGTGCGGACTCACATGAGGTCCTACCACCAGTAAAAATTGTAGCTAATACAAATCAATCCCTTACATATTTGTTTAAATTATAATTATTTCCTTAGCTTTAGATTAGTTTGTGGTTTACTTTTCATTAAAGAAATTTAAAATGAAGATTAAAAACTAATCATGATACATTTTTAATCATGAAACTATAAATAAAGTAATTATTAATTTTATAATCGTGAACGTTATTCTCGACGTAGTAACCGTTAATTTATTGTTAATTTTATGTTATATTTTGATGATCTGAGTAATTTGTTGTACATATATTAATGTTATTTTAGATAACATGTTTTTTATTATGTATATGTATGTCGATAAATAAGATTATTTTAAACTTCCGAGCGTGAACGAAGTGACGACTATGGATAGTACAAGATAAACAAACGTTTTTCGTTACGTTACTTGTTATGTTCATGTATAACAAATTATTACAACAATATTATTATGGTTATCACACTAGAATGGCCACAAGCGATTTAGAAAGACATAACAAATACGTAGCTGCCTAGTTTTGAAATTATATTTCTGTGATAAACTGTATTAAGTCGATCTATAATGAACAAAATATTTTATAGGTGTATGGGCGGGATGTGTTATTTGATTTGGGGTGGACCCATAGAAATCGCTATACGAATACTACCCGTCATTTAGACACTCAATTCGCATTCTCCGTTGCATTAGAACAATAAAGCTGTCAACTAATCATAATCAATCATCATAATTAATATAAACAATATTACATTAATCCAAATCATCATAATCAACTTTGTGTTTTAAAATTGTCGTTGCAAATAAAAAAGGAAATTCCATTTACGATTTTAGAATAAACTCATTGTTTTCAATGATGAAATTCTAGTTATTTCCCTCCCTGTTATCGAAGATTCAAAAGAGCCTTTGTGCTTAGTTTATGTGTCACGCGTGTTTCGTTTGATGTGTGCGCTACATGCACAAGGGTATGAATCGTTGCGAGTATTCTCTGAAATGGAATGGCCGACTCACAACCGTTTATTTATAATGAAACAAATAACCGGACCAGCACTAGCATGTGTCAGTAAAAATATTTTGTCGTTCATTGACGACGTTCGCACAATTGCACCGAGTTTTCAGTAAAAGGAGGTGTGTTGTTTAGCTGAGTGATTTGTTTGCTTCCAAAGTGATAATATCGTGGATCGAAGTAAGTTTACGGTCATTAAAAAAAAAAAATTTAAAGTTTTTTTCTTTATTTCTAGTACTTAGTTCAGTTTGCTTACGATTCTTATAATTCTATTTCATTAGTAGGTACAGCTCGTGCTCGATATTACTATAGGTATAGATCTTAGATTCACATTAACTGTCAGATAAAGCGTATTTAATATGTGATTTAAATGTTTTTGAAAAACTAGATACTTGATACTAGAGAGATATTTTTATTTTGCTTTTGAAATTATAGAATCCCATCTGATAAGGAATGTTTATTATCGCTCATGGATATCAGCAATGCTGAATATTAGGTGAAATTTGAATAAAGTAGGTGGGTATATAAGTAGTGAAGTAAACGTTTTTATTTTTGGAATAATTAATAGATAATTTTCGATCGATAATTTTGTTTTATTTTTCCTAAGAAAATTCTCGAGTTTGTTGTGGTCAAGAAGATTTTTTTTATTGCTTAGATGGGTGGACGAGCTCACAGCCCACCTGGTGTTAAGTGGTTACTTGAGCCCATAGACATCTACAACGTAAATGTGCCACCCACCTAGAGATATAAGTTCTAAGATCTCAGTATAGTTACAACGGCTGCCCCATTCTTCATACCGAAACGCATTACTGCTTCATGGCAGAAATAGGCAGGGCGGTGGTACCTACCCGCGCGGACTCACAAGAGGCCCTATCACCAGTTATTACGCAAATTATAATTTCGCGGGTTTCACTTTTATTACACGATGTTATTCCTTCACCGTGGAAGTCATTCTTGAACATTTGTTGAGTACGTAATTCATTAGAAAAATTGGTACCCGCCTGGGATTCAAGCACAGGTGCATCGCTCAACACGAATGCACCGGACATCATATCCCTTAGGCCACGACGACTTCGAAGGTAATGTCGTAACAAATTTATTATACGACACTATCGCCAACATTATAAAAACTAGGCGGATACAATCTATACTCGACACTAATATTTGAAAATAAAGTTATCTTTTAATTAGTTTGATATATCTTAAAAAAAAAATTTTGTTAGGGATTATACCTAATCGTTTTAAAACAATTCATTTCTGTTTTTTTGCTTGTTGTTTTTAGTTATTTAGTTGCTGTTATTACAAAAATGAACGGCCACACCAACGGTATTAATGCTGTTCAATCACAAGCCACTTGTTCACGTAATCCTCACAGAAGGACATTTGATAACGACGACGAATTTCAAGAAGCCGACGGAACTCCTGTAGGAGCCGACGATAATTCCGTTAGGTTGTAAAATAAACTTTTATGCATTAACACAATGTCAATAATAAAAAAACCGATAAGAAAAATTAACATTTATGCACACGAAAAGAAAATAACATATTTTTAACGAATAACAATGCTTTGATAAAACAATGTTACCTTGCAATGTGAAATCATCTTTTTGAAAGTCACGTTTTATTGCTTTCGTGTTTGCCATAACGGTTGGTAACTGCTATCGCTTTTTTAAAATAACACTCAAATAAGCTTTTACTTATATTTCTTATATTCTTATATTTTAATCACGTCACTAACTTAGGTTTTCTCGTCTTGAAGATTTTCCCGCATCAATGTAATCGATAAAACTTAAACAAATCGCTTCGACTTGGATGGTTTCGACCTGATATTATATTTAACTAAACATTAACACCATGTAACCAAATGTAACCAAAAAAATCGAAAAAAAATCATCTTCTGCTAGATATATATTATAGACGGCGAAATGTGGGAATTAACGACATATGTATGGATTAATATACGCAAAATTGTTTTTTTTTATTATACCTTCAGGAATCAAAACAATAATTAAATAGATTATCAGTAATACTTTTTAAATATTTACGACGCTGTATGATGTATGGCTGTAGATGTATGTATTATAAATACTTTGTGTCTATTACACCAGCTTTTCTTGAAAAGTTCAAACGTAACTCAAACCTAAATAAATCACGAATAGCTCTGTGAAAATACAGGTCTACGTAAAGTCGAAATCCACATGTCGTATTCGTGTGTCTTGCTTTATACCTAGATCGATGTATGAGAGCTTTCGTATTGAAACTTTAAATCATCATATTCCAGATCAGTATCATATTTTTTTCGCAAAATACCGCGTGTCTTTGCCGTTTTTAAAAAAGTGTTTACTGTTTCAAAACGGAAAACAAAATGTGAAATTTTCGTAATAGCAGAAGGCTCGCATTTATATTGTATACTGGCTGACCCGGCAGACTTCGTAGTGCCTCAATCGATAAATAAAAGACTTAAACTTTTGTATAAAATAAACGTAAAACAAACAAAAGGAATCGGTCCGACGGGGGTCACATCAAAGGAAAAACAAAATTGTTATTTTTATTTAATTCCGAGCATTTTCATCTACCTTTAAACCTTCTCTGGACTTCCACAAATAATTCAAGACCAAAATTCGCCAAATCGGTTCATCCGTTCTCGAGTTTTAGCGAGACTAACGAACAGCAATTCATTTTTATATATAGAGATTTAAAAAAACTAATCACAGGGACATTGCTACGGTAGTTAAAGATTGTATGGTGTGACATATATTTACTCTAGTACCAATAAGAAGTACGATATAACTATTTTAGTAACATTCGAAAAACAGTGTTTCTACTACATACTTACGTGCATATAGCTTCTATTTATTTTCCAGCCCGTTTATTAGATTTTCCACACGATATCGTGAAGCTACAACTGTTTTTTTTGTATTTCCATAGCATTTACAGAAAAGGTCATGTTCTTCTTATTAATAAATGGTTACAGAATCCATAAACATCCCAACGTGAATACCGCTACCCACCTTGATACATACCGTTGAAGTTTTAATGATATTGTCCCATCAAATGAGAACGCGTGATGGGTTAGTGCCAGAAATAACAAATATGGTGGTACTTACCTGCTTACAACACGCCCTACTACCAGGAGATGTAAAATTCAATCGCTCACACATACTACTAATATCCTAAAAGTTTTACAAATAAGCTGAGATAATTGAAACATTAGAAAAAACTCGAAAATAGTCAATTTAAACGAAATTAATTACGCCTTAAAAGTTAATTAGCCTTTTGTGGAAAATCTCAACTTTATTCATTTTCAAATTGCATTTTTGTTTATAGATACCCAGATGGCACTGTCCGATTGCGTAACCCTAACATTGAACTCATGGACCAAGATATTCTCTACCATCTGGCCCTTGGGAGCGGCTCCCATGATCTTGTTGAGATGTTTGGAGACGTCAAGGTATTTGGACTTATGAATCTGTTATTTTATGAATATTCTTTCAAACCTCAAGAAGAACTGTGAAAAGATCATTAACCTTCTCAGTCTATCATTTTAAACAGTATATCATTTTACAATGGCAAGTATTGATGAAAATAGATTACAGTATTGTTTTACTCAACTCATGTATTGTTTAACCGGAGCATCATTACCATGTATTTGTGCTCTAGTGTTTTATTTAAACAAGAACAGTTGCACAAAATTAAAACTAGTGTTACGGATCAATCGAGACAGCTTTTTTTAAACGAAATGAATAAAGCAGAATTAAAAAACCGTCAATGTAGTTTAAAACTTTTAATCGTGTCTATGTTTCGTGAAAATGAAAGTATTATTTACAGTTAAGCATTGATAAAAAAATCTTAGCACTATGCCACCTCACTACTTATTTTTGTATTATGATGAAATCATTTGCAAAACGGCAACCTTTCGTTTCGTGACTGATATGAATTGCGAAGTTGTTACTATTGACCTTAACCCGTTTGATAAACATTGGTTAAGATATGGAACATAATTTCGATATTAGTTAACTAATAAAACAAGTTCAAAACCATGTCCGTTTTCTTTATCCATTGAATATATTAATATTGTACGTTTCTTCAGTTTGTGTGCATGGGCGGAACACCGAAACGCATGGAACAATTCGCATACACAATCATGGCGGAGATAGGGCACAAGTTGCCTTGTGGAACTACACTGCAAGACATCAGTCATTTTTCTTACAGATACTCCATGTATAAAGTTGGCCCGGTACTTTCTATAAGTGTAAGTATAGAACATAAACCTTACTAATTAAGAATACACGTATATATTTAAGAACTAATAAGCCCTTAGGTACATAACAATAATTTGTTTGGCCACATGGTTTTGCGGCACGACGACCTTAAGTTATCACTGTTTACTTCATCGTCATCGCTTCCATAGTAGTTATAGTAATAAAACAAAGAGGGGATTATATTATTATGTGAACTTCTTATTCTATTGAGTATTATTTAGTGTGGTGCATTATGAACCTATCACCCATTAGTATTTTTATATTTCTGTCACCAAACAATCATGATTTCTAGTTTGAAAACTGGATTGTTAATAAGACTTGAGGCCGAAGTCTTAGGTTGCGGAGCAATATCTAATAGTGGTCTCTGTATACTCTACAGTCCTCTTATAGCAGATAGATCTAGAGCTAGTGTGTGTACATCGATATATATACATCCGGCTATGGAATGCGCTCTCCTCCACGGTGTTTCCTGAGCGCTATGACATGTCCTTCTTTAAAAGAGGCTTGTGGAGCGTATTAAGCGGTAGGCAGCGGCTTGGCTCTGCCCCTGGCATTGCTGAAGTCCATGGGCGACGGTAACGACTCACCATCAGGTGGGCCGTAAGCTCGTCTGCCTACAAGGGCAATAAAAAAAAGATAAAAAAAAAGATATGGAAAAGCCAGCCGTTACTTACGTAAATCAGTTTAATAATATTGAGGCTTTTCTAAATAAAAATAGAACATTAATGTTTCATGAAAGGTGACTAATAAATCCCTTAAGTTCGTAAAATAAAATAATGTTGAACTTGCTAAACTGTTATAAATTATTGTGAGTATTGTATAATGAATTGTAAATTATTGTAAACTGTTATAAATTATTGTATACAGATTGCTCTCAATTGAAACAAATTAATGAAGCTCTCGTATCTTGTTACATGCAGTTGATGTTAATAAATGGCTCGGACTTTTCCGTAATACACGATCGCTGTATTATTGCCAATTGTGAAGTTAATAATGACCTTGAACACACAACAACCGTCATTAAAATTCCACTCAATGCAGAAAGGACTGAAACTTGTTCTTGTCTAGAGTATTTCCTAGATGTGGGTTGTAATTCTTTATGTTTTGTATTAAAATCAAGGTGTTCGATAAATTATTTAGTTTTAATAAAAGAAAACCATTTTTGCTTTATAGAAACCGAAAGAATAAAGATGTATAAAATAAAATAGAGGTCATATTTTAGATTTCAAAATTTGTTGTAAATAGTAGGTATATATTAAATTGATTCTGTTTAAAAATTTAAATTATTGTTATAAATCTTTTTAAAGACAAAACTGAGCTGCTCAACCAGACAACAGTGACGAGTTTGTTAGAGCCTTATCCATAAGAATTGCTAATGGCCCTTTATCAGATCTATGTGATGATGTGACGGATCGCAAATCTATTGTTATTTTATGCGAAGGACATTAAACCACAATACCTTGTTTACCGAATTAATTTTCTAATTATTAAAAATTCCATATTCATAACTTAACTTTGATCCCAAACAATATCCAAAATCGTAGTATCCAGTATCAAATGTTTTAGTGTCAGTGTGTGATGTCAGTGGATCATGTAGACACGTCGGGTCATATTATGCAAAATTAATAATAAAATATTAATGTTTTTCTTTAAAATTTAGTGTTGGTGGTATTAGAAGCATGTACGGGTAGATAAAATCATTCTGCTTATTTCTCACGCGAACCTAAGCATTCCATTGTAAATGTAGGATAGCCGAAATCCATGAAAACATCGACCTCATGTCTCAGTGTGGGCCGCGGCACTATGATACCTACGTGTGCCCTTAGTAAACTAATGTAAGTAAGTCAGTAAAGTAAACTAAAGTAAACTAAAGTAAACGTTCATTAGTTTACTCAATGAAAATATAGTATCCTTTCTGGTTTATTACGATTTTTGTACTAGTTATTATATGGTAGTTTTTAAAGCTATACGATAAAAACACGAGGAGTAAACCCTTAAAAAACAATTATAATGTATTATAATTTGCTGTTTTATCATCTAAAGCAATCCCTTCCCGACAGCACTGTAATGCACTTCGTACACAGAGAGAAAAATACACGCGTACCTACTAAATTTTCTAAAGGGTACTTTAGTTCCATAGGAAAGCAATGGCTCGTCGAATTAGACATATTATCACGGAAACGACTTCGCGCCGTTCCAATAGACGCCATACTTAACAGTTTCCTATTTTGCATCTATGTTCTTATATTTTGTTATTATATGTACGGCCTCATTAACGATGGTCGATTTATTATCACGGTTTAGTTACGAAGGATCAATAAGTTCATAACGTCAGTAATTACGATTAATTATCAATTAAATTGCTTTGAGAATACATACAGAAATAAAATCAAAAACAACCATTTCCTAACTATGTTTTGCTTCCGCACGATTTTTTCACGAAAATTAATCTCTGATTTTAAATAGTGTTTTAAGTAAGCAGCGTTTTGGCTGCATATCTGGCATTGCTGATAAACAGCAGTGACTGGACCATCACCGTATTCTCGCGTCTGTCTTTGTAACAATGGCGGATCCAGGGGGAGGGTCATGGGGGTCATGACCACCCCCTGAGCTGGGTCCAGGACTTAGGTGGACCACTAATTGAATATAATGATTTTATTTATATATTTTGTCACCATACAGATTTTATGTAACTACATACCTTAAATTTTTAATTAATTTAATATAATATAATAACTTTGTATAATGGCAAACTACTGGGAACGAACGCATCTAAATTTGACTATGTGACCCCCTCCTGGCGCCAGAGCTGGATCCGCCCTTGCTTTGTAAACAATAAAAAAGGCACACCTTTATAGGATTCATAATAAATTAAAGCAATTGATATGCGAAACTAAGCCGCAGTATTATAATCTGTTCTAAATATCAATCATTTATTAGCTATTTTAAGAATTAATATTTAAAATTATTTTAATATTAAAGTTCCTGCTATCAAATAATTTCAGCACGGTATGGGCATACCTTCCGTCGGAATCCTGCTTCACGAAGTCATAAAGTTGATGTACCACGCGAAAGTCCGTGATCCTGTGTTCTTCAGAATCGGAACATGTGGTGGTATAGGCTACGAAGGCGGTACGGTTGTTATTTCTGATGAAGCCGTCGATGGAGCCCTGAGGAATGTTCTAGAACTGGTGAGAATAAGAAGCTTATGAATAATTTGATTTCATAACATCGTGCTGTCCGCGATTATCAATTGATTAAAAATATAAAGTAATAATAGATATCGTTATTTTTGTTACGAATTTTGCTTTAACGTCATGTTGTTTTATTTATTTATTTTGTCGCTTCAGATACGAGCTCATCGCTCACATAGTAAGTGGTATACGAGCCCATAGACATAGCAACGTGAATACCGGCAGCCATCTTGAGACAAGAGGTTACTGTCTACATTATATTGCTTAATGACTGTTCCGGTTGTCATATTGCACGAGTCATAAGCGAGATGGTAGTAACTGTTGGTCCGAGTTCATTAATCACTATACTGACGTCATTGATTTTTTAAAAAACCCAAGACACACACTCAGCGTCTCAAAAACGTCCGCATAAAACGAGCGCACAGTTTAGAATTGTGCGCTGCATGTATTGTACACTGCTTTGTAATAACAACTTTAAACAATGCGCGCAAACTTGAATTTGCAAAAGATATGTTTATAGTTAACTATAACTACGTAGATATAATTGGTGAGTGTTTCGGGACAGTTTCGAGTGCTACTTTTGTATGAAACTGTGCATCTTAGGTTTTTATATATCAATGACCGACGTATCACCATCTAGTTTTTCCGCAGCTAGAATCTAAATGAAAATGTGATTATTCTTATCTTTTCTTCTTAAATCATAATACTCTTAATAAGTTAATAATATAAGTTTCCAGGCACGATATTCTGATTTAGTTATATGTATATCTAAATATGTAACCAATAACTGGAGTACCGGTAGCGACATCTAGTATTAAGATATGTAAATTATAAGTATGTATGTAACTATTTTTTTTAATGAATGTCAGTTTTTTTATTGTTTAAATTTTTATTCGTTTCTGTTTAAATTTCAGACAGTTTTAGGAAAAATAATTCAGCGTCCAGCGAAACTGGATCGGCGATTAGTTAGGGAGCTGAAAGCACTGGCCGATCCCGAAGACCCCTACGACACCGTGACCGGCAAAACAATGTGCACGTACGATTTCTATGAAGGTTAGGATATTTTATGGATTCGATATCACGCTGGAGCCTGTCATCGTCGACGCCCTAGATACGTATTTACGGCTCCATCAGATCCAATAACCTTTGCATTAGACGCCTTTAGCTCTAACACTAGGAGTAGGCTTAGGGACCCTGGTAACTGTACTCGTAGAACTCGACAAAGAGTTCGACGTGCAACCTAACCCATGCATCAGCCCGCTGAGTTTCTCGCCGGCTCTTCTCAGTGGGTCGCGATTCTGATCCGGTAGTAGATTCATTCGCAAATCAGCTGCTCTTGAGTTGTTAGGTCTCCTTCGGAGGCGCTCGGGCAGCTCTTAGCAAATCCCGCCTCTCCTGCCTGAGCCCTTGCTCGCCCATTTGCCCTGGTAAAACTAGAAAGGCCTCCAGGCCACCAGTAATCTCTCAAACATAAAAAAGGATTTGATATTAGTCAGTTTATATGATTTACTAAAGTTCTTTGTTTGCCACAAAAAGCGTCACCTATTCGAGGTATTGATTGAAATTCTGAATTTAAATACAAAATTTGGGCTCCGGTAAAAACCATTGCAAAATAAAAAGTCAAAAATACATATATTCACATTCTGTTGTGTAAACTATATAAAACTTGAAATGTATTGAATTTATGTACTTATATATTGCCTGGACTGTGAAAATATGTAATTCACAGTTTATAAGTTTGAATATTTTCAATTGTATCAAAAGCGTTTTTGGATATTAAGAGGCTTCTTAAATATGTTGCTTTCTTTATCGGACCAAGGCGGACCTGTCGTCGTCCGATCAAAAAATCGTACAAGATATTTTTTCTTCGTTTTAGATTCATTTTCGTATTATGTCCACGTTTTAATTGGTTACGTCTTACATTTCCCCTTTTTTATATACATATATGTGCATTAATAGTGCATATAATAATACATTTAATAATGAATCATAATTCAAATATATTATATTACAATATCAAATTCTTGGTATTGCATGGATAAAACACGAATGAATCAGTTCAGCTCGGTTTCTATTGCAATATGCTATTTAAATGTGTATCTTATGTTCATGTGGACCGTTAGAAATAAAGAATCTTATTAAAATAGAAAATGAAAATATTTCAGGACAAGGTCGTTTAGATGGTGCCTTTTGTGATTTCACCGAAACTGATAAGATGGAGTACTTGGAGAGCATCCACAAAGCCGGCGTTGTTAACATTGAGATGGAGTCCCTCTCTTTCGCAGCCCTCACTCATCACGCGGGCATTAAGGCAGCTGTCGTCTGCGTTACTGTTTTAGACAGATTGAAGGGTGATCAGGTACTTTATTCAGTCAATAAATTAAATCGCAACACGCTTAGCAAAAATGGAGTTGTATGATTTTTAATGTTTAGTTTTATTCAGTGGTTCAGTTTTAGTTTGAAGGATATGTCTTTTGTTATGCGAGATAATGAAATGACGCATGGGTGGTATTTACTAGCTTCGATGACCGCTGAACATCGCAGGAAAAGGGAACTCAATGATCCAACGTAACTAATAAATAACGAACAACAAGGCAATTTTATTCAAATTCAATTTTTTTTCCTACATAAGCTGATAATCTAGGGGGTTATCCCAGTGTAGCCGGGCGAGTTGGTGAGCTCACGGGGCTCTAACCTGAGGAGGAAATTCACTGTAAATACCCTTAACTTTGTATCTGAAGTATAATAATTCTTCTTCTTAGTCGAATACTTCATTGCTGAATGTCGTGTCCCTAAAAGCCCTTCGTGGCTCTTTGTACCATCAGCTTCCATTTGCTTCGGTTTTCTGCTTCTCTCAGGGCGTTCACAACAGAGTCCAGTGAGCGCAGTTATCTGATCCGACCAACGGTTTGGTGGCCGGCCGGCGGGTCTTTTCCCTTCTACCTTGCCCATGTATAATAATTAAAGCGTACGAAATATCACTATCTCGCATAGCTATTAAAAACGTAAACGTAACGTATGACTAAAACGATAAGCTTTATTTCCAGAAACCGATAAAAAAGAATACTAAATCGTGATTTTTAAATTGATCTAAATCAGATAAGAATTACGTAAAGTTAAACATCTATTAACGCACACCTAGATACCTAGTTATGTTTTTGTTGATTAAATTTGATAAATGTATAATTTTTGTGAGATTCCATCAAACGTACTTTTGATTAAATCCGAGGGTGGATATCGAATTTTTTTGCGTCAGATTACTGAGTTATTATTTGGAAAAACCGAGATTTCTACATTTTTATCTGTTGACGAATTCAATTTATTGACAAGTATCTTTTGTTTTTGGATTGTTTTAAAAAAAACATTACTTTCGCTATTCTAGGTTTTAGCTCCTAAAGAAGTTTTGGATGAGTGGCAACAGCGTCCCACGAAGCTAGTTTGCCGTTACATTAAAAGGTATTGAAAGTATATTGAATGAATAATTCCTTTCTAGTAAATAGTTATTATTTATTAACCAAGAGGGGAGATCGTTTACAGCCATGAAGCAGTAATGCGTTTCGGTTTGAAGGGTGGGGCAGCCGTTGTAGTGTTAAAACTGTGACCTTAGAACTTTTGTCTCAGATGGGTGGCGGCATTTAAGTTGTTGATGTCTATGGGCTCCAGTAACAACTTAAGACCAGGTGGGCCCTGAGCTCGTCCACCCATCTAAGCAATAAAAAAAGGCTAATTATTTATATACCTAGTTGTCATATATAATGACGGACCCCTAAACAATACGAGGTTCGTCAATTCCTGTAATTTCCTGTAAATTCAATAACCTGTCACTAACTCTTTACACCTGCTTGCAATACCTAAGAAACTTATGATGACTGCCCATGATATATTTTGTCGTTATCAAAATCAACTTTAAGAAAATTATGAAATGTCCATGAAATTAATACTTATCAGAGTGAAAGTAATGAATTAAAATTACTAATAAATAATATTTAGGAAAAGACGTACCGAGCTAAGAAATATTATTGGAGTTTTTTCAACAATTTATTTTTATTTTCCTGTGATGTTCAAATGTAATAAATTCAATGAATTTTGAAAGTTCCATTGAAAGTCACATGCTTTCGAATCTTTGATTCTGTTCGAATATCCTGTAAACTTGTATTTTTGCATTCACGTTATCTACTGCACTGTATGTATGCAGAATCCCGATGTATATCTCCACGTTTCCAAATTGTTGCGTAGAACTGTTTAGGTATAAAACGTCAGTAAATTTTTTTTAAATATTTGTGATACAAAATTTTAAAATCTAATTTAAATTATCACTAAATTATTTCAAATAGAACCCGTTAGAAAGTACTTAGTTTAAGTTATAAAAAAACGAGTAGTTATAAATGTACTGCTCTTATTTAGCGTATTTAATAAATAGACAGCTAATTTACGTAATGAATGGTTGTAAACTGTTTACGTTTGCCTGTTTTTAGGTATCTTCAGGTGAAAGGAAAAATCTCTTTAGATGGTCACGGTTCCATTGCCGTGAAGAGTCCCCGCCGGTTCAAGCTTGTGCAGCAGGAATCTGAGACATATGATTAAAACTGTAACACTGTTCATCGAATCATTACGGCCACGATTAAATTTTAGTCGTTT
This sequence comes from Bombyx mandarina, assembly GCF_030267445.1. Lineage (NCBI taxonomy): Eukaryota > Metazoa > Arthropoda > Insecta > Lepidoptera > Bombycidae > Bombyx > Bombyx mandarina. The sequence continues at coordinate 9,606,988 of NC_143219.1, read as the reverse complement.
GCATAAAATATTATCAAGATCTTGTCAGAATTAAAAATGTATGTCTTTGTTTCAACAGCAGAAATGTTAGTACATGAAAAAGCTGAAATTTTTGCTACGGTATTTTTGTGGGGTCCCTAAGATTTTTAATATTTCAAAGGGTCCATTAATATTGGTCCTGGTTCTTGTATTGTATAAGCCGCTGCGCTGCACTGAATTAACTTGAAACAGTGCAAGCTAAGTTTTATAAAAAAAATAACTGGAATAGTAACTGAGATGTATTTGTTGATGAATGCTTCCCAAAAATATATCGTATTGTTTTGAAAAGTCGGTAATTTAGCGGACTTCTAAGAATTATTCGAAACATTAAATAATAATGTGTTGACCTGATCTTGAAATTGTATCGCAAATAAATATCTCAGTAAATTGTTTATATCTCTACTATTTATTTTATCATAACGCAAGTAGATGACGAGCTGTCGAAGCTTGACGATATGAGCTATATTTTGATGTTCGAGATTGTTCCAATGTCTACTTGGTTAATTATTGAATATTTGGCGCGTAGTAATTAGTATACACCAAAAAACAAGAAGGCCTATGTAGACCGAAAATCTCAAAATTTCAAATATCATTAAATATATGTTTTTTTTATGTTCTACAAATGCGTATTCTTAAAATTGCAAATTTTTACAAAACCTTACTCCTTCATTATTTTATTTGTCTTACTCCGCAGACAAAACTTGACTGCTAAATTTCAAATCGCAGTACATATTTATTAAATTTTATTGTTTAAAATAGTAAATTTCATTTGTTTCCCGAATCGAATACGTTACTTAATTATCAATCTTATGCAATTATTTTAATTTGATTTTTGGTCTAAAGTGATTTAAATATTATAATTTTTTTTGTGTAATTATGATGATCTATTTAATTTCAATACAAAATATTACTAAGCAAATCCTTTTTTTAAATAAATATTTACATATGACCACTAAGTTATTAAAACGTTTTAAATAGATTTTAAATTGGTTGATTGAGCTATTGGATATGGTATTTATTATTATTTTGCAACTATTTCATTTGAATCTTTTAAGACATACTTTTGCTTCTAGAACTTTTTGTTGACGTCAATGGCGGAACCAGTACGCACTATAATTTATTTATTTTGATTAACAATTTAGCACCTATACTAATCCCGCTTGTAAATAATCGTCAGATATTTTAATTATCACTGTATTTATGCTCTTGTTCCTTACAAATGTTGATTAGAAAAAAAATTGCTATTGAAAAACAATAAGGATGGTTAAGATTTATAAATTTTAAACAAGTTTATGTCTTGTGTGTCAAAAACTGTACGTACATATCTGTTTGTTCTCAAGTTTTGAAATTATGTATTTTCTGAAGATTTGTTGTCGCACAGTTATTAAAAGTAGAATGTGTGAATCGTTGGACAACGTTGTAATATTAAGGGCGTGACATTGAATTTTGTCTCCAGCGAAGGTAATTTGTAAAATTTTATTATTATATTAACTTAATTATCAACTCTCTTATTCATAATGAGTTGTTGGAGGTTTCTGAGTTCGTTTATAATAATTCTGTCAAAAGTATTTTGGTCATAATAAAAAGTATAGATCACATTATGAATAAAACTTTTTACAGCTTGCTTCTAACAGCCTCATAAACCTACGATAACTCAATGAATAACAGTGTTATTAATGTACTAAAAGTATCTTTAATGCGACTGTTTAATACGTATTTATCAACGAAATATTTCGACCAAATGCAGTAGTTTAATATTAAATTTTGTGTACATAATGTAGTGAATATATTAATATTTCCAAAAAAGTATTAGTATCCACTAAAAATACTAAATCGCTGATGACAAAACTAATGTTCATATTGATATCATTGATTTGATGTGCTTCCACACATGTACTGTAATGTTGTTATTTATATTGCACGAGTGTTGCTACTTGCTAGAGTATGGATTCGGCCACATGTAACTCCACGGCTGTCGTTCCGTGTACCCTGGAATTATAATATGGCGCGAGCAGCTTCTAACACCGGTCACTCACATTCGCACGAATACGCAAACCCGCAAGTGTAGGACCACATTTGCAAATGATTATGCAAAGTTTTCGCTGCATTCGTGGTTTTCCAAGCTGTGTCGGTTTTTTAACGGACATCAAAGCGCGCGAACCCAGATCCTTCGCGTAGTCTCCCACATATTCGTGTGACCAGTTGCGCCCACGATTGCGAAGGTAACGGACGTTTCGCCATTTTCATAGATCGTGACGTCTACTGTGTAGCGTACCTTCATCATGGATTGGAACAACACCAAGGTAATGGAGTTCATTGAACTCCTGCAAAATCAATCGACCATATGGGACCCTCAAAAGAAATACCATGAAAACAGAATGGCTGTTAATGACGTCTGAGAAAGAATTAAAAACTCTTTTTCTCTTCAATGTTATAGTGACGATTTAAAAAAGAGGAGAAATTCGTGAGACATTCGTAAACAGGTGTAGGAGGAAGCGCAAACGGGTTCGCAAATTGAATACCGAACCCAGCACAGCCGCTAAGTTTGCGAATGAATGTTTGACAACCGACAGCCCTTCACATGCGCGCGAACATTCGTGCAATGTACGAATGTTTGCGCTCATGTGAGTGGCCGGCATAATGCTCGAATAATAACTGAAGCGCATTTGCATATTTCCCTTTCCACCATCCGTAGGCGTTGCCTTAATTAATATTATTCAAATGTTGCCAAAACAATTTGGACCACAATTACGTACAACAATCAGTCTGTCACATGTCACAATGTCACACTGACAGCGCTTTTGTACTGAACTTCAATTTAAGGCGCACGTAAACGACACGTGCGCACAGATTTGGCGTTTGAGTTTTTAACATTAGTTTTATATATGGACCAATGTGAAATGAAAATTAAGATATATTGAAAACTTATGCAGAGGCGGCTTTCCTTGTGGTGCAAGGTGTGCGTTGCACATTTGCGCAGCAATGATAGGGGGCGCCAGCTTTCGTATTCTTATTTTTTTCCCAAATCTTTGGTAGCTTAAGGGGCTATTGCAACTGCTCGTCGACCGGTAGGTAAGCTCATGGGCTGAAATAATTGCTAATACTGGCCCTAGCAAGAGCAGTGCTCCGCTGAATCTACCACAATCGAAATTGTGACCCACTGAGAAGATTTAGCGAGAAACCCAGTGTGTCGTGTCTATGGGCTAGTTCTCACGTCAAACTCCTCGTCCTAATCGACGAGTTCGATGAGGAGGCTTTCAATGAACCTTTTAACCTTACCTATTTCATTTTAACCGCGCGATTACTAGAAGGCTCTAGGGTAATTATGGTACACGGGTACTACATGATCTAGAGACGCCTTTGAGCTTATGGGTAATGGTTTACTTCCTTTTATCTATCAGTTCTATTCTTTAAATATGTATGCGGTAAAATACGTCATTCCTTTGATTCAATGGTGACATTGAACTCAAAATTCGAGAAAGACAACGACTCAATCGTATATACTCGCCTTGTGACTCAGATGTAAACGTGACGTTATCGCATACGTAAATTCATAATGCAGGCTTAGCAAAAAATTGAAAAGGCGTATCAAAAATGTATTGGATATTACGAGTATATCTAGTTACTTCCAAAGTTGATGACCGATGGTAGATCACAGCTGTCCACTGTGGGCTTACCTATATAAAATCCGGCACTCCTATGAGTTGCCAAGCTTGGAATAATGCTTACCATAGCTGATCTGCGCTGGTACTGTATTACGCTTGCTGGGTCCTTGACACGCCTCGACTTTGATACGTTCGGGGCGATGTTTCAGTCACAAAATTGTGACTGTTTTTTTTTCTTTCGTGATTCCTATTGCATCGTGGTATACAAGATAGGGTGCGCTGTCGACGCCGGAGTATTGTTGTGGCCGGGCTCTATTTGTCGTCGTTCTGACCTTTACAGTCGGACGATATTATTCGATATAGTATGTTATAATGTGGAATGTGTTATGGTGAAAATGCGATCATTTCAAAGCAGTAATGAAAACAATTTTAAATGATTCGAAACAAAACTACTACTGATTTTACTGGTGGTAGGACGTCTTGTGAATTCGCACCAGTAGGTACCACTGCCCTGCCTATTTCTGCTGTGAAGCAGTATAATGGTTTTCGGTATGAAGGGCAGGGCAGCCGTTGTACTATACTGAGACCTTAGACCCATGTCTCAAGATGGGTGGGTGCATTAACGTAGATGTCTATAGGCTCCGGTAACCACTTTACATCAGGCGGGCCGTGAGCTCGTTGACACATCACATCACATCTTGTCGAATGATCAAAACGATAAAGAATATTACGCTTCGTGTGGTATTCGCCATAACGCATATTTAATATTATAAATGAACTAAGTAAGTGTTTAAATATTTTGAAAATGTATCGCAGTGTTAAATAATAAGCGATTTAGCATTAAACAATTGTTTCTCGCTAGAAGATATTAAAACTTTGGAAAAATAAATGTAAAACGAAAGCTTTTATTTCATTTTAGACTTATAATATAGCAAAATATTTCGTCTAATACCATAGAATAATAAAAGCGGCGTTTTTATTTTATTTTAAAGTAAATACCAGTCTCTATAGTTTTTTTCAGTATTAGCGCGAAAAATGTTTGTCACATCTACGTTATCCTATGAATTAAAGCATGTGTCCAGCTGATGTTGAGCTGTCGCAGCAGATCACGTATATCGGTAACGCCAATCTGCTCTGTGAATTCGAGGACACGTCGAACCTCAGTTGAGGGAAAATATCTTCAAGCTCAACTATCTGTTTTCTGTTCCAGATTAACCTCTATTTAGTAGTTTCGGAGATGTGCGCGAACATAAAGACTTACAAACATTGCTTTTCTTCAACACACTAGACTCTAATGTTTTATTATTTGTATGTGATGTGATGCTTTTTTTTCCTACCTACGAGGGGTTATTCTAGATTTACCGAGCTAGTAGGTGAGTTCACGGGGCTCAACCGGGAGTGTTGCTAACACTTGCCCTAGCAAGAGCAGTGCTGTCGCAGAATCTACTACCGGATCGGAAACGCGACCTGCTGAGAAGATCCGGTGAGAAAATCAGTGGGCTGTGTCTATGGGTTAATTTACTCGTCGAGCCCTTCGTCGGAAGCGACGGGTTCGGCGAGGACGGTGACCGGCGATGTGATGTTTAACAATCTCTGTGTGCAATAGTAGAGGGAATTCTAGTTTAGGATCAACCGAAAGTGAGAGATTTGTCTTCAACTCTTCTATATTTATTTGTTTTATGTATTGATCATCTGGTCATTTCAATACGAGTAAACGTTGGTTTATTTATTAATAGAAAATAAAGAACAAAACGATGTAGACCGACCTCCTTTCTGTAGAACAAAATGGATCTTATAGTTTTAATAATAAGGGTGTACCTACCTCAATAAAACCACCTTAATATTTGAACAATTTAATGAATAACCACATTGTTTTTTAATTGAAGCTAATTTTTACGTAACAGACTAATCATACTTAACTGTTCACTTTTTAAAACTAAATGGCACGACGGAAATTCGTGATTGATGCTTCTAAACTATATTGCATTAACTTCTTGCCCCCCACCATAAATGGCTATTTGTGTTGCTATATAACCTTCCCTTATGAGAAGTCATAATTGTCAGTAAATAATCATTATTTGGTTACAAAGTAACAGTGATTTGATTATTAAATGCTTATCAGAGTATTTTTAAGCAAGCGTGATATTATGAACAAATCAAAACGCGCCGTACCCGTGTTGGCTCGGTAATTTGAAAGATCGCTTTTAGAGATAAGACTGTGTTTTATACAGTTGTACCCCGATTGGTTTTATAATATGTATTTTATTTCTGTTTTGACGTGCAATAAAACTCTATTCTACGTTGAAAACATTTAAACTATTATTAACAATATTATCGAACCCAAGTGTAAATATGTGTCGTAATATCACTGATGGAAAATTGAAGACTGCATAATTTTAGTACTTTTATACATCTATTTCAGAACGAGTCATCAGCTTAAGGAGACTAGTGTGCCGTATAAAATATGCTCTAAGCACATGAATTATATGTATTTGTTTGAAACTTATACAAGCTTTATTGTTGACCCATGATCAAGATATTTCTTGAATAGTAATTTTTGTGTTACAATAAACTGATCAGTCTTTCTAATAAATAATGTGTCTTGAAAGTTGGGATTGCTATTTATTAAATACGACAACATGTACATACTAAAAATACTTATTAAGAAAATGAGCAAATACGAATTTTAACTAAAACTAAATTGCATATGTCATAGTAATGAGTAAATATGCCTTATGCTACGTTTTGTGACTCAATAATTCGTTCATTAAAAACAAAAGTATGATTTATCTGAGTTGTAGGAACTTCATAAGTGCATCATAGATCAACCGAGGGCTGGCATCGCTATCCGCCGTGTATCTCACACCGCGCAGGGCTCCGTCTTCATTTCTCACAACACCATATTCTCCAACTATGAACCCATCGGAGGTCCTCTCTTCGACTCTATACTTTTTGAATTGTCTACCTTCTACGACATATCCTACTTTACAATTATCCTGTTTGCATTTTTCCGTCGTAGATTCTTGAACACCATGGCTACGGCCATTTGTAGCTATGCTTGTTTTTTCATCAACCTCATAATTTTTTTCTGGTTGTTGTCCATCGAATCTTTGCACATTCGATAAACTCAAGGAAGTTCCTACAGTACTCAGAGGCGTAGTGTTAATATCTGAGGAAGCAAGTAAAGCGGATTGTGGAGGATGCTGCCACGTTGAAAAATTGGGAGGTACACTCGCACTTAAATGAAGTGATGCAGGTTGGCTGTAAAATTTAGCAGGTTCGCTGTAAATTTTAGAAGGTTCACTATAAATTTTAGCCGGCTCGCTGTATACCTTGGCCGGTTCACTGTAAATCTTGGCTGGTTCACTGTAAAACTTTGCAGGTTCACTGTAGATTTTAGCTGGCTCACTGTAAATTCTTGGCAGATTAAACGTTTGTTGTTCTCGGGCAACATCAAATCCGTTATTGTATTTTAAAGAATTTTCATAACTAATCGCACCTTTTGGCGCATCGTGAACAATATTAAAACTAACTGTTGTTAAACTTGCTGTGTTTTGTTTGACAGAATTAGTCACACTCTGAAAATAATCAGACTCGGAGACGGCTTCGTCATGAGTAGGTTGTTGGTTTTGGTTGATTTCTACAGCAGATTGAATAGACGACTCTGCTATAGTGTCTTCAGTGTGATTATGATTCCTTTCATGAATTGTTGAATTATTTTCAATTACATGCGGCGAATTCAAAGAAAATAGTGAGCTGAAAGTCATATTTCGAGAAAGTCTTTCATCGTTCACTTCTGATAAAACCGACCCCATTGTGTTATCATTTTGTTCGGTGATACTAGAATATACTTCTTGGGTCGTATGAAAACTATTATTTGAATTTTGTTTATTAGTTTCAAAATTGTTCGCAACGTGAGATGTTGGTATTTTTCTGGCTAAAGGAATGCCGTCAATGTTCTCTTCGTTTTCAAATGGTGTGTCGCTTAGTGCGGAATCTTGTTCTTTGTGAGGTTGACTTTTACTTAACAATTCAAAGGGACGTACACTGTCTATACTGTGGTCTCGAGTTCCTTTTTTTGCGTTAAGTTGTTTGATAAATTCTATATTAGCACCTACCAATTGTGTTGGTAAGCTGGATGATTCGATATCATCTATTATACTCATTGTGGAAGCTAACTGTGATTCGTCAGATTCAGTCACCCCGTTGAAAAAATCTTGTTTGTTCGAATCATTGTCGTTTGGATTAGGCCTGTTTAACTTTTTTTGAGAACGTCCAATGGCGATTGATGATGTAATTCTAACAGATATAACTTTCTCATCTTGGATCTTAGTCGTATTTTCGTTGTTAGATGTTGCCAAATCATCTGTGTAGAACAGTCCGGAATTGTGATTTCGCTCTTCTTGAACTGTTATAGGGTGCGCTAAACCAGATGCGCACGTATCAATCTGAAAAAAGAAAAAAAACCAGATAAATACGCAAAGATGTTTTCAGGAAAACATAGAAAGGCATGGAGGAAGTTATAAACTACGTGTAATGTTGAACATGTCACGGGACCGACGTCTAAACTACTTTAGCTCATGTCAATCGAGATATTATGTTGGTAAAATAACCAACAAGGGAATATAATTTATGAGTCCGGCTTATTCCGATTTGTCCCGACTTAGCTCAACTTCGAGAGATTTTATTGGGGGTAGAATTAAAACATTTGTTTTTCGTTTTCAGCATCTGCTGTCTTTTGATATTTTAATGATAATGGTTAAAGAAAACATAATCCTTTATGAAATATCTACTTCAACTAATTATAAGATCGTAGAGTCCATCCCCATTCCCAGTGATGGTCATGAGGCGACTTGTGTGGATTGAGGCTGCACCTCAAGGTACCATCAATCTAGCGCACTTGCACCAGAGGGAAGAGTCTCCCGGGTGTCTGCAGACCGTCAGGATACAAATACTCCATGCGCCTTCTAGGCGCGGAAAACTAGTATGAAGTAGTTCGAAAAAAAATATTGTCGAATCCCATATCGGGAAAACAAAATTTTGTTGTGTTACGAACTTTTTTTTATTGCCCTTGCTCTGATTTTGTTTGTTTAATTTCTATATATGTTGATATTTAAAAGCACCAGTCTGGTTCACATGTTCACATGTCAGTCAAAGTTATGTTATTACTTACACATTCTAGTTCCTGTTCAATAAAACTTCCAGATATGGTCGACGTTCCGTAAATTTTGGCAAGACATTTAAATAAATTCCAACAAAATTATTTTGATGAAATGTCAGGTAATGTGTACTTAATAATTACATATCTGAGCATACAGGAAAGGATTTTCTAGTGACGTGTTCTCTGACGAATGTAACTTGTATTTTAACATGAACATGGCATTGAGAAGTAATGCTTCTACATATTGACTGCAAACATTTTTAAGATAACATTTGTAAGATTGATTTATTCCTGCCCTACCTAGTATTTTCTTAGTCACATGTATGTATAAGTGTTTTGCTAATAGACAAAAACTAAACAAGATTTGTGGAATTCAGAACAAAAAAAAATTGTCGTTATTAAAAATAATTGTCCTCAAGTAAGTAACCTTAACGAGGTATTAAGGTACATATTTATCAATTAAGTTTGATTAAATATTCACATAAAGTAGTTTCGGGGATTATGAATTAATAATTATTGATAGAAATTAATTAATCTGAAACGAGCTACTAAATTGCTTAAAAAATTGAATGACGGATAGTTACGTCTGTGCTAAAAAGCCACAGTAGTCGGCAAGAAGGCGGTATCAAATATCAAACTCTGCCTTAGCACCAAAGGGATCTAATGAATTACTAATCTCTTCGACAAATCACCTATCATAAAAAAAAAAAACTTCTTTTATTATTACCAAGAAACACTGAATAATAAATTTCAAGTGACTGTTCGAAAATCAAAAAAATAAGCCAAAAATGAAATAAATAATATAATTCTTATTTGTTTATCTGAGAATCATTCAACATTCATGTAGCGCGTGAGTTCATAATAATAATTCGAATGATTTATTATGTAGAGGTCACATTCATTTTTAGTTTAGATTATATTAGAAAGGCCGCTACGTTTCTTCACAATGGATTCTTGCTACTTCCGCCTAATCTTATCTACACATTAATTATGCAAAACGTAACAAGGAATCTTTAAAATAATAAAACCTTGTTTACAAAGAAAGAACAAAAGAAAATGATGACAGAAAATAATAACCCTACATTTTTTTGGCGTATGGAATTAATAGGGCATAATAATTTTTTTTTTATTCCTTAATGTGTCGTGAAGAGTGTCATAATTATTATGTCCTATTAATTCCATACGAAATTCCACTTGAAATTTATTATTCAGTGTTTCTTGATAATAAAAAAAGAAGTTTTTTTTTATGGTAGGTGATTTGTCGAAGAGATTAGTAATTCATTAAATCCCTTTGGTGCTAAGGCAAAGTTGTGAGCCCATATCTATTGATACCACCTTCTTGCCGACTACTCTGGCTTTTTAACACAGACGCAGCTATCCGCTATTAAATTTATTAAGGAATTTAGTACCTTATTTCAGATCTATTATTCGATGACCTAATCGCTAAATTTTGAAGACACAATTGTCCGTTAAGTGCATAATAACTATATAAAATATGCTTAAGATAGTCGTAATCTCAGAGTGGGCGCCACACACGTGCCCGCATCGTGGCGTGGTAGTGAAAAAACTGAAGGTCGCTAACTTATCAGGGCCGCAACCTCCAATGTGGTGCAAAGCACCGAGACAAACATTTTATAACCAATTTAATACATTGAATCCAGTTCAAAAACTTGTCTCGTTAACATTTAATACTATATCGAAGCTTCCTACTCTCTAGGCATTTTTGTCACTCACATAAATATTGTAACACATTTTATGGGTTTTTAATTTTTGTTTTAAAATTGCTCGGAGGGTAGATGAAACGAGTCTTCTCGTGAGGTCTTCAGTTTTATTTAGTTACTAGCGACCCACCCTCGCTTCGCTTCGGAAACATTAAAACAAACATGAAACAAAAAAAATAAAAATAAAAAAATAAATAAAAAAAGTAGCCTATGTTCATCAGGGACAATGTCGGCTTCTAATGGAAAAAGAATTTTTCAAATCGGTCCAGTAGTTTCGGAGCCTATTCGAAACAAACAAACAAACAAATCTTTCCTTTTTATAATATTAAGTATTAGTATAGATTTATTTAGACACACCAACAGCAATACACACAAAACTTAAAGCTTAAAATTAATAAGTATAAAATTAAATACTGGTATGATGTTGAATGCGTTGTAACTCTTTTTTGTTTGTTCTATATTTAATTTTTTAAAGTTTCACTGAAAGATTCACGTTGTTGTTATATGTGCATAGCGAGAAATTTAATAATAGTTATTTTCGAACAAGTTAGATTTTAGTGAAGGCCAAGCACTCCGCTAACAATAGTCGAGCGTTCAAACCACAATTAAATTGTTGCACATAACAGCTGCATAACGAAAGTTGACTATTCGAATTGTGATTGATGTACGTATTATTATTATGTTAGTATCTTAATAAAAAATAATGCAGTGTAACTAATAATAAGATATACATAGCATTTTTTTAAAACAAGCTACGTCTACTATATAAGTATACTTTAACCTAAAATAATAAATTTTGCTAATTCACCTACACGGTTACATATAAAAAAATAATAATAATGAAATCTAAATAAAAGATTGTAAAAAAACGCCTACCGTGTATTTTCAATTAAGCTCATATTTGAAATAGAGTGGAAATGAAAAAAAATGTAACTTAAAATTTTTAAGACGCCTTTTAGTACGATCTGTAACTTTACATATACTCTGTCAAGAAAGTACCAGGAAAATATCAATAATACACAATATGACCAACCAAATTCAATCAATTTTTTTTTGTCATCTTCAAAGTATACTTCTTCAGAAACGGTACAATTATGCCAAGGAATAATTCGATCAACAAAATATTTTTTAAGCGCTTTTACCGGAATTGAGTTGAGTTCTTGACGCGAATTACTATTCATGTATTCTACTTTTTTTTTTATGGCTTAGATGCGTGGACGAGCTCACAGCTCAGATTCGAGGCCCAGGTTGTCGTGTAGGTCAATGTTCTTCACGAACCACGGAGCTCCGACGGCTAACCTACAAAAGCGGGACTGTAGGGATTGGAGGGTGTCTATGAGTGTGCGGGCTGCGTGAGCGAACACCACACTCGCGTTAGTCACGACGGGCCTTATGCAAGTTTTGTAAAGTGTCACCTTGTTCTGAAGGGACATTTTACTTCGCTTACAGATCATAGGATAAAGACGGCCGAGAATAAACGCGGCGCGGTCGCGGACTGATTTAATGTGCGGTTGGAATGTCATCGATGCATCAGGGTGACACCCAGGTACTTGATCTTCCTGGCCCAGGGTATGAGTTGGCCGAAGAGGGTGATCGGGGGTGTAAGATTCCTCCTCCTAATCCAGGAAGAAATCCGTGTGGCATATCCCCCTTTGAAATAGCACCGCAGTACTTTTCGCTAGGGTTGATGTCTATGCACCATTTTCGGAACCACTGTCCTAGGGCTACGGTTGCGCTCTGAAGTTTCCTTGCGATTAAGAAGTTGTTTCTACTCGAATAGTAAACAGTCATGTCGTCGGCGAATAAAGATAATTGGGTCGGCGGCGACCGGGGTATATCTTGACGAATAAACTAAATAGGAGGGGCGAGAGGACAGAGCCTTGCGGGACTCCAGCCGTGAGAGGTCACGGGGAGGAGCGGGTTCCTTCAACTCGATATCGAAAAGAGCGGTTCGACAAGAAGTCCCGTATGATGAGCACGAGACTGACTGTCCGGCACGCCCATGTTGAAAAGTTTGAAAATCAAACCGTTGTGCCAGACTTTGTCGAACGCTTTTGCGACGTCGAAGAAGAGAGCTCCCGTATAGAGTGGTTTTGGGCGGTTAAGCCCTACGAGAATGTGCTCCGTGAGGCGGTGCACCTATTGTACGCAACGACTTATCCTTTAGGCCACGACGACTTCAAAATTTAAAATTTACAAAACAAAACCTATTTAAAATTTATAGTAGAAATAATAATATCGATGAGGAGTTCCAGTTCTTTGAGCGAGTGGCGTGCAAATACATAACATAAATAATTTAGTTGATTCAATAGCGGACTAACCGCTATTTTCCGGTGTAACTTCCACATTTCCAAATCAAGCGCATGGTCTTGAATTTTCGAGTATTTTTTCTTGGTAATTGCTGTGGATATTGTGCAATCGAAAATAATAAGCAATCGTTATCCAACTTATTGCACAACTATGACACTGCTCGTTAGATTTTTAGCAAGATAAACGTTTTATGTTAAAGCCCTTTTTTTCTATAGTTTTCGCGTTCATTTACATCGATCATTAACAGTCATGAACGTAGACATCAACCCAGTGAAAAGCACAGCAGTGTTATTTCAAAGGGGAAACTCACCGCTTATTTCCTCCCGCATTAGGAGGAGAAATATCACACTCCCGATCACCCTCTTCGGCCAACCTATACCCTGAGCCAGGAAGGTCAAGTACCTGGGAGTCACCCTGGATGCATCCATGACATTTATTCTCGGCAGACTCTATCCCATGATCTGTAAGCGGAGTAAAATGTCCCTTCGGAACAAGGTGACATTTTATAAAACTTGCATAAGGCCCGTCATGACTTACGCGAGTGTGGTATTCGCTCACGCGGCCCGTACACACATAGACATCCTCCAATCCCTACAATCCCGCTTTTGCAGGTTAGCCATCGGGGCTCCGTGGTTCGTGAGGAACGTTGACTTACACGACGACCTGGGCCTCGAATCAATCCGGAAATACATGAAGTCAGCTTCCGAACGGTACTTCGATAAGGCTATGCGTCATGATAATCGCCTTATCGTTGCCGCCGTTGACTACTCCCCGAATACCGATCACGCAAGAACAAGTCACCGTCCTACGCCCTAGACATGTCCTTACGGGTCCATCAGATCCAATAACCTTAGCATTACGCGCTTTCAGCTCTAACACTAGGAGCAGGCTCAGCAACCCCAGTAACCGTACTCGTCGAACTCAAAAAAGAGGTCGACGTGCAACCTAACCCATGCATCAGCCCGCTGAGTTTCTCGCCGGATCTTCTCAGTGGGTCGCGATTCCGATCCTGTAGTAGATTCATTCGCGAAGCAATTGCTCTTGAGTTGTTAGGTCTCCTTCGGAGGCGCTCGGGCAGTTGTTACCAAATCCTACCCCTCCTGGCTGAGCCTTTGCTCGTCCACCTGTCCTGGTGAAGCTGGAAAGGCCTCCGGGCTACTAGTTGTCTTTCAATCACAAAAAAAAGTCATGAACGATTAGATACGTCGGAAGATATAGAACTAATAAATAAATTCAACAGTAAAATCTGAAGACCGGAGAAAAATTGTTTATTGCATGTCTTTTATGAAACATGTATAATGAAAGATTATTAGAATTAGTTTATTAATGATTTCCACGGTGAAGAAATAGCATCGTGTAATAAAATTAAAGCCGCAAAAAATACAATATGTATACAATTGAGACCCAGACCTCAAGGTCTAAGGTGAATGACGATAGCCACTTAACACTGGTTAACATTGGGTGGACCGTAAGATTGTTTTTTTTTTCTTTGTAGGCAGACGAGCATACGGCCCACCTGATGGTGAGTGGTTACCGTCGCCTATGGACGTCAGTGTGCCAGGGGCAGAGCCAAGCCGCTGTCTACCGTTAAGTACTCTCCACAAGCCTCACTTGAAGAAGGACATGTCATAGCGCTCCGGAAACACCTTGGAGGGGAGCTCACTCCAAAGGCGGATGGTAGGTGACAAAAAAAAATCGCTGTAAACGCACTGTGGATGAACGCAGTGGTTACAGGTAGTATACATGAACTCTACTGCGGTGGCGGGCGGTGCACTTAGCAAATGTCCACGTTTGACGTCCACGTTGAAGGAATGAATCGTTTTTACCATCGCACCGCCCGCCACCGGAGTAGAGTTCATCCATACTACCTGGAGCCACTGCGGTCATCCACAGTGCGTTTCCAGAGGTCTTTTTTGCCACGTACCATCCGGCTATGGAATGAGCTCCCCTCCACGGTGTTTCCCGAGCGCTATGACATGTCCTTCTTCAAACGAGGCTTGTGGAGAGTATTAAGCGGTAGGCAGCGGCTTGGCTCTGCCCCTGGCATTGCTGAAGTCCATGGGCGACGGTAACCACTCACCATCAGGTGGGCCGTATGCTCGTCTGCCTACAAGGGCAATAAAAAAAAAAAAAAAAAAAGAATAAAGATCATACCCGAAAAATTTATAATTTGCCTAATTACTGGTGGTAGGATGTCTTGTGAGTCCGCACGGGTAAGTACCACCACCCTGCCTATTTCTGCCGTGAAGCAGTATTGCGTTTCGGTTTCAAGGGTGGGGCAGCCGTTGTAACTATACTGAGACCTTAGAACTCATATCTCAAGGTAGGTGGCGGCATTTACGTTTTAGATGTCTATGGGCTCCGGTAACCACTTAACACCCGGTGGGCCATGAGCTCGTCCACCCAAATAAGCAATAAAAAATATATTGGTCTCATAATATGGATACTGTGGATACTGCATACGGATAGTATTTTCTTCAGTTAGTCGAGTTGCAGACAAAATAAAAAATGCTTTTACATTTCAATATAGTGTTGATTAACTTTTTTCTTTTGTAATAATTCTGATTTTATGAATATTTAAGAGTTTTCGTGTTAATGGGTGGCTAACGGTGTTATTGTTCGTCGACATTTAAACATTGTGCTAACTATCGTGCAACGTTGTATAAAAATATTTATTGATAGTTACTTTTCTTTTCACCCAGAAAAAACGAATAGCATCTTGAAGTGGGTTATTTGACTTAGGCTTTCACCTGCACGATAAAATAATTCCTGTATTTTTGGCAGGACGTGGCTTCTTAGGTTCCTCCAAAAAGTCCATTGGGATGTTATTTCTTTTCATCCCATCCCATCTCATTTCGATTCATTTAATTTCATCCCAATAGATTACAATTTCAAATAAATTAATTTCATTTGATTTCTCTCAATTTTTCATTTATAATAAATGAATATTTATCTAAAAATCTACACCATAGATTATACACTTAATATATTTGAGACACTGACAACAATGGCGTCGCATAAAGCCAATTGCCATACAGAAAAAAGAACGACGAAATAATCCTATGTATTACTGAAGCTGATTTTTCTGATTTCTCTCTGGCCTTGCGTATCGTATTAACTTGTTTTATTTGGACTTCCCATTTGTATAGTATGAAATTTTATAAAATGGTGAACACAAAATCGGGTTTTATTATTCGATTATTGTTGAGATCCGCAATGAGCTCATTACCAAAATACGTATGAGAGCTCACAGTCACAGTCCAGTTTATATAAAATAGGATCTTGTAGAGATATGTCACAGTTAATACCTAAGTTTTTTGTGTAGCATATAAAACAATTATATAGATGCAGGTCTAAATAAATTGCCAACGTAGAACAGTAGAACTAAAGGTGTCTTCAATTATGTAGTAATTTTCAATAAATTTCTAATAAAATAGTATCGTGTAAGTACACGGCTTACACAAAAATATGTACGTACGTATTGCATTGTATTCGTTACGATACTAATCATGTCATATAAATAAGTATAAAATGGCGTCGGTATTGTAGCAGATAGAGATTTTATTTAGTAATTGTTTGCCTTTATTATACGCTTATAAGGCATGCACTGGTTGTGTGCAGGGTGAGGCGGACAAACCAGTTCTGATTTACTGCATCGTGAGGTGTTTTAACTTGAATGCAAATAAACTGACCCATGATAAAGAACTTGAAAGCACAAAGAGCAATCTATTGAATAACTTTATTTGAACCAGCATATAGTGCTGTATTTTTAGTAAGATTCAATATTAATACATAATACGACTTTAATTTATTTTACAAAATGAATGGAGAGTTAAAAAAAAAAGTTATTAAAAAAAAAGTATATAAGTATTTATGTTAAAAAATCTATAAATTATGGAATCATCGATAACAACAATATTAGTAAATTACTTTTAGCTTATTTTAAATGGTTGAAATGTGGTTTTCCCTAAGGTACAGCTTTATTTCATTTGAAATTGAACAGAAAAATTTAATGGCTTCTTCCAATCACTCGAATGGACTATAGACAATAAATTATATATAAAAACTAACACGGCCAAACGAAAACAATCGAAATTTAAATTAGGCAACAAATGTATAATGCAAGTAGCATTAAATTTCAAGCAATTCCACCCACCGTCTGAAGCCATTTTTTTATAAAAAAAATGAGGAAGTCCCACAGACCCGTTTCGCCCTCAACTAGAGCGAATTTAGTTTGTTGCTTCGATCAAGTTTGTTTAAAGATCACTCTGACATTTATGATACTGGCGTTCAACGTAGGTACGGTAGATTTTTTCGTAAACAAAAAAAAAAAATGTTTTCAACCTTTATGTTGGTAATTATGCTGACTGATTCAGGTAACTGAGCTCAAATTAGGCGTCTTTTAATTTAGTCATTACTCTTTATTGGATTTCTAATTAATTTTTATAAATTGGAGTATTAGGTAAATGTGAGTTTACCGCAATAATTTCTTGAAAGCTGGAAGAAGGAAATGTATTGTCTTAGCGTTTTTTATTAAATCCATTGGAAGAGAAGAGCTGATTCTCTTTTACTTTCACCACACAGTCATTAATAACTAGTCTAGGACTAATTTGTGTATATATAAAAATTGATAAATTGATTGATAAATTTTATATGGACAAAATTTGTTTAATTTCAATTTTTTTAAATTTTTGTTTATTTATTTATTAGGCACACAAAACACACCACAAGCTAAAAAGATACATAAAAATACGAATAAAAAGAAACAAAATCATGTGAATGACCATATTAATATTGCCATTTTTTTCGAAGACTGTGCGTTAGTCTTTATATTGAAACAGGTGAGAAGTGATTGTCTAGCCTAGAAATTTACGTTTGAGCATTGAACAGTATTCGTAAAATTATATTTGTTGTTGGATTTGATCAAAGTTGTTAAGGCAACATTGAACCAGTCTGCGTAATTGTAGCTTCTGATAATTTACAAACGTACCTATCGTATGTATGTACCGGTTCATAGCGGAAGCACTGCTCTAAATTGCTTAATTACATTTAAAATAAATTAGCTTTAGTAATAAAACTATTAAATGAAACATTAGGTAAAAATTATTTGTGTGTGCTGAATACCACTGCTACTGATAGATTCTGGAAACACCAATGTGAATTAATAAAACTATGCCAGGGAGTGCCATTAATAGCTGTAGAACTTCAATACATTTTCCCAAACCCATTCGCTGGTAGTCTAAGAGGCCAACGACGGTCTGTACCGATACAAAATATACACCATGCACGTGCATATGGGACAAACAACCAGTCCTTATATATGTTCACTTTTTGTAAAACAATTATTAAATTAAATAGATAAATGTATTCATAACTAAATTTTAGTAGAGCCCATAGAGACTACGTCAGTATCCGCCTTGAGTGACATACAAGTTCCAATTGCATTCGAATCAGGTATTTTGTTAACGCTATGACATGGTCTTATTCTAACGAGGGTTGAAGAGAGCTTTCAGCGGGAGGTAGCGGCTTGTCTATACTTGGCTGCACTGTCATCAGTTAAGCAGGAAAATATATTCGTAGCTTGTATACATATTATAGCTGTGCAAGATTGTATCGCAAATGTTATTGCGATTCAGGTTTTCACGGGATCACTTCTTTCTACCTTCTCTACTTTGTATTATTCTTATTAATTTTAGCTACCGGCAAGGATTTTACTTGTATAAAAAGGTACTCCTCCTTCTTATTTTTAACATGAGAACTATTTTCTTTTCATCTTAGTACAAAAAAGCATCATCTTATCTAGGATGGTGTCTTTTTTCACTGCCTTATCGTTGGCAGCCTAAGGGGCTATCCCAGCTTCGCGCGGACTTAATATTAGAAGTTCGAGAGGGACTCATATTTCCTGATAAGTTTATCAGGGAGTTTGTCTGATTGTTTTGTTTTGGTGAATGTCTGTATTTTTATGTCTGTATACGTAAACCAACCTACCAGAATTAAAAACGTAACCAATTAAAGTGTTAATGAACGTCTCCACACGCTAAATGTCCAAAAGAGTATTATTATAAATCACCTATATATGTGTCGCATTTTTTATAATCTCTTTCCATTAAGGATCATTGCCGGTCGCAGTCAGTATTATTGTTAAAGATATTTTGGGATTTGTGGTGTAGCTTTTTGTTTTTGTTTTATGCATTTCCGGACAGAGGAGTAAATCCTATACTTAGGTCGTTAACTGTAAAACGTGTTAATGGGGTTGACTGGGATAAATAGCTTTCAGCGATAAGTCCGCCTAATTTTCTTTAGTTACAAGTTTAATTTTTCTCTTTTACTTTTTCAATAAATTGTCGTTATTTTAGTGTACTTGAGTGCAATAAGCGGTTTTGCACTGTGTTGTATTAATGTATGCCTATTTTTCTTCGGATTTTCTTTTCAATCACCTTGTGAAAAAAAGAAACTATAGATAGACATACTGTTTATGAAACCGTATTTTCTTTGATTTTAGCGAGTCGTAGCCATAATAATGAACTGTCGAAAAAAAAAGATCATTAATAAACGCGAGATCGAATCGTGAAAGTAATTTTGATTGGTTGAGCTACGTTTCTCATGAGAATAGACTTGGCACCAACGCCCTTAGTTTAATAAAAAAACTGCTCATTGACCTCAGAAAATCTCCTGAAGAGTTAAACTGTCGGGTGGTTCGTTTGTCCAATTCGTCGAATAACTTTATCAAGTTTCTTATTAATTTGCGATTTTGCTTTAAAACAAATGATAGTGTTATTGTAAACACACACACACACATACACACAGAAGTTAAACGGACGAGTTTTCAGCTCATCGAGTTCTAATTTAGCGTTAATGCTACTGTTTATCTTTGCATTAGAGGTCGAAGCTACTTCTATCCAGTCTTCTTTAAGCTTTTGGAGGACCTGAGCATTTTAGGACGCCTATATCACAGAAGATTTTTTAGTTCCCACTTAGCAAAAGAAGAAGCGTGTATGTTACAATACCTATGTCGAGACTTCATCGCGTGCTTTCTTTCATTTTAGATACCTAATAGATGATTGGTTATCGTTTGGTGATGTGGCGTACAATGATCTCAGACCACTGGACATTTTTTTAGGGATCAATGAAAGAGGGGGCGTGCGATTACCCTACCCTTCAAACCAACAACCTGATTGCTTCAAGGTAAAAATAATCGAGGTGCTGGTATGTACTATCATCGAACAAGTGCGACCGTCCTATATTTCTATTATTTTCATTGGACGCCAAGGAATCACGAACAATCCGGCGCTCGAATAAAAGTTTCTGAAAATTAATTAAATAAACAAATTAAATAATAATCATACCAGTATTAAAATCCAAATGAAGCGGTAATTCATCTCGTGGAAGGCGGTAAGTCAGCACTTCAGGTAACAAGCCTGCTGATCCTATTGTATACACAGGGACATGTCCACTCTCTTCGCGATTATGAACAAAAACATTTTTATTGTGAATTCGTTTTTCGAATTTTAACACATGATGTTGTCCTTCAAGGGTTGCTCTCAGACCTCGGTACAACTAAGCGACTCTTCTATTCCGAATTTCTTTGTATCGGAGCTAGCGATATCGCATCTAGTACACGAGTGCCCTGTGCGCGAGTCGTCGGCAACTACACCGCTCAACTACAAAGCGACCTTAACAATTAAGAACACATTTTATTAATGCACTTTCTTATGACGTGTTCGATTACGGAGTAAACGCACGGAAAAAAATATGTCTCGATACAGTTTACGATGAGACAAAGAGCAGAAATCAAACGCAAGGTTGCCTTGGAGCCAGATTTTATTTCTACTATTTTTCTTTTGATGAAAGAAAAGAAGAGAATTTAATACAAATTTGCGTGTAAAATTAATTTACTTTTAAGTTAATTTCTTTAGCAGTAGCATTGTTCAGAATTAGTGGCCGTAGTACGGGTCGTAACCGTGCTGGGGTGCGCCGTATTGAGGTCCAGCATACTGTTCGTATTGTGGATGCGACGGCGTTGGCTGTAAGAGAACAGAGTGATGCTTTTAACATTTACTTATTACAACTGTCTATTTTTGATGAGTCAACATAGACTGTTGGTAGGACCTTTTGTGAGTCCGCACGAGTAGGTACCACGACCCTGCCTATTTCTGCCGTGAAACAGTAATGCGTTTCGGTTTGAAGGGTGGGGCAGCCGTTGTAACTATACTGAGACTATAGAACTTATATCTCAAAGTGGGTGGCGCATTTACATTGTAGATGTCTATGGGCTCCAGTAACCACTTAACACCAGGTGGACTGTGAGCCCGTCCACCCAACCAAGCAATAAAAAAAAATACGGTCCACCTATTGTTAAGCTATGCTAATGTAAACGGCGATGCTCACCTTGAGACACGATGAATCAAGTCTCAATTGGTTTGATGCAACGGCTGACCCATAGTTTTTATCGGTCTGTTTATTGACATTCATCACAGAAGTAGGTCTACTGGGTAATAGCGGCGTCTTACAAAAAACTGTAGAATACCTATTCTATAGTTATATTGATTTCAATGTATATCTAGAGTTCGCACAGCCACACATATTCAAAAGGTCTGTGTTTATTACGAACTTTCAAAGTCAAATTCCGTGAAATTACACGGTGAAAAGATAAGATACCATTGAACAACGACATTGAAACTAATATGCCTTATGAACTTACTTAATTAATTTATTTTAATTACGAATTTGATGTTTGCTATATGAATATCGCATTGTCGAAATATTAAATTATTTTACATTCTTCAATAAGTTATAAAATTTCCCAAATAATCGTCAGCGTTTTTTTTGTTATATTGTCTTTAAGGATTGTCACAATCTATAGCTTGTTTTTGTGAGCAGGCTAATTAGAACTTATTCAAAGATCTATGCCATATATTAAAATAACCTAATCTATTTGCTTACGTTCACTTCACTGTCTTCAGTTTTATTAATCACGCTAATGCTAATTTATCACCAACATTAACAAAAAGAAAAAGCGTAAAAATACTTTGAAGAGAGGTATTTCAATCATATTTTACCTGATAGTGATAATAAGTCTTCTTTTTGTCGACATCTTTAATAGTTTTGACGGGCACCATGTGATTTTTCAGCAGTTCCTTTAGCTTTAATTTGGTGGAGAGCATGTTCGCTGCGAGGGCTTTGTTAAATGCTTTTAATTCTTTCAGTTTCTCCTTCACAGCCCAAAGACCGCCTTTCAACAAGTCCAGCTTGTCGAGAGATATTTCGTTGTCCTCCTGTTCCTCGTGATCGTAGCTGGGAGTGTCGTATGCAGCTCTGAACAAATGTTGATCTTCTTCGTCCAAATCAGAATATCTAGGCACGTGTCTTGGTGAAACTATAACGAGTTTTTTTACTATAATACATACGATTAAATTGATTGAATACACAATTTTATAGAATAAAAATATTATAATATAAATTGAAGAAAAATAGCACACTATTTTTATTTCTAAAGCAAAGTTATGAAATTATTAAAAAGTTTGCAAACCTGCGTTAAGAAACAAAATGCCAATAACTAATTTCGCGATCATTGTGATTGAATAATAATTTTAACTACTGTGATGATTATAAATTACAATGACTTTCAACAAATATCCTAGATATCAATTATTTAATTTGAGGGTACATTAGATTCTTGTGTTCAATTTTCTTACTTGTATCTGTGCCTCAGATCTGATGTTTTACTTTGAACGTCATATTCATAATGTAGTGTGCTTATGATTTTTATATAATAAATATTATATTTTAGACATCGGGTTTACTAAGTTTTTTTTTATGTAGTAATTTTTTAGCAAATTGACTTGCCATCTCAGATATCTATTTCCATTGTACTTCTTCGAACCGTCGTCTAAGCTTTCGCTATGCAAAAGATTAATTAAGCAATGCCTAACTTATCTAGTACATATTATAGTAAATATTTATTCATTTGTCCTATGTATATGTAACTAAAAATGTATGTATGTCGGCGGAGTCGTTTAGTCGTAAAATGAAGTCGAATCGATCAAAAGTCAATAATCGATTTTTAGCAAAGCTTTTAGCAAAAAATCGATTGGCTTTTAAATTAAATACAAATCATTTATTTTCTAACCATATTTATTGCTTTATTAACTCAGCACTACGTTACAACAGTAACGTCATTTTATAAACGATAATATTTGAAAATCCTACATTACACATGAGATCATATCTTAATAACTATAAACACTTAGATTACATATCTTACTGGAACGTTCCATAAAAATGCTTTTTGTATTTGAAGACACTGAGGTCTGGAGTGACCAGAGTTATTTTCATTTTCCCTTAAAAACTAATTAAAATACAGATGGTTCTACATTAACCTAGAGTAATTTGCCGTTTGTCGCAAGCATAATTGAAGATTTTGCCGTGATTGTCTGTAACGTTGACCCTCCAAAGGAATGACCGGTAATCAAAATGTTCATTACATTGCCAACCGTAACCAATTATGGTAGTGAGATTATAAATATTTAGCGTATTATCTATGGTGTAAACAATGGGATTATAGAGGGTACAGGTAAGGAATTATACTTTAATAGACATATGTATGCAGTTTTTTGTAAGTGCTTTATTGAGTGTGTCTAAACTATATTTGTGTGGCGAATTTACGTGCGGTCTCGTAGCTTTGGTGGACGAACACCAAAGTAGTAGCCCTTTGCCATAATTTCAAAAAGTTTTAGGCTTAACAATTATTAAACAAGAAAATATGCAAATAACATAAGAAGAGGTTCAGCCACAGGCATTAAAAAATATTTAATGCATAGATGTTTAGTTTAATTTAGATATATTATAATAGTAAGCAGTAATGTCCTTAGATGTCGCATAGTGCTTGTCGCCACCAATTTTGAAACATTGGATTGTATGTATGACGTATAACGGTAGTAGCGCCCGCGACCCTCGAACCCGCAATCATGACCATTTTGCGGTAGAAATATATGTATAGGATGGTAACTATGATGGAGTGATGGTGGTAGGTGGTAGGTAGATAGGAATTTGAATTCATCGGTTCATTGAGTTCATCAGTCGTTTGTGAACACATTTTGGCTACGTATTTTATATTAAAAAAATTGAACTTAGAGATTTGAAACCGGGCACCGTTGCAGCGTTTGATGAGAGCCCAATCCACTTTAGGCCACGAAAACTTCAAAATAGAAGGCATTAGTCTAAGCCTCTCGTATTGCAGTAGACGCATAAAAATATTAACATATAAATATAATTAAAAACGTTTTTAAAACTAAGCTACAGATAAATTATTTCTTTAAAAAACGTTTGAAAGCAGTTGAATTTGTTCCAACTTCGTGAAGTTAATAGTACTTCCTCCTCTCCTCCTCGAGTCGTGTTCCTCATGTCTGAGGGTCGTGACCACCATCACCCATGAGCTTCAATCTTAGGATTTTTTTCACTCTCCCCTGTCCACGGCGTCATGCAGCGCGCTGTACACTGTACTGTCCAAAGCGGTGCGGATCTGATCGGACCAACGAGTATGGCTGTGGCCTCTAGATCTGTTGCCTTCAACTTTCCCTGTGATCATAAGTTTTTCCAGGTTATCGCCGTCTTTCCTCGCAATGTGACCAAAATATTCGAGGATCCGCTTCAGACATACAGTAGACAGTCTGATTTTGATGCCCAGTTGCTTCAATATCGACACGTTAGTCCGGAAGGCTGTCCACGGAATTCTTAGCATGCGTCTCCAACACCACATTTCGAAAGCATCGATGCGCATTCGGTCTGCTGCTTTCAACGTCCATGTCTCAGCTCCATACAAGCAGATAGAGAAAGTACTTAATAGTACTTACTTAAAGATTAAAAAAATATATGTTAATCAACATTAAATAATACGACATAGGTTTAGATTACTGAGATCAATTTTATGGCTATTATGGTTCTCTACGTGCACGGAATCCATCGTGTAAGGAAAACCGGTGAATTTAGATATGTCTTCAAATTTTGGAAATTCGAAACAATTATTTTAAAATTTTCCAATTGCATCCCTAAAAAAACTAAGGTGATTTTGTCAAAAACGATTTTTGACCACGTTCAATGAATGTTCTCGACTGGAGACTTTTGATTCAATTCTTATTTACAAAAGTAAGTGTACATCACACCTGTAGGTACTCACTAATCAAACGATAAGCAATCCAAGTATTTTTTGTAACAATAAATACATTTGAAATCGTAATACGTCTTACAAATACACGAGTAAATTATTCTATATTGAACTGTCTTTAAAATTTCTTGTCAGGGACATGTTTTTTTCAACAGATTATATTACAGAGATATTACTGATTTCATAAGTCGGATTATATTATATTTTTTTCTATACAAAGGAATTGAATATGCACGATTAAAATCTAGTGCGTCGCCTTGACTGTCACAAGGGCGGTCTGGTCTTGTACAAGTCATCGTCGATGTCGAAGGCCGGGTCTGCGTAACCCGAGTCATCGTAGCGAAGCGATCTGCGGACAAGCGTTGGTTCCATTAACAAGCTTATCGCTTCGTCAGCGCGTCCGATAATCTCTTTGTTGGGACCGGCGTGATTTCAAGACTGCTTTTTATTAACGCAATGGTTTTAATGCATGTTACATTTCACCGAACCTCGTTATTTTTAAAATTATTTCGAAATAGATTAGCGTACGGTTTCTGGACTTTTTTTTGTGTAATTTTAAGCGAATGTGGCAGGTTTGATGGACAATAACTTGTTATTTAGTCGAATTTATTCATTTATCAGTCGCGAAGTAGTTACTCGTGAACTGCTAGCGCCCCACCTGGCGGAGCACGAGCTCACCAACGCATTCTGGTGTGAAGATGTAATAGGCCTACATATTGGTGAAATTTGTTCCATTCCAACAAAGAAATCAACTAATTTTGATTTGATTATTAGAACCAGAGATGATATAGTACGTTTAAATACATACATGTATAGATATTAAACATCCAAATAAAGAGTAAACAGCGCTATTCTTCGCGCCATTGTTTCCCTCTGTGGGAAACGAACACACGACTCTCGTCTCGCATAAAGGCGTAACTACTACGCCATCGAGTCAACCAATAAGACTGCCACTTCGTTGTAAGGTCTATTAGTAACCACTCAATAAAAGTCGGGTCGTGCCCATCCGCAATTAGACGACTGACTATCGGTGTTCCCGGGAACAAATTCAAGTCAAAATGGATCTTTTAGATGCAAAATACAGAAACGTTAAACATATAATAATTATTGAATAATTTCGGAACAGTTGACTGATACAATAAGTTAAGAATGTAGTGTGATATATTTTTAATTTAAATTAAAGTTTTAAAAGTTGATCGAGAGCGGTTTTTTTCCCCTACCTATGCTGATAGTCTTGAGAGGCTATTTCAGCTTCACCCTAATCTGTAGGTGAGCTCACGGGGCTCGAACCGGAGTGTTGCTAACACTGGCCCTAGTAAGAGCAGTGCTTCGTAGAATCTACCATCGGATCGGAAACACGACCCACTGAGAAGATCCGGCGAGAAACTCAGTGGGCTGTGTCTGAGGGTTAATTTACTCTTCGAGCCCTTCGTCGCAAGCGACAGGTTCGACGGGTTCGACGAGGACGGTGACCGGTGCTTGTGGTGCCTAAAAGCACCGTTAATGGATCGAGAGGATCCGTAATGACGTGTTTTGGGCGACGTCGACAGAGAGCGGTGACGGATGCTGCGGGAGAACGTTTCACTGGGAACGGTTATTTTACCTGTCTGGCGTTCTAGTTCTGCATCTGGAAGGTGGCGGTGACCGTGAGGAAGCTCTGAGCAGCGCAGGATCGTCGTACCTCCTCGACACGATAGTGAAGTCATGGTGGGCGTCGATCAGCTTCTGCAGCCGCGAGACCATCTCGAAATCGGACACTGACGCCGGCACCAGAATACCGAGGAGTTTGGCAATTGAGTTCCTAAACAAAATAGTAAAGAATTACAAACAGCACAGGCAGCCATGAACTTTTGTTACATATACGACCAGAGAATTACAATGAGCTTTCGAAAGACAAACGCATTCGGCAGTTTCCACATCCCGCTGGTGCGTTCCGTGTCTTTTTTAAGTTTTTTTGTTGTTGTCTTTTTAAGTAAACGAGAGCATACAGCTCTCCTGACCTTTTTTTTATATTTACAACGGCTGCCCCGTCCTTCAAACCGAAACGCATTACTGCTTCACGGCAGAAATAGGCAGAGCGGTGATACCTACCCGTGCGGACTCACAAGAGGTCCTACTACCAGTAACTATGCAAATTATAATTTTGCGGGTTTGATTTTTATTACACGATGTTATTCCTTCACCGTGGAAGTCAATTGTGAACATTCGTTAAGTACGTATTTCATTAGAAAAATTGGTACCCGCCTGCGGGATTCGAACACCGTTGCATCGCTAGATATGAATGCACCGAACGTCTTATCTTTACTTGTATCTATTTATTTACTAGACAGTAACCTGAAACTTTGCAATTGAGCTTCCCGTCGCTGACACTCAGCCAGGGCTTCTTTAGTCCTCGCGAGATCGTCTCTCAACATCGCGATCTGGTGTTCAGTAGAAGTTCTTTCCTGTTCGAAGGTCTCTCCCGTGGCTCTAACTTGGTCTTTCAGCACGTTAACTTTCCGGTTATACCGCGAACGCAACAATTCGGCCTCGTCTAATCTCTTTTGTAGTTCTTCGATCTTTCGCGCTCGTTCCAATGAAGTTATCTAATACATAATGACGTAATCGATTAATTCGTTTCGTAAACTTCTATTCTTTGATTCTCGAAACAAATGTAATTGAACGATTACTTGATGCATAGATCTACTTTTGCTATGATTAAATGCAATCGCGTTTCTATTGAGATAATCATTTTAACCTTGCCATTTGATTATTATTGGAATACCAAGTTCCAATTCTAAGAAAACTTTTTAGAATTAATAGTTTCTTCTAGGGAAAATAGTCATATAAAAGTATAAACATAATACATACATAAATACGCTCTAAAATTTAGTTACAACATCTATTTTCACTAGTGCACGACTTCGAATGTAAAGAGAATACGATACAGTTATATGGGATCGGAGATTTCACAGTACATACTATCAAAAACGCAGTCAGTAGGTATGCTTAGTGCGAGTTTTTTAACGTTCTCGTAGCGTACGAGTTAGCCCAATTTTGTATGCAATTGGAACAATGCCCCAGCGGCAAACGTATGCAAACGATCCCATTCCATATAAATATGAGCTAACTGATGGTAGGACCTCATGTGAGTCCGCACGGGTAGGCACCATCACCCCGCCTATTTCTGCCGTGAAGCAGTAAGGCGTTTCGGCTTGAAGGGTGGGGCAGCCGTTGCAACTATACTGATATCTTAGAACTTATATCTCAAGGTGGGTGGCGCATTTGCGTTGTAAATGTCTATGGGCTCCAGTAACCACTTAACACCACGTGGGCTGTGAGCTCGTCTACCCATCTAAGTAATAAAAATAAAAATAGCTTTTACGCTATCGAGAACGTTAAAAACTCGCACTAAGCACACTTCAGAACTTTTAATTACGTGACGAAGTTGAGTCCTTAATAATGTTTAAGTATGCAGACCTTGTAGTCGGCGGCGTCGGCGAGTTGTGCGTTGAGGTCGCGCAGTTGGGCGCGCGCGTCGCTCAGCTGAGCGCTCAGCTTGTCGCACTGGCGAGCTAACTTCTTACTGCGAGACATGGCTTCGTCGCGCTCCGCCTGCAGCACGGCGCGCACGCGGCAACTTTCTTCCTGTCCAATCGACGTGTTCAATAAAATCCAATTTCCGAATACGTATTCAGAAATTAACGAAAAATGTTTTCTTTTTAATACACTTTTACTAGCTTCAGACGTATATATGTTTGTAACGGAATATTTGAACATGATTTTGACCCCCTTAAAAACATTGGATTAACTCGAAATTTGGTATACTTATTATGGACCGATGATAATTCAATATTACAAAAAATATTAAAATTCAACTAAACAATGAAAAATAAATAATAGTTTGAAAAAACTACCAAAATACGCTTTTATAGAAAATCCATCCCCATTTTATACCAATCCCATAGAGTTCTTAAAAATAAACGAACTTTCAGATAAAAAATAAAGAATGTCTCAATTTAGTACCGAAAAATCATTTTTTTATTCTGCCGTTACTGACAGCACATAAACGTCTGCCTTCTGCCGTCACATTCTATTTTTTATTGCCCTAGTAGGCAAACGAACATACGGCCCACTTGATGGTGAGTAGTTCCCGTCACCCATGGACTTCAGCAATGCCAGAGGCAGAGCCAAGCCCCTGCCTACCAAAATGAATATTCATGAAAAACATTGAAATAAATGAAAAAAAAACATCATAAAGACAGGGAAAGCGTTAGAGCAATCTAATTTTATTACAATGTAACCAAAAATTTTAACTTTGCGCTTAAAATTTCATCAGTTCCATATTGGGTGACAATATTTTTTTAATAATTAAAAAACCAGCAGCACGTTCAATGATACTAACGATCTATTCAATTTGGTTTACCTGAACGCTAAGTTTACGCCTCAATAAATCTAAATGTAAATCTTTTCTTTGTAATTGTTCCCTCAAAATTCGGATCCTTCTTTGTAGCTGATAAACCACTGCTGTCTGCAAGAAATGAAACAAAACCACATTTTGTCAAATCAATTTTACTTTATTTACGTGTTTAGGTAAACGATAAAATTCATAATGTCTTCAGCTAAGTTTTACTAATGATATTCGTTTTAAGCCATGCAGAAATATAGGGCGTATTAAAACCGTTCCCTGTGCCTATACGGAAATAAACTACAAGCCTAAAGTCAACGGAAAACAATTTTTATTTACGTAACTAAGCATTCATACTTATTGTGGTTATCATTAGTTCGCATTACGCGAAACAAAATGCGTATATAGCTACCGGTCCCCGCAATTCCCAGAAATTTCGTTAACGCGCGTCAGTTAACTTTTTAAAATGCAGCATTGCGTGCGATACACAAATATTAACGTTTTTAGTGTTGTCATGATTGGAATCGTCTCCTTGTTTACCGGAAAAATCTGTATTTTTAAATAATAAAAACAGGCATTACAGCAGACTATTTTCGCATTCAAAATATTTCAAATTTAAATAACTATCTAAAATAAATTAACTGTTTAACTATCTAAAATAGTAATAAAGTAATATTAACTATGCAACTAAGATAAATATACATACTTTATACATATAATGTCTACAGTGAATTAAAATAGATAGAACGTATCTTGCTAATTACTTCTTGAATGGCGTATCAACCTAGGACTATTGATTGTAACATTTGTTAATTAAAATTCTAACCGCAAACAAATTTTGGTATGTTTTCAACCCAATATTCTAAGTGTTCAATAATGGATTAACGAGTATTAGCATGCCAATTTTGAATAACATTAGTCTTACTTCTTTGAGATAAGGCAAGTCATGGAAAGATCTTTCCCTGCGGAGTCGGGGCAGGCTACCGTAATATCCATAATATAGCAGCTACATAAACACACACATATTTATAATGTGTAATATAAAATTTACTTTACTATAAAATAAACGCATATACACAAGCAACATTTGCCTAAAGAAATGTCCTATCGTTAACTGATTTGTATTTAAAATTTATACTTTTTTTCTTCAGATTATGGGCAATTAAAATATGTCATTATAATGATCTGATTATGCTATTTTCACCAAAACACGATTATCCTACATAATATCCTATAACTACAGTATTCTCCTACTTTATGTAAAAATCGCTATTTGTTTAAAATTTAAAATTCTGTACAAGTGAAAATTTTGTTGAACATCTCGATATTTAAATGCGATGTTAAACAATCAATTGTTCATTTAGTATCGCATATGTAGCTTTGCTGCTATTTATTAGTTTCAAGAAAAATTATAAGTTAAGATAGCCTTTGCAGACGTATAATAAAGTGAAAACAAGATAAATCGTAAATTTTATCATTAAAAAAAACCTCTATACACTAACTTCAATATTCATTGCAATAAAATTGCCACAATCGGTACAATATCAGATAATAAAACGTTAAAATCACACCGAGGAATGTTATAAAAGTTCTCTGTGAAGCGCGCTGGTAGGCGTTCACTCGCAACTTACTGACCTTGTCAACAATTTTATCGCTCTCCAGCCGCGCCAATTGCTCAGCTCGATGTATAATGGATTCAGTGTGTAATTCTATTCCGACATCCTGGGTCAACTCGTCCATATTTAGCGTTCTGCTTAGACGCTCGAGGAATGCCACAAACTGCAACGATGTAACAGCGCAAGAGAACAAAACAGTAGATTAAAAAAAAAACAACGGTGAAATTGTAAAATTCTTATATACGTAAAATAATTTTTTAAATCAGTTATCTATACTTCTATACTAATATTATAAAGAGGAAAGATTTGTTTGTTTGTTTGTATTTGAATAGGCTCCGAAACTACTGAACCGATTTGAAAAATTATTTCACTATTTGGAAGCTACACAATTCCCGAGTGACATAGGCTATAATTGAATAAAATTTGGCATCCTTACTAAAACTCTAATAATGTAACCAAAGGTGTAAAAAAATTACCTAAAATATTATTTACATCGCGTGCCCTGCGAAAACTATTGATGGTAGATTAAAAGTTATGTCGCAATAGGTGTTCTTTTATTTAAAAAATAAAACAACGTCTAATATCGTTGAAATTTTTGTTAAAGACCCGAGTGGAGCCGGAGCGGGCAGATAGTTTAATATATAAACGTAAGTAAACTTTAACAATACATATTCCGTTGTTTTTATTTCACAATGATCAAAACTGAGAATTACCGTCTTAAGCAGTGTGTTCAGCTTTTGTTGTTAACCAAAAAAATTATTATTCTTTCTCCTTAACTTTACATGAAAGTACTGTACCTATACACCTAAGTAGATTTTTTATAACGTTACATTAAAAATATAAATCGAATCTGTTTCTTGTTAGGAATCACGGATGCCGTACCGTGCTGTGAATACGTATATAGTTTCAAATATATCATGGATTTGCCCGCTGAGTTTCTAGCCCACAGAGTTTCTTGTTGGATCTTCTGAGCCGGTTGCGATTCCAATCCGGTAGTAGATGCATTCGAGAAGCAGCTGTTCTTGAGTTGTTAGGTCTCCTTTGGAGGCGCTCGGGCAGCTGTTAGCAAATCCCACGCCCCCCTGGCCGAGCCTTTGCCCACCCACTTGTCCCGGTGAAACTGGAAGGCCTTCGGGCCACCAGCAATCCCTCATTCATAAAAAAAAATAACATCATGGAGTAAGCTTACATACGAAGCAGGCATTGTTCTCTTGTTTCAAGGCAACACCAAGAGGGCGTTCAATTTTATTTATAGATCTTCTTAGCAGTGAGAAAAAAGCTTCAAAAGCTAAAGTGTGCACGTTATGTAACGTAAGTAAAAACACGCAAGCACACAGCCTTGCATTTGTCGATAGGGACCGTCCGCGAGTATGAAACTTTTAACCTTATTTACGCAATCATGGCGATTCTCTGTTTCAGCGGCCCTCAACTTTTTTACCAAACGACGGAAAACATATTCTTTACAAATTCGAGACACCCTACATACTTACGTATCTGATTTTTTTTGATAATTGAAGTGAAGGTAAAATACATTTATTAAATTACATATTATTATTATGTTAAAGGTACGGTTAGTATGTATCTAGTATAGAGTTGTAGTTTAACCCCTTATATACCCCAGATATACAATTCCCCGGTCGCCTTAGATAAATACCTACATCGTATTTGTTAATTTCGCTAGACATATGAGAGGGCCTTGCGATGCAATAATGACAATGTGTCGCGACACGGTAGTTGAGAGCCGCTGCCCTAATTGAAGGAGCGTTTGATCGATAATCTGTACAGGCTTTAAATACTTACAAAGTTTATTATAACAATATCTACCTGTTTATATTGAGTAGCTGGTAGTATAATCATATATGGTATATACGATGAGAATTTATAGAGAAAGCTCGTAGGATAACGCCTTAACATTTGGCATAAATGTTGGGGAATATGTTTGGAATGTATGTAAAAGTTTACGAACAATACCCACGTTCGCTTTATCTTTCCTTAAGCTGTCTCTGGATAGCTCCATTGCATTCAGTTCCGATTCGAGCTTGTGAACTTTAGCTTCTAGCATATTCCTTTCGTCTTCGAGTATTCTAACACGCGTCGTGGCTTGATCGTGCAAATGAGCGGTTCTGCCCAGCTGTTGAGATTCCATGTTCAGCTTGTCTCGGAGAGCCTCTATTTGCTTGAAACGAATGAAGGAAAAAAATAATCAAATAATTTATTTATTGGTTAATGCGGTTATTATTTTTAAAAGTGCAACTTACGACAGTTTTATCTTTACTTTCACTTAGTATTTCACGGATTCTTTCTTTTATTGTGCTTTCGTGAGCTTCAACAAATCTGGTTGGTAAGCTTAATAAAATAGCAAAGGATTCCATCGTGTTCCTAAATTCTGCATGAAGTCTTTGGTATTTCTCGTCTCGATGTCGTAAGTCCTCTACAAAAATAAAACTTTTTATTAAAACTATCTGTTTAATTTAATTTGTTTTAATGCAGTATTGAGCAAATAATTTCGCCCCATCATATTTCTATAACGGTAGTAGTTGTCTAAAGTATGTTTTTTAATTTCATCCATCTTTTTTTTTTTATTGCTTAGATGGGTGGACGAGCTCACAGCCCACCTGGTGTTAAGTGGTTACTGGAGCCCATAGACATCCACAACGTAAATGCGCCACCCACCTTGAGATACAAGTTCTAAGGTCTCAAGTATAGTTACAACGGCTGCCCCACCCTTCAAACCGAAACGCATTACTGCTTCAAGGGCTTAAATTTGCCTGGCGGCTTGTAAGTAATTTCAAATATATGGATGCCAAAATATTCTACCGATACTGTACTGCTATAGCGCAAGTAGGTAAACGTAATCAAAAAGTATGTTACTAAAACTTCTACACAGCTACCTTTCAACTGAACAATAATAGATTCATTTTGATTAACATTATCTGTTACGACGTTTAAGTTTTTAGTGCAGTGTGATAATTTTTCTCTGGCTTCATGCAACTCTCGTTCTACAACTCTATTCTGTACAGCGAGAGACTCCTTCTCCTGTTTCAGTCTCTCAATATCTAGGAGTTGTGATGAGAGCTGTCTTTGTAATATATCTTTGTCATTATTTGATCTTTCTAAAGCATCTCTACAGCTCCGTAGATCTTGTTCTGTCGTCGATAAATTTTCGGTAGTGTTCATACATTTGTTTTTCAATCTTGTGATCTCTTGAACTAATTCAGCTGCTTTGACAATAAGAGCCTCTGGGGAGTGAGTGTGTGTGCTATCACAAAAGTCAGCATCCAACGCGGCAGATAGACGCCTTATTAGATCATGAAATTGACAACGAGAATTTTCTTTTTGCTGTTCCTCATTATGACAATCAAGTTCGAGTGAGCGCAATTTCTTTTCTAAATCTTTAATTTTCTCTTCGCAGTAACGGTTGTCCCTCTGTAAAGTTTGTACTGTGAGATCGCTGCGTCCCTGCACTGTTTGTAAATTTCGATGTGTTTCTTCGAGATCTTGTATTTTCTTTCTAAGCGACGATATAATGGCGTTTTGTCTTGCATTCTGTTCACGAAGATGATCGATTTCAACTTGTTGTTCGAGTATTCTTTGGTCACGGGACAGCATTTGGTTTTTTAAATCACCGTTCTGAAAATATGTCACAGGCTAAATAATGAAATTAGGAAATAATAATGGAAATTGCTTTCAATTAAGTTCAAATTGACTAAAACGAAAATTTTCATGACAATAAAAACTTACTTCAGATATAAGTTTATCCCTTTTATATTGCAGCCCAGCTAGATCGCTTCGTAAGGCGGTTATTACGTCATTGCCTAAATCTACTTCCATCTGTAACAATATTTTTAAACATCAGAGTGACTTCCGTGTAGTTTAAAACTGTAAAAACACATCCGGGCTAATTAAAGTTAAGTATTTCTAATGATTTTTCTCTAGTAAAATTTAATCACACACGAAGTTTTATATTTTATAATTCGGTATTTTGACTGGTCATTGTTATCGAGTGAGATCATGGAATTTTTACAATAAATGTAGGACATTAATCCAACTCACACGCGTTTTCAGGCTTATAGATAAAATACACAAGCACACGGCTTAACGTGACGTACAAAAGACGACTAGCGAAGCAAAGAGTACTTCTTGTTTGAAATGTAGCGTGACAGCGGCTGATATTTCAGTCGCATCGAGCAGGAGTCACGACATCCGTGTATAACTATGATATTATCATATTCCGTGGTTGGATTGGGGACCATCAAATCCTTACGAATTGCTTTTGTGGGTTACGTCAAGTTATGTTGCTTAAGATTTTTATAGCTATCAGGATAATTCATATTCATAATTCATTCATACCTATTTGTATTATTATTATTATTTTTATTGCTAAGATCAGTTCGAGTTCACAGCCAACCTGGTGTTAAGTGGTTACTGGAGCCTATAGACATCTGCAACGTAAATGCGCCACCCATCTTGAGATACAAGTTCTATTGTCTCAAGTATAGTTATAACGGCTTCTCCACCCTTCAAACCGAAACGCATTACTGCTTCACGGCAGAAACAGGCGGGGTGGTGGTACCTACTCGCGCGGACTCACAAGAGGTCCTACCACCAGTAAAATTTTATATGAATCTTCTTTGATTTCATATCAATAACAGCACAGTGTAGATCTTTAATCTTTTTTGTATAAAATTAATCAAAAAAAAAATTCAGTTTAATTCATTAATTAAGAAAATGTCAATATTTGTAATTGGTTCATAACATATTGGTACTGTGAAGTAGGCTTAAGGATATTTTGATCGATCCATTATTGTACTATTCGTAATACGTATACCTAATTATTTCAAGGGAATATTGTGCATGAAGTGTTTAAGTACATTTAGCGAGGGTTATGACCGAGAAGCGCTGCCGGTACGAGGCACGAAGGCAGTATCAACGGTTCGACCCCTTAATTGTTGTGCATGAAAATTTTTTCAATTTATTTTCTTTATACTCAAGAAAAGTCTAAAACGTCGATTTCATCATCATTTTATGAATAGAGGTGTTCGTCATATTTCATGACAGCTTTTATGGCACAATATTTTTATCCAAAAATTACCTAGGTTTTTTTATTGCTTAGATGGGTGGACGAGCTCACAGCCCACCTGGTCTTAAGTGGTTACTGGAGCCCATAGACATCTACAAAGTAAATGCGCCACCCACCTTGAGATAATTTCTAAGGTCTCAAGTATAGTTACAACGGCTGCCCCACCTGCTTCAAATCAATGCATTCAATTAATAATAATGACGTCGCTTTGAGGTCGATTATATATTATTTTTTTTATTGCCCTTGTAGGCAGACGAGCATACGGCCCACCTGATGGTGAGTGGTTACCGTCGCCCATGGACTTCAGCAATGCCAGGGGCAGAGCCAAGCCGCTGCCTACCGCTTAATACTCTCCACAAGCCTCGTTTGAAGAAGGACATGTCATAGCGCTCGGGAAACACCGTGGAGGGGAGCTCATTCCATAGCCGGATGGTACGTGGCAAAAAAGATCTCTGGAAACGCACTGTGGATGACCGCAGTGGCTCCAGGTAGTATGGATGAACTCTACTCCGGTGGCGGGCGGTGCGATGGTAAAAACGAGATGCCGGTATCATCTCGAACAATTCCTCAGAGCACTCCCCATGGAAATACATAGTAAATCGTATTTTGGTCCTCACGATACAGGCTGTGCCTAGTGTGAGGATCATTGTTTAATATTAGGTATATTCTTGATGCCATCTGCGTAATCTCTTAATTTCTTAAATATGTAAATAGTATCTAGGTCATGATTTAAGAGTTTATGTAGTAAATAAATAATAATTATCATTATTATAGTTATTGTAACACGTTGATTAACATTGTAACATTTAACTCACGTCTGAAGGGCTTTTGCTGACCAACGCTTCATAAACTTTCCAGTCCGCTTCTTCGTTACCCTTTTCTTCGGTCATTTTTTCTGAGAACCAGGAAAACTCTTTACATAGCAATGTTTTACATGCGTTTCCCTAAATCGTAGTAAACACTGTCCGTGAGGCGCGTTGCTATGTAACGGGCACCGTAAACAATTTAATCGATAGAACAGAGCGAAATTACAAGTGATGAATATACTTTCTTGTTTTTTTGATGCCCATTTTGACGATATGTGTCAGAGGGGAGGGAGCGAAGAAATGGTATATGATAGAGGAGTATGGAAGGAGAAAACATGTTAGGCCGACCCCGGGTGACTGGGAGAAGGGCAGGAGAATGATAATGATGATTATCGCTCATGGATGTCACCAATGCCAGGGGCACAGCCAAGCGGCTGTCTATTTCGTATGGACTTTGATACTTGCCTGTAACAGCGAACAGAACGACGTGCTACGTAAAGACTCTTTCACAGAGTAGTGGTAACGAAGTTAGCTTTTGATATTGCACTGTTTTCATTCGCTCGGGAGTTGAAGTTGGAGGGCAAAGCCAAGTTGGCTTTGCCCTCCAACTTCAACTCCAATTGCTTCAAAAGTACTGGGAGTCCTCAACAGAAACAAACAGTAGTTCACGCCTGGAAAAGACTTTTGCTAACAAAGCACGGGTCCGGCGTCGCCTGGAGTACTCCTCCCACCTCTGAGCCGAGGCTCCCAAATACCAGCTACTTCCATTAGAAACCATACAGAAGAGAGCCGTTCGGATTGTCGATAATCCCATTTTCACGGATCGTTTGGAACCTCTGGGTCTTTCCCTCTGTATTTTGTACCGTATGGGGAGTGCTCTGGGGAATGTTTGAGATGATACCATCATCTCATTTTTATCATTACACTGCTCGCCACCGTAGTAAAGTTCATCCATACTACCTGGAGCCGCTGCGTTCATCCACAGTGCGTTTCCAGAGATCATTTTTCCCACGTACTTTGGAATGAGCTCCCCTCCACGGTGTTTACTGAGCTTTATGACATGTCCTTCTTCAAACGAGACTTGTGGAGATTATTAAGCGGTAGGCAGCGGCTTGATGGCTACGGATTGATGGAGACAATGGGAACACGAAGCGACGTAGCAAGGTACGGGCTTAACTTGATTCGTGTAGTTTCGAACCGTCTCACAGCTCAATTTTTATTGCACTAAGTATGTCTAAAATTACACAGTTAATAAGTTTAGCTTTCGGTCTACCTACGTACCCGCTAAAATCGGGGTTAGTATAAAAACATTTTTGGCCTTGTCCATGTACATACATTAAGTATCATTTAAAATTAGAAGTGCTCCGGGGTCTCCACCCACGGGAAAGGACTCGTGTTGCTTGTCACTCTGTTCTATTTGTTTAATTAAATTAATTTGTAAATCCGTTGATACCCAAAACCATAAACCAGCTAACATATTAATACAGTAAGACCCCGATTAACGCGGGTATGCGTTCCATCAAAGTAGAGCGTCATATATAATAAAACAACGTTAAACGAGGTTATCTCATCATGTAAATAATGGGATTAGGGGAAAATGTATAGAAAATTGTCAAGTATTTTACCATTTAATTTATTAATTATTTTTTATAACAAAAAGTTATTTCGTACAAATATAGAAACAATAAACGAATATACATACATCCAAAAATAAATAAAATTCTAAATCAGTATGCTTACATTTCAGATCCTTCAGTCTCTTCTGTATTTCCAGTTTTCTGCCTTGAAAATAGTCCTTATTGTTGAAGTTGTCAAATTCAATGCAGCACCAATTTGAGATTGACGTTCATCAGTATCTAATCTTCTAATCACCTGCATTTTAGTTTCTAGTGAAATACTTTTTCTTGTTGTTTTATTTTCGTGCTTTTTATTATCACCCATTAAAACATAAATATTTGTCACTATATCAATCATTATCATTATATAAATAACGTCAAATGTTTGAAACGATTTTTTTTCCTACATATTCTAGTGACCTCGAGGGCTCCATACTAAATTCACCGAGCCAGTAGGTGAGTTCACGGGGCCCTGACCTAACGAATTTGCTAACACTAGCCCCAGCAAGAGCAGTGCCTCGCAGAATCTACCACCGGATCGGAACGCGACCCACTGAGAAGATCCAGCGAGACACTCAGTGGGCTGTGTCTGAGGGTTGAAACGATAAAAATACGTTCCTATAATACCGCAGAAACGAAGAAACATAGATAAACTGTTTCGTTTATCGGGAAACCTAACGTTGTGTGCAATTTCGGGGAATCCCACCCGGCTTCGCTTGGATCATGTCTTTTACCACCTCTAACTGATGGTAGGACCTCTTGTGAGTCCGCGCGGGTAGGTACCACCACCCCGCCTGTTTCTGTGGTGAAGCAGTAATGCGTTTCGGTTTGAAGGGTGGAGAAGCCGTTATAACTATACTTGAGACCTTAGAACTTGTATCTCAAGATGGGTGGCGCATTTACGTCGTAGATGTCTATGGGCTCCAGTAACCACTTAACACCAGGTGGACTGTGAGCTCGTCCACCCATGTAAGCAATTAAAAAAATATATATTAAAAATGTGTTATGAGCTATCCCCGTACGAGGCGGCCTCCTCCCGGTAAAGGTCGTTGGGCGACTTGAGGGTGGAGGCTGCGTAGCGCGCTGCAAACACTCTAGCGCGTTGCCGAAGAGTTATATCACTAATATCATTGTCAAAAGAGCAACCGTCGGTCTATCGCGTTCTGACCCGACCGGCTGGTTCTGGTCCAGCGGGGTATTCCGTGACATCAGCGGCACCGTCTACGTGGCTGGACGGGCTGCCTTACTGGGACGGCAACGTTCCAGAGCCTTCCATTCAACTCGAAGGCTCCGTCGACCTTCCTTGGGCGAGCTGCGCTGTCTGGTTGCAGTGTTGACCACATTACGCCCCTTACCCTTAGTTATAAAATCTCTCTAGGAAAATTTCCTCCAAAACCGTTTATTGCGTGACTGAGTAGCCATATTTTCATATTAGATTCACTGTTATTCAACCCCAGTCAGTATTAAATTACAGTTTAGCCTTTTTTTGTGCAATAGAGTAGATACGGCAGTTTTATTTCATTCAGATTCAGATAAATCTACGATCAATCTGAAGGTGAAAGGCTATTTGGTTTAGGTGACATTACGCTTAATACGCGACATATATGTTTGTAATTAAAGTTGCGTTTTATTTGGTATTAACATCAACAATTCGATGTTTCTAATTGAACTTAAATTAAGTTTACTCCAGTCAATATCTGAAGAATTATTGTTTTTTTTTTTTCCAATTCTAAACTCTAATGGCCCTACTGTAAAGTTGCAAAAATGTCGCCTAAACCAAATAGATTTTCACTTCTCGATATCTTCGAGTAATAATTGTCTCGAAAATGTAGTTTATCATATTTCGGTTTTGTATTTTGTAACTTGTTCATTCAATGGCATAATATACCTGACCAAAACAAAAATAAAAATTGTGAATAAAATCTTTTGAACAGCTAAATTTATATTAAATTAATAATGAGAATGTGGTTATTTAAAAATAAAACTATTTTATATTAATAAAAATGAAATTGTAATAAAAAAAAACATGAAAAACAAAAATCTTTTCTAAAAGCTACATGTTGCATGTAAGTCAAAACTTATCACGAAACTTAGAACTAAAACGAGGTAACATCGTTGATATAAAAGCCTTAAGTAACAGAGCAAAAAAAAAATAATAATTATACGTTGGCTAGATTTCAGATCACTGCTTGTAGCGTGGAAGA
The DNA here is from genome assembly GCF_030267445.1 of Bombyx mandarina. NCBI lineage: Eukaryota > Metazoa > Arthropoda > Insecta > Lepidoptera > Bombycidae > Bombyx > Bombyx mandarina. The sequence goes on along the minus strand of NC_143219.1, from coordinate 9,566,301 downwards.
ATGCACTTGATTCAATTTGAATAACTTGTAATTTAATAATTATTCGTTTGCATTTCCACTCAACATCATTGTAGCCAAAATAAAAAGAAAAATTTGACAATTGTCAATCAGATATAAAATGAATCTTATGTAGTAAACAACTAGAACACTCATTACATTAATTATCGTAAAAACGAGTCTAGGTCACATGTACTACTACTACGCGCATTAGCTGCTTCTTGCTATGCCACACTAATCATACATCAAAAACGTCCGAGAGAATGAGTCTTATTTAATATATCTTTTAAAAAACTATGAAATGAATTACTTTGAGCAATATTAAGCTCACGTTATGATTGCGAACTATTTCTAATAGAGTTCTATGATTTGTATGGTTATGCACATCGAAAATAGTTTCTCGGTGGGTACACTTACTTAATCTAGAAAAAAATAGGTTGTCTTTAAAAATACTTAGAGGAAATATAAAGTTTCATTCAATGAATAATGCGGTTGGTTGTGCAGACTGTTAGCTGCAAGGAATGCAAGTTTGTGGGCATATTGGCAGACCGATGGCACGCGAACTTGGGAAGAGCAGTTGAAATACAAGTGTGTCAGTTTGTAGGTCAAACGTTGGATCTGAAAAAAGAAAACCGCTTTATTATGTGTTTATTTTGCGTTGTGCGCGTATTACACCAAAGCTATTGGATTTATTTTACTTTATATTTTCTCAGAGTCAAAGTATTAGTTTATAAGCGTGTTTACAGTAGTGATCGATTATGTCTTAGTATTTTTTTTAAAATGCGCTAATTTTATTGGAGGGTTTAGAATAAAAATGCATTTCTAAACGACTATGAAGTCCATACGGATGAATCGTGGGCTGTTCTATTTATTATAAATTTAGGAAATTGCAATAGTGTGTATCAATCAATATTTCAGGATATTTGTAACTAGCGACCCGCCCTCGCTTCGCTTCGGAAACATTAAAACACACATGAAACCAAAAAATAAAAATAAAAAAATAAAAATAAAAAAATAAATAAAAAAAGTAGGCTATGTTCATCAGGGACAATGTCGGCTTCTAATGGAAAAAGAATTTTTCAAATCGGTCCAGTAGTTTCGGAGCCTATTCGAAACAAACAAATCTTTCCTCTTTATAATATTAGTATAGATAGATTTGTTAACATAAGACTATATGATATGAAATACAATATCACGTAAGTAAAGGTCTTGGTGTTTTAAATATTCTGTTAAAATAAGTTGTGAGCACTTACACGATCAGGATTGAGTCCTGTGGTATCTTCAATCACATTATATGAGGTAGGGGCAATGGTACCTTCACGTACATTTTGTGAAACCAGATAGAAATCATATCTGCAATGAAAATTTGTTATTTACCATAAACATTACAAGAAGATTTTTTTTTTAATTAATTCGAATAAATTGATATTTTTTAAATTATATAATTTTTGTTTATTGGTTATTTTGTCTGGATAATCATTTCTATTTGAGCTCCAATCATGCACTACAGTTTGTAGTGAAAATATTCATTATATTTGTAATTGACCTCAGATTTCGACTTCGGCTGAAACTGTGTTCTGAACTAGTTTGCTTATGTCTTAACGATAACAGTTGTATTTACCGTTCAGGCAAGGTGACGACGTCGTCAATCACTGTGCCAGGGCGTGGATTTTCTCCGCTGCGACCACGTTGAACGAAGATTCGGGTGTTAATACGTTTCGACACAATTATGAATGCCAACTTTATTTCGACTCCTGCATAAATTTCTGCCAATTTCTTCTTTATCTCAGCAACCTGGACATTGTAAACAGTGTTATCAGTTACATTGATTGGATTAATATATTCCTACAGTTACAAAGAAGCTAGATCCAGAGTCAGTTTTGTTGTATAAATGAAATAAATATTTACTTTAACATTTCTGTGCTATATAACATTCTGTGGATTTTGATATTTAGCAATGTTGTGCACAATTATGGTAGCACATACAATTATTTACTGTTATTAAAAACTCACTTCATGGCTGTGCACATAGGGGATTTGACCATCACCGACACCGTCGCGGTAAATGAAGATCCGGGCTGGGTAGGTCCCTGGAAACCAATTTAGTAAATACTTATTGTCAGAAAAACTACAATAGTGCCAAAATTCGTTTAGAAAATTGCGATTAAATATATTTTATAGGAAAACGAAGATCAGATGAAATCGTTGTATCACTCAGCAATCTGTACAAGTACACACTGTAAGTAGGGTTACATTATATTACCGTTTTTCTCGCGGAATTTTTTGACGGCGGACGCGATATTGAAACCCATGTGAGAGCTGAGTTCTTCTCCGGAAGTGTGCGCATTGACGATTGAATAGTACTGAGTCATCTGTTTGTCGAGGGTGGCTACGAAGGCCCCGAAGCTCTTTTCTTTCGAACGAGTGTCGTGGCACACGTCGTACCCGACCACCATCAGTGACGGCAGTGGAATATCTACTGTCCACGGAGAACCCCCAAGCTATAAAAAAAAAACATTAACATTATAACAAAATTGAAAATAAATAACAATGACAGAAACACCATAGCAAAGTATATCATTAAAAAAATGAAATGGTCTAGAATAAATGATTAGAAAACCTTCGGTTTTAAAGCTTGTGATTAGATATAAAAACGGTCTAATACAGGATATAACTGTGTGCTGATTTTTCAGTGTTTTTATGACGATGGATTATAAAAGCGAAATTAATAATAAATCCAGCGATTTTACCATCAGTTAATATGCTTGCTTATCAATGGATAAAACCTATTAAAGCAAATTCAAATTATACAGTAAAAGTTTAATGCAAGTTACCTACCTTACAGTTAATTTGAATAGCAACTTTTGTAGCAATTGACATAGCCGACTTGCTACTCATGTTACGAGCGCAGACTACCTGCGTCGGCACGGCTCGGTCTACAGTGCATTTCTTTTTTATGGCTTCATACCTATTTTTAAAAATATATGAATAAGCGTCTAATGAGAACTTTAAACGATTATATTGATGCTGATCTTCTCAAATCAACTAACCTATCAGCATAATTCCTAGCCAGAACGCACATTATCAGGGCAGGATTTTTCCTTGCAATCACTTCTTCACACATATTAGCATATTCTATCGGACCGTCATGACGAATCACAACTGGAAAACATTAATTAAAGGTTTGTTAGTTAAAATTAATAGGATGGACTGAGAACATAATATAAGTATGGTATTTAGTTGTATTTCTGTATAACATCAATGACATTGTATTAATACATTTTGTATGATGAATATTAAATGGTCAATAGGCACTAACTATGTACAGAATGGCTCTTTTCCATGATTCACACAAAAAATAGGTTTATTGACTAGTGAATGACACCGAGAGCAATAGTGTGGTGTAGTAATTAATGATAGTGTGGATTGATTTAAGCTAAGCATGAGCCTGTTTATGTTTAAATATGGAATATCTAACATTAAGTGGAAGGTGCATGGAAATTATTGTTTTAACCCATTGTTTTGAATGTATTCATTAGTATCGTAAGCTTCACTATTTATAACTTGTAGTGTTTTATCATGCAAATTCCTGTTTTATTCTAAACATTTCAACATACCTAAGTCAGGGCTTCTCATTCGAAAACCAACACCTCCGCCAGTTTTTATTATGAGATCAATGAACGACTCTGTATCACGGCGTTGTCTTTCTGGGGTGATCACTACCCAAGAGTTTAGTTGGGCAATAGCCAGGAGATGCTTCGATCTGTAAGTTAAATTTACAACATTTGTAAACTGCATACTTCCTTAGACAATTAAGTACCTTCCTGTAGGATTTAGACAGGGAAAATAGCATTGCTTGGTACGAGAACACCAATCGTTTTATTTTTTGAGCCACGTCGATTTCACCATTGTTCCAAATGAGTTCGATCATAATATGTATCACTTAAAGACAAGATTCCGAATGTGAGTTCTTTTGAAAGAAGATAGGCCGTCAGATTTTCTGACATATTAAAAACCTGCAGGTAATCATTTAATGGCTTTTCAAATTTGAAGAAAAATAATAAATAAATATAATTTGTTGACCTCATATCTCGCGTCCAGCCCTCGGTGGTGTCTCCTGCAGGGTATTTGACATTATTTGCTTGTATTATATTTTCAGGTGGAAGTTGGCGACCCTTTATTTTTACCAGTTCCTTAGATAGTTTCAACGACCATGTGGCCAGTTCCTAAAATTTAAAACAATGGACTGTTTTCAATTTTGTTTTCATGTAAAGTAATTTGACAATATTTTTTTTGCAACATTTTCACTAAATCTATTTTAACAGAAACTACATTTTAGCATACTATATAGCGGCGGAAATTTTAAGGCTGTTAACGGATAATATTAACATACTTCAACAACTTCAGGTGTGCTTGTGAACCTCCTGTTGAAATTATTAAGCTTTTCAATGCGCTTGTCGGGCCCAATCTTTGTATGGACGTCCAATGAGCGCATCAGCTTGAAATTAGCTCGCATCTCGTCGGAGAGGCCGGTCTGGCGGCACAGTTCTGGCACCAGATATATCAACTCAGGCAGACCCGCACGAATCTCACGCGGCTTCGACCGCGAGATCAGAAGCGGTTGACCCGGATCTTGAATGCGTAGATTGTATTTCTAGACAATAAAAGATTGTAAATTTCGTGAACATAAATTATTCAATGGAATTAGTGTTGTACACTGGATTTTACCTTATAATAGTATTCAATATAGGTAATGTTTTCGTCACGCATTTTAAATGTGGACTTCGGCGACACATTCCAAGCTACATCGTCAACTCTGTATGTTCTTTTATTGTAGTCAGTCATTACAATTTTTCCTGAAAGTGTATCAGTATTAAGTTACTTAGTCTTATACTATTTTTTTTAAAATTACGAGTATATTAATTAAAAAGATTTATGTACCAACAACATCTTCTAAAAATATTTTTTTGTAATTATTGCCTTTTGTTGCGGCATATTCACTCAACATTTGAAGAACAGTGTCCATGCGAAGCACCTACAAAACGAATACAAGATAATATAGATGCACAATTTAGCATGTTTCATATAAAACAGGTTTCTTTATACAAATCATGTTTATATTTATTTATTTAAACATAACAAATCCATACCTTATGGGCAATTTCCGTAACCAACAACAAACGATCTTCATATTGATTGATTGTCGTTTTATATCCTGGCCAAATTTGAAGCTTGAATTCTGGTATATCAATCTTAAATGAAAAAAAGAAAACTATAATTTGTAACTTGAAAAGTAATTCAACACTAATTTTGCAGCTGTACTGCTTTTTGCATTTTTATTTATTAATTAATTATTGTCAGGTGTACTTATGAATAATTCGATAGTTATATCGATACACTTTGATGGTACAAATTACATTAAGCTTTATTCGTGTAAATTGCTTATACTTGGTAGCATACCTTTGCTTCAGGGTCAAAATAATCCCGTCCCATAAGCTGTAGCTTCAATAAATTAAAGCATTTCCTTATAATGATGTTAAAGATTTGTATATAGTGATAGTCTCCAGGGCTAACTTCGCAGGTCAGCTGAAATACAATTTGGTATTATTAGTAACACTTTCTTCTCTTTATAATCTAAGCACTTTATTTTATGTGGTTTTCCTGGTGTTGAGTGATAAAAGGAACCCATACACATAAAGAATACTCATCAAAATCGAAACATGTTTTTTTTGAGCAAGTAGACCGTAGTAGAAACCCATGCGGCTAACAACACGTCCTACCCATCAGTAAACCAATCACATAATATACATACCTTAATTAAGATTCGCATACGTTCATTATCTGTTTTACGATCAGAGTATAGCTCCATGGGATCAGGATGCAGACGATTTACAGTGTACAACACAGTGCCATCAAAGAGATATCTAAAACATTTGATTCATGAATATCATGGATGGCTGTTTCATGCACACTGAAGCTCTGCTAATCAATCAATTAATACTGACAGTGCCAACTTCAATTTCAGATGAAATGGTGAAATTTAGAAAACATTAAACAAGTATTTTTGTCACCTAAAAGAAATGGACATTGCAAATATTGTAAAAGTTTCAATTTAGAAAAAGAAGTATTTTGTGAAATGGTTGGTTTTTTCTTGTTAGATTAGATTTATCACAATATACAGTAATAGAGATTAGACATAAAATGAGGCTCATTTAATTAGACTGTATTGGTACATTCCCAGAGCCATTAATTGAATGGGAACAGCTGAGCAGATGAAGAAGACCTATGATGATTAATAAATAGTTTTCAACATTTACTAGCTGGCCCGGCAAAGTTTGTTTTGGTATATAAATTATTTCTAGGAAAGATAAATAACTTAGATACCGACTGCTGCGCCACCTGCCAGGCTGATTTGGGCGTCCAAAACCATCCAGGGAACCACTCAAACGCATACAAAAAAAATCATTCAAATCGGTCCAGCCGTTTAGGAGTTCAGTGACAAACACACGCAAAGAAGAAATATATATATATAAAGATTCATTGTGGTGATTGGATCTCTAACGTAATCGTAAATATATTAATTTTTCAAAACGTGATACCTACATGTCCAGAATATTAATCCTACGATAATGTTCTACACAGAGATCGTAAATTTAGAAACATTATGTACTTGTAACTATATTACTCACCCTCCGAGTGTTTTACTGTGAACACGCATCAGTGCCTTTCGGACTCCAGTGCTGTCTTCTTCTGGAGAAATATCGACGTGATATTGATACAGGCCCCATTTGGGAGTTGTTTCAACAGTAAAATAGTTGGCAAGCAGATCCAGGGGAGTACCCGAAGTACCTATGTAACAAATCCAAGTGAATACATTAATTAAATAACATGAATAGTACTTTTACTGCTTAATTCATATTATAGTTCCTTTTTTATGATTATGGTTATTATTATTAACCATTATTATTGTAATGGTTTACCTAAATACCAGAAAAAATACATCCTTTGAAACATTTTTCTTAAGTATTACGACCAAAATTAAACGAAGATTGAGTAGTAATTTTTATTTATTGTTTTGGTGGAGTTGGGTGGACGAGCTCACAGCGCTTACTGGAGCCCATACACATCTACAACGGCTGCCCCACCCTTCAGACCGAAGAGCATTACTGCTTCACGGCAGAAATAGGCAAGGTAGTGGTACCTACTAGTGGGGACTCACAAGACGTAAATAATATTAAATAATCTAAATAATATTTAAGAAAAGTTTTGTATATTTAGTGTCATTGTTGTTAGAAAAATTGTACTGTAAACATCAACATGTCGGTCATTCGAATTGGAGCATAAAACGTTCCCTGTAAAGAAATGTGTGCAACCACACTGATTGAATAAAGCATAATATTTATATATTTATCCAATCCAATTTATCCAATATTTATACCATCCAATATTTATATATTTTTGGTTTAAAATGTAGTCCAAAAGGGCTGAAATTAAATAAAAATGAACATAATTTACCATGATAACTAATTATCAGACTCCTAATATTCAAACAGTAAGATTAATAGGCGAGCGACAGTTTTAAGGATCAGAATATACTCTATAATGATAAAGGAAATTAAATGAATACCTATGCACCATATGCTCTTAGTTAATCAGAAATGCACTTTGCTATAGAAAAATTTAATTGGTTCATTCACGTAAATGAACCGATATTCAGCTAGTGCAACAAATAGTGTAACAAAATTTTGTATAGTTGAAAAGCTTCATTTTTAGTTGGGCGAATTAATTCGCTGGAGGCAGTAACATACCTAATTAGTCTCAGGACAGATTGGACATAATCAAGGATACAAAATATAAAAATAAATTTGCATATGCGTAATATCCATCCACTTATTTCTATTTAACTGTTCAGAGTTACATCAAAAAAATATCACTTCTTTTGCATCTATTTTAAATCGAATCACGTTCAGAAATTTTCACTTGCTCGACATTGTATACTGTGTCGTTATAACGGTGCTTTTAGGCATTATACAGCACTACCGGTCGGCCACCGTTCTCGTCGAATGCGAGAGTTCGATGTACAATAAATATAAATAAATATATATAAATATTTTACTAACAATCACTCCACGTTAACTGGTCCCGTGATAAGTTCGTAAAGAACTTGTGTTACAGGTACCAGATAACGGATATAAATGTAAGATTTTTATTATACACATACATATATTTAATATACATCCATAACCCTGGTCTTTTCAATGGGTCGTGATTACGATCCGGTGGTAATTCTGCAAAGCACTGCTCTTTCTAGGGCTAGTGTTAGCAAATTCTCTCAGAGTGAGCCCGTGAGCTCACCTACCCGTCCGGAAGTAGCTGGAATAGCCCCTTAGGCTACCAGTGAATGCGTAGAAAAAAAAGGGCCGCTGTTCACATTTGATACAAGCCACGCGCTTGCTTACATCCGACACTGTGTGCGCAACTTAGGTCTTGTAAAATAATATATAAATAAACATCAGCGGTAGCGGGACTTTATCATTGCTGTTAGGCTCTGAGAGCACTGACACATCACCGAGTGCTAGTACAGTAGCGAGGGATATCGGTGGTGATTACGTGAAAAAACGGCTATAGGTTGAAATTGCAATATATGTACTACGTGTTTCATGTAGTATCAACTGTTTTAGATGTGATTAACTGTTGAACAATACGATCCAGGACTTATTTTGTGTCAATCATTGATATGTAACTTGGAATTGTGATGCAAAACCTAACATTATGATTTCATTTTCCCCAGGCTCGATTACCTACGTCTGCCCTCGATCAAAAACATGGACGATAAAGGGAATCCTTGAAAATAGAGGGAATGATATTGAAGGTAGTTGGTATAAATGCCCTGTAAAATTTACACTGAAATCTGTAGCTACAAAAATGTTAATTTTTCTGTTGTGGGGAACACTGTTATTACTCTAGTCTTTACAAAAATTGACAAGCATGGTACTTTTACTGTACCATAAAGTGCAGCTAGAAGAATAAATATACAAGAAACATGAGCAGGTGGAGTACCAATGTGCTAACTTTTTGAGATCTTGAAATTCAACAACTTTTTGAAAAAGGGTGCACAATGTAATCTATGATTTCAAAATTATATATTTTAATGGACAATGGAATATGGTACTATGACTTTAAAATGCAGGATTCTTTCCATATATAGAACACCAGAATGGAATTATTAAAGGTTACCAAAAATACCATGATTGATTTAGAAATTTAAAACATTGAAGAAATGAACATGTGAAATAAATGACACACAACTCAATCGCTCTTTGGCTAAGCGATTTTAAAATCCTTATTGAAATTACATTCAAGTGGTTTCAATGTTTATATGGTAAAATATTAATTTTAAATAAATAGGAAACATAAAATAATAATAAAAAAAACAAGACACCCATTTTCTCCTTTACCATGTTCATAGCATATTTTAATGTGGATACGAGTTTTTGTTATCAGATAATATATAAATGAATATAATAAAATATGTAGAGTAGCGAGATCAAAACCCATCAGACATTAAGTTTGTCCAAATAGTTAGTAAGTTAAGTCAATCTTTAATATGTTGTAAAAATAGCAGTCACACCCATCAAACTAAACATGTGACTGCTTTGCCACTAGTTACTTCACTAAATTATAAATTTTGCTGATAGACCACTGAAGTTATTCATTAAATTTTGTTAGGTACATGATGGTTTTTCAGGAAAATAAATAGCTGCTCAAGAATTTGACCTTCATAGTTACATTGTTCTATATAACCAATATATAACTTTAGGGCTATTACCCATGACTCTACATATGCCTGTCAATAGACAGTATTTTTCTGGTACATTAGCAAATTCTATTATATGAAGATTACAAGATATCTTTATTTTAACTGCATCTACTAAATAGTGTACAAAAAACCAAATGTGTTAACATGACCAAACATTAAGCAGTTATTACAACACAGCACTATTGCTGCCACACCAATCGTGAGGACGAAATCTGTTGGATTGTATGATGGCTATCCCACCCACCCTTAAAACTGGAACACATTTTTCCATGTTAGAGAAAGTTAGGAAGGTTGTAACAACACATGGCAGCTCACAATGTACCAGTAAATGCCATTCTGTGATTGCAGAGCACTGGTGTGATACTCAGAGAGCACAGCTAACCATTCTTCATTCCTATAGTCGTTTTTTATGATACCCACAGGGAGAGACAGAAGTAGGTATTTTAGACTGATATCACACAGCCAGTGTTTTTTTTCTATATATTACCTTTCTTAGATGTTACAGCCTCTGGACGTGTGCGCAAGATGGAAATAGTTTCAGGAAGGACTCTTCCACCCCCTCGTCGAGAGCCACGGCCAACTACAGATGATGCATCACCACCTCCAGATGAATGGGGTCCTACAGAGGGTTATTGTTTAAAATCTTTATTTCAATATTGGCAATATCCTACAATTGCTTCAAACAGACAATTAACAAGAAGGTAGAAATATCCAAATTCAATAAAAATAATAATTGTCACTTTTACCCAGTTCTAATTTTTGCATGCGTTGTTGCACATCAATATCTCCTGGATGTTCATGTGTAGTGGGAGTAACACGGTGAGAGGCGCGTCCTGCTTGTGCTGTTGGTGTCGGGACACCAGCTCTTACTGGAGGAACACTGGATTGTGGTCCCCAGCCAGATGGAGGTTGAGGTCTAGGACCAGGTGGCATAGATTGTTGTGATGGGCCTGCTTGTTCTCCTGGACGTCGTGGTGCTGGTCCGCCTCCATCACCACCACGACCAGCGCGTCCTCGAGCTCGTCCTCTACCTCTCGGTTCTGACATCCTAAGTTGGTATCTAAAAAAATATTTTTGTTTATGGATTTTTTGCATGGAAAAGATTCAGTTAACTGCGAGATTCATACACTGCAGTAACCAAAATATTTCTAGCTTTTCTAATTTGGCCATAATGGTAGCTAGGTATTATAAAATGAGAATTGGATATTTGGAACTTTTAACTTTTAGCACTGGACCACTACTTACCAGCAGCTCTGGCACAGTTTCGCAGGGAGAAGTGAGAAGGAGTCTTATTTTAAATGAGAAGAATTACATGTGGTTTTGAATGTTTTTGGTTTTCTTTATTTTATACATTGCCCTATCTTGTCAATGAAAGATAGATTTTAAAGTGTCTTCTTTAGAGAGATTATTCTATGTGCATTCTGAGTTTACTTTGTTTGCGAAAAATAATTTACAATATTGTATCAGCTGCATAGCATTTGTAAGAATTTGTGGTCCAGTGACCTTTGGTGATTACAATAGAATGTATTATTTCCAGAATATCTAATTCTTTCATGACATTGCACCATTCATCTAATTCTGCCATTGAATCTTTGCTTTCACTTCGAATAATTTCCATTCATCATCTCTTTGGTAGTACAATTTCAGATCCACTACTTAGTGTCAGAATTATAATCAATGTGTTAAAATTTTAAAATGAAATAAAAGAATAATCAAACATGTCTTCGCTATCACTTAACTCTAAATTCTCATCATAGTAATTATTTTTCTCACATTTTTAGCCATAAAAAATATAAAAAGTGGCTTAATCATAATAGTATGAGATTGAGCATCTTTAAGTACAGATAACAATTGCCAACACCGATGATTCAATAGAATCTTAAGCATAATCATACTAAAAACATTTAGTTTTGCAGCAGTCTATAGTTACAGAAAAAAAATACAAGATAGTTAACGTCATAAATAAACAAATTTAATATAAGAAAAAAAAACTTAAATTTACATTCATTTATTTTTTAAAGAATTGACTTATGTTAATATCACTAGGATTTTTAATTTTGAAGACAGATGATCAGTTTATAATGAAATTTAGTTAAAATTCATCATTCACACTAATTCATTTTATTAAATCATATTATATGTTACAAAATATAATAAATAAAAAGTGTAGCATCAATTATTGGCGTATTGTGCAAATATTGTATAAAAAGACAGCAGTAGTTACAATCTATGAAGCTAATTCTCCAAATGATTCTATTAGCTTTAGTCAGAAGTGCACCAAAAAAACAAATTTGGGAACCATATCTCTACGAAATAAATGTCTGCCTACCATCTACAGTAGCAAATATATTTATCTTTAGTTGAAATCAAATGCATCCAGCACTGGTATTTTCCATCCAGATTACCAAGATTGACAAGATAAACAAAGAAAGACACTACAATTAATTCAAACCAATGATAGTGAATGAAACAGATATTAAACTTGCAGTACCAAAGACACAAATTGATGAAGAAAAAGTGTGGTGGCCTAAAAGCTATGTATAATGCTTTGAAATACAAAAACTCCATAATAAATTCCAAATATAAAAAATAGTTTAGTGTAGACTGCCTATTTATTATAAAGAGCTCATATGATTCATCAAGTCATATATTATTTAGTTGTAAGCGAAAAAGTTGAATAGAAACAAGCACATGATTTAACAAAATTTGCCAAACACAGAAAAACCAGATTACTTCTGAAGGCTTTTAGTGGTAAAATATTAGCTTACATACATTCTATTATTATAAAACTTTTTTTTTGTTTATGGGTTTTAATTCAAAATATTCATAGTTCAATTAAATATTTAACAATAAACCGAAGCAAATGGAAGCTGAGGGTACAAAGAGCCACGAAGGGCTTTCAAGGACACGACCTTCAGCAATGAAGTATTCGACTAAGAAAAAGAAGACAACCAAAACTTATTTAATGCATTTCTCAAAATTATGTATAGATATAGGTATCACAAAATGAGTTCTTGTAATAAGGTAATGCTGTCCAAGCATTTTGGTGTTTATGTACCTAATTCTGTTTCGTCCGTTAAAATCAAAACTAATCATAGGTACTTCTGTATTTCAATCTTTGATACCCAAGAATTCGCATTAATGACTTTAAGGTGATCAGCATTATTATAAGAAATGTGAGACTACTGTTGTGAGGGTATATTCTGCAAAGTAATCAATTTTATATTAATGAATACCGTATTGTATATAACAATGGCATCGTCTTATTTACAGATTTGAAATTTATGATTTTCTACCTACTGCAATTCATTTTATAATTGTTTAATAATATTCAAAAGTTTTAATTTTGCTTTAATAACCCACGATTCGCAAAAATTTGCGAGACATGGTATTAATACAAGTCGGCTTCAGTAATCATTTATAAAAAGTTTTTTTTATTATGATCCGTATTTATTAGGCATTTATTTTATACTTTTTCTTACATACCTCAAATAATTTTAATTTTCTCTGCGTTTTGTATGGATATTCAGGGCTCGTTTTTAACTAAATACTAGTACCACGGACCACGACCATAAAGATGGCGACGCCAAGAGTCTCAAATATATTAAGTGTATAATCTATGGCCAAGAGAGAGGGAGAACCATAGATTTTTTATTTGTTTGATTCATTACTTCAATTTTTTTAAGGGATTTATGACGTGGTAACTAAGTTCTTTAGGTCATGTCTTTTATTTTTATGAAAAATGATATTAAGGAGTCAAAATCAAATGAAATGAAAATTAAATGAAGATGATTAATTTGAGACATGAATCAACTGAGATGAAATGAAATGAAATGAGATGAGATGCTATGGGATGTATTAAAATCTTAGTAAAATGGTGGTCATTTACTGAGATTTTTTCAGTGGATTTTTTGGAGGATTCCGAGAAGTTACGTCCAGTGACTTTGTATAATTTTCGCACATTTGTGCATTGACATTGTTAATTTTATTGTTAATACTGTTTTTTGGTTTAGGTAACATTGATATTAATATGACATCACTAATAATCTTATAGGGAATCACCGTGCTCATTCCACGGTTCATTCGTTCTTAAACTGACCAAATAGAATTTTAACGTTACGTTGTAATAAAATTAAACGAAATGATCAAATTTTTATTTTGCCAGCATACATAGGATTCATTCATTCATATATTTTAATAATGTTCCGTTGGTTTTCAATGTAACGATTACCAGGTTGTTTCATAACGTTACAATAAAAATAAAAAATAATATAAAATGATGAACATTTCAATGTTTAAAAATGGATAGTGAATATATAATGGTTAACGGCCGTCTGGTGTAGCCACTTCGATAAAACGGCACGACACGAGAACCCTCTCATCGTGGCCGCCGGTAACTACATTCCCGATCCTGCGGACAGAATGGAAAGCAGTCGACGTCGCCCAAAACACGTCATCTCGGATCCTCCTGATCCACTAACGGTGCTTTTAGGTACTTCAAGCACCGGTCACCGTTCTCGTCGAACCCGTCGCTTGCGACGAAGGGCTCGACGATTAAATTAACTCTCAGACACAGCCCACTGAGTTTCTCGCCGGATCTTCTCAGTGGGTCGCGTTTCCGATCCGGTGGTAGATTCTGCGAAGCACGGCTCTTGCTAGGGTTCGTGTTAGCAACATCGTCAGGTTTGAGCCCCGTGAGCTCACCTACTAAAGTTAGGGTTACGCTGACATAGCCGCTAGGGCTATCAGCTTAGGTAGGATAAAAAAAAAAAAAAAAAACTGGTGTAGTGGTAAGTGACATGGTCACTACACAAGGGAGTCGCGGGTTCGAATCCCGCCAAGGGAAGATATTTCTATGATAAATATAAATGTCTTTTTCAGGGTTATGGATGTATATTAAATATATGTACGTGTATAATAAAAATCTTACATTTATTTCCGTTATCTGGTACCTGTAACACAAGTTCTTTACGAACTTAGCACGGGACCAGTTAACGTGATTGTTATTAAATATTTATTTATATTTATTTATTTATGTTATTTATATTTTATATTATAACATCTGAATTTACCTTATTTCGTATTTTCTTGACACCGTAATCTACCGTATCTGGTAGCACCGTATTGTTGAAAGAATTTGTTCAATAGGTATGTCTTATCTATGAACCAGTTGGAGACATTGCCTGGAAGCAGCCTTATCATTCGTCACATTATTAACATACACATGATTGAATTAAGGAGTTGCTTCAATCAAACACAGAGGTCTCGTTATGTGACGAAATTGTACGATAATCTAAAGTGCGCATCATAATTTTGCGATACATTTTTTCGGCGTAAATATTCCCACCGAAATTTAAATTTCCAGTATGCTGTCCTCTCGTATTAAATTTTCTGAGCTATTGAACACCTACTTTCACTTGATAATATAACGTTATTATAATTATAATATTTACTATACTTTGTTAACATATAACTATTTGTGGTTATAAGTTTACGACTTTATAAAAATTGTAATTATTAATAAGATATTCTCATTAGAAAAATTGTCTTAGATATTTGTGTTAATACGTTAACAGCTGTGCAGATTTTTTAATTACTTACTGATTATAAATTTTATAAGATACTGAACAGAAAAAATTATTAGTGATCTTTATTTTAAAACGATTTTAATAAAATAAAAATGAATCAGAAAATTTGGTATTCTATTTGAAAAATTCTCTGATATTAGACCGAAAATTAACGCTTAAAACTTATAAAAAAAGTGAGTACCTACCTAACACAGATTGATGGAAGCGATGTATAAAAAAATTATATAATAATGAACCTATTTGCTAAATATTAAAAATATATACATATATTTATTAAGAATTCACAACAAATGTAATATGATAGTTTTAAACTTATAAAAACTTATTCATCATTTGTATTTATAAAAATCTTATTTATATTATTTCCAATTAACAAAATTAGCTCTTCATGTTAGATACTCATAAGACTAGTAATGAAAGCTGAAACTAATGATAAATACATAATTTTCATACTTGGTGCTCAATAATATTAAGAGAGTTTATGCCTTTTTAATTTATTAAGAAATTTAAGAATTTTGGGAAAATGAAAGGTTTTTTCTTAATCAAATATAATAATTTTTCATTAAACATTTAATTAATCATTAGAATTCTGAAAAGATTCAGCATGAATAATTACTCACCCGTGGATATTAGCTATACATAAGTGAGTGGTTAGTAAGGCTATTATCCGAAAGTCATGGGGACCAATAACAACATAAACAATTCCTGTAGTAGGTATGGACTTCTCGAACGCAAAATAAGAGTTCTAATGTGATTTTGATGTTATCGGAAAAACTATAAAGAGTTTCAGTGTACCTTTCTCAAGAAATTAATGGTTATGCGCCCATGTGACGAATGACGACATGAGTGCGGCGGCCACTGCCTATTTTCGTGAAAAAGGAACCACTCCTTTCATTTTCTTTTATATTGAACTTATACTTGTAGGTAAGAGGTGTTACTTTCATCAATTATTGACGATAATAATTATTAATTTCGAAATTATACGTTTATTTTATGTTCTAGATTATTCATTGAATTCATATTTTTGTTATTTATATTTTCAATTACATTCAATTCATTATTCATATTTTAAATATACCAGTGATTAAATTACTTATTACAATATCATAATGCGTATAAAAGAAAATGTAAAAAAATATCTGGAAGCTCATTTAAATTTTGAAAACCTCTCCAAGACTGGTACACATATATTATTATTTCGTAATTATTGGAGATAATGGTACACTATTAGGATTTTCTTTTTGCACCCTTTGGCAAATGGTTTAAGTGTACAAAAAAAATACATCCCTTAGGTTGAGATTTTAAGTTTCTATGCCCAGATTTACAAAACACACGAACTTGAATGTATTCTGCACCATGTAACTCTTAGCTGAGAGAGCTTAGTCACTATTTGCTTGATCTTTATAAAGGGGGAGAGGAGGTGATATTGCAGCGCTACGTCAACACTAGAACGTGTGTTATGGTTGCAAACGAATACTAATAAAACAAGAGCTGTTAAATTTCAAATGTGAAGTTTTGTCCTGTAAATAATTTATTTACACATCTCACCGATCTTGTTTTATGACTAAAAGAACAAGATTCGAAAATAATAAGTACTTATTCATTTGACACCAGCACTGGTTAAAATGGAACATTCTTGAACGGGCATTTTATTAGCACTCGTTTTCTTTTCTGTGTAATGGGAGCGGCGCTTCCCCTTTTAGTGAAAATTTATTTAAATTCAAAAAGAATATTCCCTTTTCCTTTGTCTTTCCCTCGCTCGTGGAATTCGGGAATTCCTAAGTGAGTTGCGAATTTTATACTCTTGTTTACTAGCTAATTTTTTTGGGTTCAACGCGATATCTATTTTTACAAGTGATATTTTTGTTTATATGCTTTGTTGTTGTTTATATGTTTGCTATATGGGTTGAATGTAAAATTTATAAAAACGCGATCAAATAGAACAATATTCTGAGGTTTAGTTAAAATAATAAGTAATGAAGATTTGCCGTAATTAACTGACGCAATACTTTTAAAACGCAGCTCTCTACTTTTAATTTCTCTGTAAGCTACGTAATATATATATGTATAATGCCATACGTCGTACATTTTTCAATTTTATTCCAGCAGATTCAATAAGTATTTCATTTGGTGTTAAATCGAAACTCATGTTTGGTTTGAGGCAGAAACCGTTAGGACGGTGGTAACGCAAATTACTCAAATCACGCAGGACCTCTTGTGAGTCCGCACGGGTAGGTACCACCACCCTACCTATTTCTGCCGTGAAGCAGTAAGTTCAGTTTCGGTTTGAAGGGCAGGGCAGCCGTTGTAACTATACTGAGGCCTTAGAACTCATATCCCAAGGTGGGTGATAGCATTTACGTTGTAGACGTCTATGGCCTCCGGTAACCACTTAACACCAGGTGGACTATGAGCTCGTCCACACATCTATGCAATAAAAAAAAACTTTCATAAATTTTGTGGATTTAATTCTTATTACATGTCGCTTCCTCTATTTTGCTGAAATGCTATGTGGATAGAATGAGGAGGAAAACGTGCCTGAGGCCATTCAATCACACAATAAGGTTTACTTAAAACCAAAACATTTTTTATCCACGATTTATTTTTAATCCGAAACTGTAAGCAAACGGCGAAGTTACAAACAATTTTGTCGAAGCTTGGGTCGTAAAAATCAGTGACAAAAGCTTTTCAATTAGTATTAAACAATGAGGATACTGCGCGAATCGCTGCGTTATATTAATTAAAATCTATTCCCTTCGTAGCTTCCCCTTAATTAAGTGCTAGTAGAGTTTTGTGTTTACCCTTCCCTCGGGAGCTGGGTGACACCGTGCCACATAAAACATTCATGCTCCCAAACCGGTTAATAGCCGCAGCTTAGATAGTGAGATATAAATACCTATATTCTGTTAGTTGTTTTTGTACGAGCATGCTTTGTAAAGGGTAACTAAGTAACGATATCCCTGGAATTTTAGATAGATGTTTCTGAATGAAAATACTCTATCTATTCTTATTTGAAATGTGAAACTATCAGGGGAAGGTTTTTTGTTTTCTATTTTTATAATCTCGCTTTATCTGTCCTTGCGTCAATATTTTTCTTACTGCTGAGGGTCGTGGCCTCTCTGAATAACTTTTTCGTAGACTATCTTATACCAAGTCTTGCCTACGTGTATATTTTTATTAAAATTTTTATAATTTGTCGTAAATCAGATTTAAGATAAGTGAATTTTGAATTACATGAAAAATGGTAGGTACATAAAATATTGAGGCTATATTTTATATACGTCCCAACCAGCCGGACAAAGTATTTGTCTACTCAAATCTCAATTCTCGTAAATACATGCATTTATTAATAATAGAAAAAGATAGTGAAACAGAAAGCCGTATAGTAGAAGCATAACGCCATTATTACATTATGTGACGATTTCTACTACTGAGAAGGAAGTAGCATTTTGCTTGTTTATTATTTGGAGTCGTAAAATTGCAAATGCCGAATTATTTGTATCTTAAGTTGACTTATTTAGGAGATGGCGGTAGGCAATCGCGACAACGCTCTCAAGTGTTTGCGACTCCTCGACACTGCTCTGCTGCTTTTAGAGGCAGCTTCCGCTACTTGGCCTCTAAATGTTGGAACAATATTCCTCCACCTATCCGGCACCAGAGAACGCTAAGGTCCTTTAAACAAATTTAAAAGTATATCTTTTGAATATACAAGAAAAATTCGAAAATATCAAATATACCTAGTCAGGTCATAAGTATTGTCACACAGTAAAAACTTTTCTTTTAGAATGCTGGCCACAAAAAAGGTTATTGAATTCGAATTTCGAATTGTTCATGAAAATAAAAATGTATATTTTTAGAATTTTACTCATTTTTTAAATATTGTGTGGACGCTTAAAGAAGACCGTGTTGCAGTTATTGCGTTGCATCGTTGCGGTTACGCGCCAATTCAAATTTTTAACATACTGAAAAATTTTAATATATACAAAAGATTCGTTTATCGTACCATCAAACGATACAATGAAGACTTTAGTGTAGATGACAGGTCAAGAAGTGGTCGCCCTCGGTCTGTTAGGACTCCAGCAGTGATAAAAGCTGTGAAGGCGCGAATTCAAAGAATTCCCAAACGTAAGCAGAAACTGTTGGCCCTTCAGATGGGGTTAAGCAGAACCACGGTGAAAAGGGTGTTAAATGAAGACTTAGGGCTTCGGGCATATCGAAGAAAAACAGGACATCGTTTGAATGTTCGTCAAATGGACCTGAGACTGAAGAGATGCCGCGCTTTGTTGAAGCGGTACGCGGGAAAAAAATATCGGGAAATTCTTTTTTGGGATGAAAAAATTTTTACTGTAGAAGAGAGCTACAACAAACAAAATGATAAGGTGTACGCACACAGTAGTGAAGAAGCGAGCAACCGTATTCCGCGTGTCCAACGAGGTCATTTTCCATCCTCGCTCATGGTATGGTTGGGAGTTTCTTATTGGGGCTTAACAGAGGTACATTTTTGTGAGAAAGGTGTAAAAACGAATGCAGTTGTGTATCAAAATACAGTCCTGACGAACCTTATGGAACCTATTTCTCATATCATGTTCAATAACAGGCACTGGGTATTCCAACAAGATTCGGCGCCAGCTCATAGAGCGAAGAGCACACAAGACTGGCTGGCGGCGCGTGAAATCGACTTCATCCGGCACGAAGACTGGCCCTCCTCCAGTCCAGATTTGAATCCGTTAGATTACAAGATATGGCAACACTTGGAGGAAAAGGCGTGCTCAAAGCCTCATCCCAATTTGGAGTCACTCAAGACATCCTTGATTAAGGCAGCCGCCGATATTGACATGGACCTTGTTCGTGCTGCGATAGACGACTGGCCGCGCAGATTGAAGGCCTGTATTCAAAATCACGGAGGTCATTTTGAATAAACTTTACTGTCATAAGAATCTATGTTTTGTTAAGTTCATTTTGGTATATGAATGGTTACATAATGAATAAACTTGTTTCAATTATTTTACATTAAACATGTGACAGAATTTATGACCTGACTAGGTAATTACTCCGTACTATAATTAATTGTGCTTTGCAACTGCAATTTTTATTTAATTAATTTAATAATGTCATTTTGTTGTCCTTTTCATAACTGTTTTTTTTATTTTATTATTCGTGTTTTTTTTATTTTTTAATATATTTTACAATGTTGTGTATTGGTCGGTCTGATGCTGGCGTGCGCGTCACTCCGCAGGTGCCGGCGGAAGATCAGCGCCGCAGTACCGATTGTCTCGATACTGTTAGGTATTGCTGAGCCGGTAACCGTTTCCAAGCCTCGTTATTTTTGTTATCTTTTTTATTTATTTTTTGTACTTAATTTGTGTTTGGAATAAATGTTTATTGTTATTATTATTATTATTATTATTATTACTAGTTAATTCCAGGACCATGCAATCCGCGTAAAGGAAGTTTGCTTCAAAAATATATATTTTTATTGCCCTAGTAGGTAGACGAGCATACGGCCCACTTGATGGTGAGTGGTTACAGTTGCTCATGTACGTCAGCAATGCCAGGGGTAGAACCAAACCGCTGCCTACCATTATGCAGCATTGTCTGGTCTAACTTGTGTATAGTGTCAGCTTTAAGCCGTATTAAACAGTTAGTATCTATAACCACGTATTGGCAGGGGCGCTGTGAGTTCATCTGCTAGAAGGCAGCGCCAATAAATACACAATACAGTGCCAATTCATTATCATAATATCTCTTATGAATTGATTCCATTACGGTTATTTTTAATCCAGACGAGATGACATCATTGCAAACAATGTATCTGCAAATTAATCAAAGTTTCGAGTAATTTAAATATTGGTATAGCCCCAGTAAGTAGCGGGGGCGGGTCCATCCAAATATTTGTGGAAAGCAAACAGCAATATCGTTGCGCCTTGAGGCCGTTCCCGATTCATTCATTTCGGATCCGTATTCCGATGCTCCCTCGATATGATAATGATGGAAGCGCGTAACGAATGCTGATATGTGAGCGCTGGCTTACCGGAGGATTTAGTTAAGTTCTTTTTCAATTTGTGTACCGGAGGACCTTCTATTTAGATTACAAACATTGAGATTATTATTTCTCAATATTGAGTGAAAACGGGTACAAGCCCGTTGTACCACTGCGCTGCGCTTTACTGTTTATTATTGTCCAAATAGAAAATAGCCTGTTTTCGGAGGGAATTTGAAATTTTTACTGGCGGTAGGTCGTTTTGTGAGCCCGCACGGTACTACTACCCTGCCTATTTCTGCTTCGAAACAGTAATTCATTTCGGCTTGAATGGTGAGGCAATCGTTGTACCTACTAGAAAACTGAATTTTAGAACTCTTTTCTCAAGGTTGGCAGCTCCATTGACGTGGTTATGTCTATGCGCTCTGGTAACCAATTAACATCAAATGGGCTGTGAACTTGTCTATCCATCCAAGCAATAATTAATCGTCTAGATGACTAAAAAAAAGATTGTGAATTTCGTTCGACTGTGATCTACGTCTCTACGTTTTGAAATCGAAATGGTTATTTGCTCTAGGCTTATGCTTGAGACGATTTTTTATTAATCTAGTCTAGATTATTCTCAGAAACTGTTGAAATGTTTTCTATTAGCTTTTTTTTTTATTAATATATTCTAAGAGATTTCTTTTTCCATTTATAGATTTGGTTAGAAAAAAAATTATAGTCGTTTCCAGTTAAAAAACTTACGGATATGATAGTAATACGTTGTTTGAAAGTTAAAGAACCAATTTAAAGTTTGCAATTTAAATTTTCTATGAAATTGCCGTTCGGATTAGAGAAAGTTAAAGTTATTTTTCTAATAATTACTTTTAATTCTATCAAAGAAAATATGCATCCATAGTACCGACGCATCTTGAAGAAGTCAAGCCAGTCGGTAGCCAAAAAACTCTTCAAAGGTATTTTGTGCTGCCTCTGGGGTATTTAATTCAAACTTTGGAAAATTTTGAAGTTTACAGACACAAGGCATGTTGGATACGATGCATTACTCAAAACCCCCAATCCTGGCTCTTGTAGCTTAGAAACCGTCTGTTGAGCCGTATCACGGTCGTGCGTCGTCGTGTAGGAGCAGCGGGGACAACTGATTATACAAGGCTAGCTGGATTTTCGCCGGTGCCATTTGGTAAGAAGCTGAGGTGAATTGTACCGTCACTATACTAAACCAGCAAACAACGACCATGACTTTTTAGGGGTTAGTTTTCGTTTGGGCCATTGCCTAGACGCTAAACCAGACTCCAACCAACACGAAGACCGCTTACGATTATCAAAAAGCCTTTTTAATCGCAAGTGACAATGCGATTCAAAATCCCTTCGTTTCTGTATCTATAAAGTACCGCAAAGTATATGTTAACGCGTTTGTTGCGCTGGCGATTATTCAGTTCGTAGGGCAACTCACTTATCAAGTTTTTTTACCTTGTCAATTTGATGCAAATGGACCAATATTATTTTGATGTTAACGTTCAAAGCTATTGCTAACTCGGCGTAAGTTAAGCATCTTCAGCTTCCACTATCGCTTTAAAGTCGTCGTTTTTGCTTTAGTTTTCGGGCATTCAGAGGTTTAATTTTTAGATAAAAATTTCCATGTCGGAAGCATTCAAACCAATCACAAGTGCGTCCGTTTGTTGTGTTCACATTGTACACGTCATTAACGTTACGCGTCATCTGCGCGGTATTGCAACCGCAACAGAACTCAAATTTCCATAATTACTCGTATTTTTATCGTGTCCAAATTGATGGAAAATGTAGAAATGTAGTAAATACAAATCATGAATCAATAAACAAAAGAATGATGTTGAAAATATTATTGCATTTTTTAAGTTAATTTAATTTGAATTTAGGAGTTATTGATAGCCATATATACGTACAAGTACGTTTGATATGGCTAGTATAGTATAACGGCAACTTCGTAGTTAAATATTATTTATTTCAAAGTCGTCTTGCACTTTAATAAAGTTTGTGTCCGTCACCTCAGTGTATTATAAAGGAAATAATCCTTAATTAATATTCATATTAATTAAGGATTTTAATATTCAATCATTACAAATAATTAATCAGATAATTGATATACTCGTAATAAAACAAAGAAATAGTTCAACTCTTCGTATAGTTTAAAAAGAGAACATGATAAAGATTACTTTAATGAGATGAACTAGAAAGAAAAGTAATTTAAAACTGCACCGAGAGGCAATAAGGATCATAAAGTTAGTTTTAGCAGATCAAAGTTTTGTGGAGCTAGAGAGTCGCCGGGGAAACTCGTAATGAAGACTTATGACTCTGCCCGTCTCCAACTCGGTAATTGTCATCTTTGTTATTAAGCCGAGTGAAAATGTCAGCTGCATGACGGTGATTGACGTAGACATTATGATCGTAGTATAATTTTGCTAGGCGTGTCCCAAGATTGACCTGCTTAAAGTTTATGAAAAAATAAGCCTAAAGAGCTTGAAATAAGAGCTCTATTCTTTTGATGTTAAGTAGTTGCCAGAATCCATCACAATGCCATCACTACGTGAATGCTTGCATCCACCTTCATACATCAGGTCGAAGCTCTATCTTACGTTGATCTTACGTCGCAATAACGGATATCCTATTCAATTCAAAGTGAAATACATGATTGCTTCGTAGTAAAATATACAGGACATTTGGACTTGACGGGTTTACCAAACGGCCTACCACAAATGCTCACAGAGGAATTCGGTGGAGAACGATATTTTCAGCTCGTAGCTATATGGTATAAAAATATTGTTACTCTAGTCAGAATTTTTTTAATTAGTTTCAGTTAAAATACACAAATACAAAGACCAAGAAATCTTAAAATATTGGGGGCTAAACTCTGATACAACGTTTGGCAAACATATTTTTCTGAAAATCTTCAATATACCGATATATACCATTTGTAACTGTCTTGTTACATAAAAGATTAGTGTATTTCAGTTTTGCATTATAAAAATGTATTCAGAAGACTTATTTTGAATTCCTGACTGTGATTTTAATTTTTTATTACCGCCGAAACTTAATTCACGGCTTATTATCACGGCAATTTATCACGGCAATTTATCACGGCTATTTTAAATGATAAATGATTTTATTTGACGGCCTTTTACTACGATTTTTATTGCTCATGGCACTTGCAACAGAAATATTCTGTACTAGCGACCCGCCCTCGCTTCGCTTCGGAAACATTAAAACACACATGAAGCCAAAAAAAAAAAAAAGTAGCCTATGTTCATCAGGGACAATGTCGGCTTCTAATGGAAAAAGAATTTTTCAAATCGGTCCAGTAGTTTCGGAGCCTATTCGAAACAAACAAACAAACAAATCTTTCCTCTTTATAATATTATATAGTATAGATACGTTAAAAATAAAAATCGTCACAATTTATTATTTTAGTTTATTAATGATATTTATTTTCAGGATAACACTATAATGGCACCAAGTGTTTGAGAACTTATTAACTGTCAAAATGTGAAACTACAATTCATTAAAACAGTTCACCAAAGCCGCGAAGTTCAAACAAAATCATTCTAAGTCCAGCCTTTGCTTTTATTGTAGTTTTTCAATAGAGAGATGAGCCGGTGATAATATTTAAAGTCCCCTTTATAGCCGTTCACGGTTGCGGGTGTATCGAGGCCCTAATACGTTGTACATCGTTCCATTTGAACGAGCATGATTCATCAGGACCCATTCACAGCGATCTCTGGATTCAGCAGCGGTTTAACTAGGGATGCTACGTAAAATGAACTATCGATTAATTCATTGATAACAAAAGAATTAAAATGAGATAAAAGGAAAGTGTTACTATGGCTTACATCAAACACACAATTAAAACAAATTATAGGATGGCCTGCAATTATATTTAAACCCATTTTCAGAACCAAGAAATTATTTGGTTAATTTTGTTTTAACTAAGTATTTTTCATTTAATTTGATTGTTATTTTTATTAGGTTTGATAAAGAAATTTGAATCAAAACTTGCAGTACTTTGCTATTTTACCCGGGTTTTATAATTTTCTTTTGAACAGTTTTCGTAGAAGACCAAGAAGTCTAATCAAATTCATCCTCATAGGTAGACAGTGGCTTAGCTGTACACCTGACATTGACAGTGTCCACGAGCAATGAAATACGTACTATTAGATGGGTCGTGGGTTTATTTACCTATAATAATAATAAAGAAGATCATTATTTTAATTACGTAACGTTTAACATTAAGATTTCTTATTTTTTACAGAATGTTCTTTTATCTCGAGCTCTAGTAGTCTGTTTGTCATAACGTTCTTTCTTTTTAATTACCATTGTAGGCAGATGAGTACACAGTCCACCTGATGGTGAGTGATTACCGTCGCCCATGGACTTCAACAATGCCAGGGGCAGAGCCAAGCCGCTGTCTACCACAAAATTTTATATTCAAAACCAGAGAATCCCAAATGTAAAAAAAATACGTAAATAATATTTTAGTGAATTTGAACAGAGAGCAGAATCGAGGGAGCGTTTATTCAGGTATTGGATTTTGCAATATCGATAGTGTGATTAACATCTCCCTAAGTCTGGCTCGACGGAGATTTAACAGAGGCGCTGTCGACGCCGCGGATTACCGTGATTTCCCGGGGGGCTCGGACCGAAAAGACACCTCGGTTGCATCCACTATATTACTTTCCCATACTCCAGTCGAGTGACGAGCGTCTACCGTAATTATTTTATGACGCAATAATTATTTCTGACGGACATCTGATGTTCGCTAATTGGTGTTCGGCGTGGCTTCGGGATCGAAGAGGGTCCCGTGTAATCCGGGATTAGTGTGCCGGAATTTGTTTTTATTCATATCGATGGGTAGATGAGCTAACAGTTCGGCATTAACTGTGAACTTGGAGCCGTCGATCGTTAGAAAAACCTAAACAAAATGCACTGGTGCTTTATATTTAAAGAAATAATAGTTATAGTGAAATAAAAACAGTTCAGTCATACGAAATATCCCGGGGTTGCGTGTAGTTCTCTTCATTGAATTTTCCGCAAATGGCTATCTCATACTATATTCGGCATGGCACAGACAAGATAACGCAGAGGCGCTCGGGTAGCTGTTAGCAAATCCCACCCCTCCTGGCTGAGCCTTTGCTCACCAACCTGTCCTGGTGAAACTGGAAAGGCCTCCGGGCCACCAGTAATACTTCAATCATAAAAAAAAAAACAAGATAACGAAACGTAATTTTTAGGCAATATCGCACCAGTCCACAGCAGTTTTCAAGTATGCAAAAAAATACCACAAAATCTGACTTTGACGTAAGTGAGCCTTAATATTAACAAAGGTACATATGCATGATTTGCATAAAAACAAGATTTAATTACGGGTGACCCAGTTGTCTGTGTAATGTATGTTTATTAAGTGGAATAACAATAAAAAAACCAATTGTATAATTTAGTAGCGAAACCATTCGATCCGCTCTGCCTATAGCAAATTGTATGAAATACACGAATCATTTGAAACTACTCACGCCCCATCAGTCGTAGGTTTCTGAAGTATTATAATGGTATTTTACTGGTGGCAGGACCTCTAGTGACTCCACACGGGACCACCGACCTGCCTATTTCTGCCGTGAAGCAGTAATGCGTTTCGGTTTGAAGGATGGGGCAGCCGTTGTAACTATACTGAGACCATAGAACTTATATCTCAAGGTGGGTGGCGCATTTACGTTGTACATATTCATGGGCTCTATATATACCTAGTCAGGTCATAAATTCTGTCACATGTTTAATGTAAAATAATTGAAACAAGTTTATTCATTATGTAACCATTCATATACCAAAATGAACTTAACAAAACATAGATTTATGACACTAAAGTTTATTCAAAATGACCTCCGTGATTTTGAATACAGGCCTTCAATCTGCGCGGCCAGTCGTCTATCGCAGCACGAACGAGGTCCATGTCAATATCGGCGGCTGGCTTAATCAAGGATGTCTTGAGTGACTCCAAATTGGGATGAGGCTTTGAGCACGCCTTTTCCTCCAAGTGTTGCCATATCTTGTAATCTAACAGATTCAAATCTGGACTGGAGGAGGGCCAGTCTTCGTGCCGGATGAAGTCGATTTCACGCGCCGCCAGCCAGTCTTGTGTGCTCTTCGCTCTATGAGCTGGCGCCGAATCTTGTTGGAATACCCAGTGCCTGTTATTGAACATGGTATGAGAAACAGGTTCCACAAGGTTCGTCAGGACTGTATTTTGATACACAACTGCATTCGTTTTTACACCTTTCTCACAAAAATGTACCTCTGTTAAGCCCCAATAAGAAACTCCCAATCATACCATGAGCGAGGATGAAAAATGACCTCGTTGGACACGCGGAATACGGTTGCTCGCTTCTTCACTACTGTGTGCGTACACCTTATCATTTTGTTTGTTGTAGCTCTCTTCTACGGTAAAAATTTTTTCATCCGAAAAAAGAATTTCCCGATATTTTTTCCCCGCGTACCGCTTCAACAAAGCGCGGCATCTCTTCAGTCTCAGGTCCATTAGACGAGCATTCAAACGATGTCTTATTTTTCTTCGATATGCCCGAAGCCCTAGTCTTCATTTAACACCCTTTTCACCGTGGTTCTGCTTAACCCCATCTGAAGGGCCAACAGTTTCTGCTTACGTTTGGGATTTCTTTGAATTCGCGCCTTCACAGCTTTTATCACTGCTGGAGTCCTAACAAACCGAGGGCGACCACTTCTTGACCTGTCATCTACACTAGAGTCTTCATTATATCGTTTGATGGTACGATAAACGAATCTTTTGGTTATATTCAAATTTTTCAGTATGTTAAAAATTTGAATTAGCGCGTAACCGCAACGATGCAACGCAATAACTGCAACACGGTCTTCTTTAAGCGTCCACTCCATATTTAAAAATGAGTAAAATTCTAAAAGTATACATTTTTATTTTCATGAACAATTCGAAATTCGAATTCAATAAACTTTTTTGTGGCCAGCATTCTAAAAGAAAAGTTTTTACTGTGTGACAATACTTATGACCTGACTAGGTATTTCTATAGCACTACTATAAGAAACCAAGTCTCATAATAATCGGATACCTAGCGTAGCAACACATACATACAGGCATCGATTGCTATTTATATAAAAAATAGCGGTTCGTCTCGTACGTTATACTGATTATTTACATGTGACTGAGTATAATATTAATGTTTGCAATGAAAATAACGCCAGTGTCCACCCCCCGAAGGCGTCGACAATGCATCACGAGGCTACATCCGCCGGAAGTAGCGTAACGAGGCCGTTGTTCCGCCCTCCGCATACCTCATGCTTTTCGTGTTCAAACGAAGAACAGTCACAGTAAAACCTGTTTTCACTGAGTATACTACTCGTGTATATACTATAAATGAGTATACTGTGGTCTACTTCATTGTTACAGAGTCACATATGTAATAATATCAATGACATGCTGTCTATTGATGGCATGCATTGCTATGCAGATGATAGCACGGGGGATGCGCGATATATCGGCCATCAGAGTCTCTCTCGGAGCGTGGTGCAAGAGAGACGATCAAAACTTGTGTCTGAAGTAGAGAACTCTCTGGGGCGAGTCTCCAAATGGGGTGAATCGAACTTAGTTCAATTCAACCCGTTGAAGACACAGGTTTGCGCGTTTACTGCGAAGAAGGACCCCTTTTTCATGGCGCCGCAATTCCAAGGAGTATCCCTGCAACCTTCCGAGAGTATCGGGATACTTGGGGTCGACATTTCGAGCGATGTCCAGTTTCGGAGTCATTTGGAAGGCAAAGCCAAGTTGGCGTCCAAAATGCTGGGAGTCCTCAACAGAGCGAAGCGGTACTTCACGCCTGGACAAAGACTTTTGCTTTATAAAGCACAAGTCCGGCCTCGCGTGGAGTACTGCTCCCATCTCTGGGCCGGGGCTCCCAAATACCAGCTTCTTCCATTTGACTCCATACAGAGGAGGGCCGTTCGGATTGTCGATAATCCCATTCTCTCGGATCGTTTGGAGCCTCTGGGTCTGCGGAGGGACTTCGGTTCCCTCTGTATTTTGTACCGTATGTTCCATGGGGAGTGCTCTGAGGAATTGTTCGAGATGATACCAGCATCTCGTTTTTACCATCGCACCGCCCGCCACCGGAGTAGAGTTCATCCATACTACCTGGAGCCACTGCGGTCATCCACAGTGCGTTTCCAGAGATCTTTTTTGCCACGTACCATCCGGCTATGGAATGAGCTCCCCTCCACGGTGTTTCCCGAGCGCTATGACATGTCCTTCTTCAAACGAGGCTTATGGAGAGTATTAAGCGGTAGGCAGCGGCTTGGCTCTGCCCCTGGCATTGCTGAAGTCCATGGGCGACGGTAACCACTCACCATCAGGTGGGCCGTGTGCCCGTCTGCCTACAAAGGCAATAAAAAAAAAAAAAAAAAAAAAAAAAAAAACTATAACAATTAATAATAATCTTACTTGAACATTAGTTTTATAGTACATGAGTTGAAAATGTAATACCGAGAATTATTACACAAATTTTCATGAAGTATCGTTCACGTTAATAATTTATTTTCGTATCAAAACTTAAGATTTCAAAAAGTCACGAATCGGCAATTATGTTGTTAGACACGAAACTTACCGTACTTACCGACTCTGCAGTTACTGTGATCACGACCCTACACAGATTATATCAGATACCATTCATTCGTTCTTAATGCTGCCATGGTGATGAATACACGTTCATATTAATAATTTGTCCTCGGGCCGGAGACGGTATGAATAAGCACCCGTTCCTTGCAAAGTTACAAAAGTAATAATTCTAAATCAGACTCGAGTTTCAATGGACCCATTATGATGTTAGATGATAGCTATGAAAAAAAAGAAGAAAAAAAAAGAAAAGGTATTGGATATATTTTTTGAACAATAAACGTTTTCGTTGATGAGTTTTTTTTCAAATTTGATTATTTATAAAAAGATATTTTGAGAGTATTGTAATAATAAGAACAAGTGGTTGGTTGATGTCTTGAATATATTATTCGTGATCATTTATTTTACACGCACATTTTGCGTTAGATTATTGTAAATTTTTTTTCATTATCTCAATATCCGTGTTCACTTACTTTGTAATCAAAGGTTGTATGTATAGGTGTCTAAGCATCGGTATTAATTACATTTTTGGAGGAGGAAATTTAAGAGGGACGTAACATCAACCTCGTAACATGATAGATAGCTCCCAAACAAATAATTTACAGTTGTATTTTTTTTTTGCATAGACTAGTGAATTAGCTCATTTCTTACCGGGTGGTAAGTGTTTATTGGAGTCTTATGACATCATAATGTGGATACCG
This sequence comes from Bombyx mandarina, assembly GCF_030267445.1. Classification (NCBI taxonomy): domain Eukaryota; kingdom Metazoa; phylum Arthropoda; class Insecta; order Lepidoptera; family Bombycidae; genus Bombyx; species Bombyx mandarina. The sequence continues at coordinate 9,535,538 of NC_143219.1, read as the reverse complement.
CCACCCACCTTGAAACACGAGCTCCAATATCTAATTGTACTGTGTAATACTGCTAAAATTCAAACTGGAACCTATATCTAATCTAACCTAGTAACATAGTAATTGGACTGTTTTGCGAATGAAATATTGTCATATTTTACTGGTGGTAGGACCTCTTGTCAGTCCGCACGGGTAGGTACCACCACCCTGCCTATTTCTGCCGTGAAGTGAACGTTTATCTTGTACTATCCATAGTCGTCACTTCGTTCACGCTCGGAAGTTTAAATTAATCTTATTTATCGACATACATATACATAATAAAAAACATGTTATCTAAAGTAACAATAATATATGTACAACAAATTAGTCAGATAATCAAAATATAACATAAAATTAACAATAAATTAACTGTTACTACGTCGAGAATAACGTTCACGATTATAAAATTAATAATTACTTTATTTATAGTTTCATGATTAAAAATGTATCATGAGTAATTTTTAATCTTCATTTTCAATTACTTTAATGAAAAGTAAACCACAAACTTACACCTAATTCAACTAATCTAAAGCTAAAGAAATAATTATAATTTAAACAAATATTTAAGGGCTATATAGATTTGTATTAGCTACAATTTTTACTGGTGGTAGGACCTCATGTGAGTCCGCACGGGTAGGTACCATCACCTCGCCTATTTCTACCGTGAAGCAGTAATGCGTTTCGGTTTGAAGGGTGGGGCAGCCGTTGTAACTATACTGAGACCTTAGAACTTATATCTCAAGGTGTGTGGCGCATTTACGTTGTAGATGTCTATGGGTTCCAGTAACCACTTAACACCAGGTGGGCTGTGAGCTCGTCCACACATCTAGGCAATAAAAAAAAATAAAAAAAAATAAATGGGCAGGGTGATGACGGGCACATAGTACGCTCGCTTTGAATCATGTACATTAGAATTTAAACTGATTTAATGTCTAATGATAGCCCAGGACTATAAACACTGCTTATAATTATACTCACGACTCTCAAAATATTATGTTTATACTACGTTTAGTTTCAGAAGCTTTACCGCAACTAAAGCCTCCTAAGTCCTAAGCTGCTCTAATTGGCGTGTTTCAAGTGATCATAATAGAACAGGAAAATGCTTCTTCAAACGAAGAGCACTCGTTACCTGAAATAATTCATAATGTTTAAATTTAAATCCTACTTAAAAGATAGAATGAGGATTAAATAAAAGTCTGTAATAAAATAAAGTATATTGATGTTTTCGTTGTAATTTAATAATTGTTCGCACAGTGTTTTTCTTTTTTGTGGTTAGATAATTTTTTTTGAAAAGAAGGGAAAGAAAAACATATTTTAAATTTCGGCGAAAGTTATTACGAAAAAAAGAGAATCGGTTCACAAACAAAAGAGAAGATGTTATTGAAATGTTTTACAGAATTTTGACGTTGGCTGCGCGACTCTACGAGCCTGTCACTCAGTTTTAAGTGAACTGTATGAGGTAATTATAGAAATTGTTAGATGATGGGTTAAAGAAGACCGTGAATTAACTTTTTCAGCGTTTTTCTTCAGCACTTAGCAGTTCTCGGCAGCGAAGGTGATCGCGAGCGACAATGCGTATTATTATTTTCCTACGTAATTTTCAGTTTGAATTCTATCTTTCTACACTGTACTAGCGTAGGCCGTATTGTCGATTTATGTCCCGAAGTCATTATTCCAATTCAATCAAGAACTCAAGATGGACCGAGAAATTTACGTAGAATATGTCTAAGGGCTCCAATGGCATAAGTCCTCCGGTCGTAAATTTCGCAGATCTATGCCCAAAAAAATATAACTTCTGATTTTAAGTTCGCAGATCCCAGATTAATGTTTTTCCGCGCAGCATGACGTGGAGCAGGGAAAGGGTTGAAATCTATATTTTAATTAAGGAGGGTTTTATATTTTATTGCATTGATGGGTGAGCGAGTAGATGGCCCAACTTGCGATGCGTTTCTAGTGGAGCCGATAGACAACAATAATGCCGTCACCCACTTGGTAACATGAGATCGAAGTCACAATTGTATATTACAACGGTTGTCTTGCCCATCGATCATAAATCGAGAGGACAGTTTGCAGGTTCATATATGTCCTGCAAAGTGTCAAGTCCCACATACCCCGAGTGACCCACCCTTGGCGCGGACACCTCGTATGAGGCTCAGCCCCCTGCCCGGAAAAATAAAAAAGTCCTTCTTCTTGCTTCGATTTCCTCAATACTGAGGGTCATGACCACCTCCTCGCAACAAGAGTTTATTCCAGATCATTCCACGCCATTTGCTTCTATCTGCCGCCGAATGTAGAGCATCGTGAACTGTGGTGTCGAGGGTAGTGCGGATCTGGCGAGTCCAACGTGTCGGGCCTCTACCTCATAATGTAAAAAAAAAGTCCTACCATCGGTAATTTTATTATGCAAAAATGATCACTATTTTGTTTTATAGTAAAAAGAAAATTATTTACAGCTAATAACGAATCAGTTCTACAAATCGATGATGGTATTACTGATAAAGAAAAATGCCATAATTAGCGCCAGTAATGGAGTTTAACCATTAACGGCCGCTGAAACCGATAGAGAAACTGTCACGCAACAATAATGACTCGTATGCATGAGATAGGCGTCAAATCGTTCGTATATTTTTCTTTTTTTATCATCCTATGCACATTGCCCTACACGACAGTTTTTCTATAAATACATATAGTATACACAAATATACAACAATAGATAGATTGTAATATACAAGTTTTAAGGCATATTACCGAATATAAAAATATTAAGATGGCGGTGGTGGCTGTCCTATATAGATCAATGTAGGTAAAATTAGTATAAGAAGAACAATATAGATAAGATTATTTGTTTTATTGGTTATGTGACGCTGTAGCTAACGAATTTCATTAGAATACAACATTAAAGCAGGAGATTAAAGAAGGAGACTACAGCCTTCTCGGAAAACCATAATGCTACTTTTTTTTTCACGTAGATAATCTCTGGCAGCAACAGGGTGAGGGCGGGGGCGGGGCGTATGACAGATACGCACGGCTTGGTAGGCGAGCTCATGGAGCTCACTCTGAGAGAAATTGCTAACACGAGTTCTAGCAAGAGCAGCACTTCGGTGAATCTACCATTGGAACGGTATCGTGACCACTGAGAAGATCCAGCAAAAAACTCAATGGGCTATGTTTTTTTATCTATCTATTCGCTGGTAGCCTAAGAGGCTCTTCCAGCTACTCCTGGACCGGTAGGTGAGCTCACGGGCTCAACCTCAGAGAATTTGTTAACACTAGCCCCCGCAAGAGCAGTGCTTCGCAGAATCTACCACCGAATCGGAATCGCGACCCATTGAGAAAATCCGGCGAGTCTTCGTCGTAGTCAACGAGTTCGACGAGGACGGCGACGACGCTTGAGAGGCCAAAAAGCCCCGGGAGTGAATCCGGGGGATCCGACAAGACATATTTCGGGCCACGGCGGCTCTGCGTTGCCCCGTTGCGGTCGGATAGGTGGGTTATGTTCGTGGCTTAGAACTACTACTTTTACTATTGCCAGTAGTATATAATGAAAGTGAGACTTCGATGTCATCCCTGAGTGTGCATTCATGTTGATTTCCGTTAGCTACTTATTAACAGACAGATAGCTTGTTTACCTGATGTCTGCATTAAAAGTACCTCCCACTAATTCCACAATCAATACTAATCTATACATTACTACGTGAAGCAAAAACTTTTACCCCTTTTTACGAAAATTGCGCGGACGGAAGAGTATGAAATTTTCCACACTTAAAGAGAATATAAAGAAGGAGTGCAGAATGCTAATATTTTATTTTAATTATGCATTAATAATACATTAAATCAATAATAAAACATTACACACACTACCATGTATTTGACACACCACATATATTATTATACTCTTTGTTTATTGTCAAACTTTTGTTATTGCTTAAAGTCTGTGGTAAAATTGAGAATAGGATAATATTGTTTATCTTTAATATTATTTGTCTATAGTGTAGTCTTGGCGAAATCTGTGACTATAGAAGTTTAATTGCCTTTGACAACGGAACCATAATAATGTTAAAATTTATAAATTCAATTAATTAAAGTCGAATTTCGACTATTGCGGGACCACTGGTATGAATTAAAACCTGAAAGCACATAATGATTACTCGTGGCCATCAACGATTTCTAATATAAGGCTTTGATAAATAAAACCTACAAAATTGCAAGCCCTTTTTTTCATCGCCTTCAACGCAAGCCTTAAACAAAGCTTCTTTAATGGTGAGTGGTCATAATCGCCCATGTTTTAATTAGCCAGAGGCACATTTAAGCCGTTGTGTCTGTCGACGATGACTTCCTTATAAAACCGCGATTGAAGAAAGTCATTACGTTCAGAAAAACCCCGTTTTAATAATTACTTGGCAGATACTAATTTCTTGTTTGTGGCTAATAATAATCTTCCAACATTTCGTCTTGTTCCGGCTTGAAAAATGGAAAATCCGTTGCACATGATGTTGTATATTTTGAAGTCGTCGTGGCCTAAAGGATAAGTGAGACGTCCGGTGCATTCGTGTTGAGCGATGCACCGGTGTTCGAATCCCAGGCGGGTTCCAATTTTTCTAATGAAACACGTACTCAACAATTTTTCACGATTGACTTCCACGGCGAACGAAAAACATCGTCTAATAAAAATGAAACGCAAATTATAATTTGCATAATCGTTGATGGTAGGACCTCTTGTGAGTCCGCGCGAGTAGGTGCCATCACCCTGCCTATTTCTACCGTGAAGCAGTAATGCGTTGCGGTTTGAAGGGGCAGCCGTTGTAACTATACTGAGAACTTAGAACTTATATCTCAAGGTGGGTGGCGCATTTACGTCGTAGATGTCTATGGGCTCCAGTAACCACTTAACACCAGGCGGGCCGTGAGCTAAGTAATAAATAAAAAAATATGAGACTCACCTGATGACACATGACTACATGCCTCATGGGCGTTGGTATTAATTTCGCGATACCGATCAGCTAAGTATCTAGCTTGGGATTGAATTCAGATCAGTTCAGATCTTAACAAAAAAGAACAATGTTGTAGCGCTGAACATAAATCTGTAATTTACTGTTAAACTTTCAGTTCAGGCTTTAGTCTAACTTAGTCAAGCGCTCCCCTTTATAAATTTATTGCGTTCATCGGTCGGAAATTCTATTTTTATGGCGTAAATCGTCTTATCTCTGATTCCACTCGAGCAGAAGTCTCGGGGAATTGGTTTTATGTTGCCATCATCAAATAGTTTGCAGTATTTATCATTGATTTCCATCAAAAAGTTTATATTAGTCGTTTTAATTTAATTTTCAGTTCATTGCGTATAGATGGATTATAATTTAGCGTTTTTGCCATCGTCAGCAGTAATTACACGGCCCGCTTAATGGTATGTCCTTACGGTCGTCTATAGATTATGATAGAGACATTGCTAGGCTATTACCTGCCGAGAAGGAACCTTAAAAAATCTGTGGCAAGTAATTTGGTTATAGGAGAAAATCATGTATTTAAACATTCTCCTTACCTACAAAGGATGTCGATGGATGAAAGTTCATTCAAATGTCACTTCATAACTTCCATTACTTCCGTTTTATTTAGAGTACCTAATAGCGGTATTTTTACTACCCCGATAAAGCTTTAAATCGTACAAATAAAACAATTTATTTTTCTATAAATTATTTAATTCATTCGTAGCTTCCAAGACGGCATAAATAAATGAATATTTATTTAAAAATGTTGCACGCAAATTACTTCTGCTACGGTCTTCAACTAAGATCATTAATTTCTTCTAATTTTGTAGTCCCTTTTTCAGCACGTTCTTGCGTAGCTCCACATAAAATAACTAAAAAGTGTTAAATCACACAATTCTCAATATAATTTTTCGAAATATTTTTTTATTTATTGCTGTACATTGTCCGTTTGGTATTAAGTTACCGGGCCGCATAGATATTATATATACATATTGCCACGAGATACTCAGAACTTTAAATGTATTCTTTAACAACCAACCAACCAACTTCAACTTCAAAGAAATGGTGATATGTTTTCTGGCAACGTTATGGGATAAAAGCCTGTAATTACCTTCGTGCTATCATTCAAGATATTAGATTTTAAATACCTTAAGTCAAATTGATAATTTCTAATTTTGTAGTTGGATATTTGTTTGGAATTTTTTTTTTTTGCCGGCAAAAAATCGAAAATATTGAAATAATTTCGGTAATTTAGTGTTATCAAATGCTACTTTTTCATTGCACTACAACAAAAAAAAAACCATGGTCCAGTATAGATTTCCTGTTGATTGGAAACAGTTGACAAGTCGGGGTAGAACGTGGGGGTGGGTGCGGTGCTTGGGAGGGGCGGCGGGGTACATGTAAACATAGAGCTACAGCTTCACCGGCAGTCACGTGACGCGCTCGCCGGGGGCGCATCACTTTTAAGGGTGAAAAAAAAAACAAGAAAAAAACATGGAATAAGTTCTCTACACCAAACCGAATTTTCTTTTTTTTTTATTTCTTTTTTATTATTAGGTTAGGTAGATATATTTTTTTATGTATACAATGTGTCAGTGTTTTGTTTGGAGCTTTTACACCTTAAAAGTGATGGTCTCCGTGTGGCTCGAAACTACATGTCATAAAACATATTATAGTGTTAAGAAATGTTATGTATTGAATTCACGTAAATTGTATATAATACAACAACCACTTCGAAGAATATCAATGCTACAACATATCAAAATAAATCAACATATCTAGGAATAATTAGCTAATTATAACCTAGTGTACTATTATTTATCTATTGTAATATTTTTATTCAATACTAGTAGATTAGTGATAGTTTACTCTAAATAAGAAGCCTTCAAGAGAACAATTGTCAAGAACAGGTGAGGATTATTTTTTAATAATTCTATACAAATTTGCTTAATCAAATTTAGATTAGCATTATTACAAATAATACAGTGTTCGTATAGTACTCAAAATACTACCGTAGTGTATAAGATCGTATTTGACTAGAAGATTCATTTTAAGTATTACATTTTCTCTTTTTTTTTTTTTTTTTTAATGTAACTGGCTGTTTTTAGTTATTTATATTTTTAATTATTATTGATAAAAATAAATATCGTGATCAAATAGCTACTAAACGCTGCCATTAAAAAATGGCTTTTCGAACAGAAGAGAAATGGTATTATTTAAATCGTTTTTGGGATTTTGTTTTATATACATTGCGGTAGGCAGCGGCTTGGCTCTGCTCCTGGCATTGCTGAAGTCCATGGGCGACGGTAACCACTCAACATCAGGTAGGCCGTATGCTCGTCTGTCTACAAGGGCAATAAAAAAAAACATAAGTTCCTAATTTTTCATTGAAAACACTAAAGCTCGTTATTAGCTACCACAAAAGTCGTTGAATCAGAGGTAAAAAAATGTTAGTTCACTGTCCTGTCTATATTTATTGGAGTTAAACAACTACCATCTGAAGATTGACACTATATAAATTATGTAGGCAATAAAAAATTCACATGGAATTAGGCCATGATTTATTATCGGTTAGTCGAAGTCTCAATTGTGTTGCCTAACTCGTTCCACCATTTACACCAGAGCGTAGTTTGGGGCAGAAATAGGCAAGGTTGTAGTATTAATGTATTAACCCGGTTTTGCTTGCAATATCCCCTACCAATCGTAAAGCCGCTCCTAATATACTGCTAATACTTTGAAAGCCCTACTGCTCATTTTTACGCAATCCCCATAATCACCTTTTACGTCATTGACCATACTTATTGAAAAAAGGTATCTTAAAATGTGTAATAAATTTATTTGAACATACTTCGGGGCTGTATCATTAAATGTTCAGTGTAAATAAATTATTTTATTGTAGCCATAGCCGTGTTGTTTAGTAAGCTTACTATTTGTTGCAATATTAAGTTTGATTTGTTTTTGACTGTTATATGCTATTTTCAAAGGTTTCAGAGTATTTTCCTATGCTTCTCCTACCGGCAATATATACATAAAACATCAAGTTTAACTAGATGCTTGGTGCCATATTTATTTCAATCTCTCTACCTTCTGAATGTGTAACTTCAGCCTACAATAACACCGCCCCATCTCGTAGGTGTCGTAAAATGGGACCAAAAGATTCTTAAAAGAGTAGTAAGTAGCGTTAGCTGAGTCTGATCAGCATACTGGTGTCTACAATTGACGTTTACTGTATTGCGCATTGTAAGTTCACACAGGTACGTACAAACATCTTCCATATTTTTGCCGCGAAGTAGTGATGTGTTCCTATAAAAATTATGTGACAGCCGTTTTACATTATACTTAAGAGTTCGATATCACGTCTCAAGGTGGGTGATAGGATTCACGTTGTGGCGTCTATAGATTCCAAAAACCGGGTGGGTGGACTGAGAGTTCGATCACCTAATAACTCATAAAAAAATTAACAAAAAATTCTAACTTGGACAAAAAGTTGAAGAGCTGGAGTATATTAGTTTTTATTATTAGTTAGCAGTATTAGCAGGGTCATCACATACAATGTGATTGTTGCGATGAGAGCGAAATATACATACATATTATGTATCATTGGAGTAATTTATAACATTCCACCATGGAATTAGGAGGGGTTTTGGTTCAAAAATAAATTTACATTTTGATGGTCATACCTTTAATGTGGGTAGACCAAAATCCGCTCCACCTAAACAAGTAAGATGAGTACTAAAATTACTCTTATATCAAGCCAGCGTACGATATAATGGACTACGTTTGGACCAACGTGGAGACACCATATCAAAACTAAAACACACGAACTCAAAGTTCGTTATACTCATCTATCTTGGACACTTGGTCGAAACAGCAACCTTTCACTCGACAACTAGCTTCTCATATCGACTTTTTGGCTGTCGTCTATCGACTATCGAATATCTTGAAATTTTATGTTGAATGTCTGGATGTATGTTATACAACTCTGGGGAAGCGCTTGTGAAACCAATATCCTAATAGTAGAGCGAATGCAAAATCTGATACTGAGAAATTTACGCAATGTCCCATGATTTTTCGTGAAAATACAACATCTAGGTTTTACTATTGAAAAGGGGGAAATCCGTAAAACATTAGAGGTGGATTGCAGATAACACAATAAAACAATAAATTAAAAATAAAATGTTCGACTATGCTATTGAAGCATCTTTGCCAGCGCAGTGGAAGTATATCGATATCTTTCTTGACGAAGCCAGCACATGGTAACTTGACTTTTTTTCTTCAAAGTAATTTTCAAATTTTGAAAATATTTAAAGCACAGATTGGTGAATGACGGAGGGCTTCCAATTATCGACATGGTAGCTTCGAGACCGTTTGTTGTACAGTGTGGCGTCACGTTTTATCGTAAAGAAGCAGCGAGGACGAGGGGTTGATCGAGACTCACTAAATTTGCGATATATTAAGCTAATGGCCTAAAGAGACCATGTCAGCGTCGCCGGGCTAGTAGGTGAGCTCACGGGGCTCAAACCTGACGATGTTTCTAACGTGAACCCTAGCAAGAGCAGTGCTTCGCATAACCTACAACCAGACCGGAAACGCGATCCACTGAGAAGATCCGACGAGAAACTCAGGGGGCTGCGTCTGAGGATCAATTTACTCGCCGAGCCCTTCGTCGCAAGCGACTGGTTAGGCGAGAACGATGACCGGTGCTTGGGGTGCCTAAAAGCACTGTTGGTGGATCGGGAGGATCCGGGATGACGAGTTTTGGGCAACGTCGATTGTTTACCATTCGGTCCGCAGAATCAGGAATTTAGTTACCGACGGCCACGATGAGAGGGTTCTCGTGTCGTGCCGATTTATCGATCTTCTCCATCATTATGTTCAGTTATTTACAGTACACATTTGCATTAACATTCACGGGGCTTAGTATAAAGCTGTGACATATCATCTCGTCACTAAGCCAGCAAACAGCTACTGTCAGTTTTTAGAGTTACGTTTACGTTTTAAACTAGGTCTTGGGCAAGATTTTGAACCAGGGTCCAGCCAATATGAGAGCTAACGATTGTCAAGAAGATTATCTTTTATTCGTCGTAGGTAACGATGCAGCTCAAAATCCTTTTGTTTGTTTTTGTGTCTGTTGAGCAATGCAAGGCATGCCTTACAATACTCGCACATTTCATGTAGGCGATAATTGTGTCCACGATAACGATAAATGTGGCACCAATTTACAAAGGTTTTGCACTTTGTCAATTTGATACTAACGGACGAATATGATTTTAATGCTGATGCCTAAAGTTTCTGTTAAGCTTGATCGTAAATTGCGTATCACTAGCTTCCATGATCCAGTTTAAAAGATCACACTTATTTATTTTTAAACAAATGCTCAAATAATTAACAGAGATTTAAGGTTTTTAATGTAGGCAAGATTACGATAGTACAGATATTTGTGTCTTTTTAATAAGAAGTTAAAAACAGTGTAACTAGACAATGGTATGGTGTATCTGCCGATTTTGCGAATAATACACACCTGTGCACATTAGGCACAATTTATTTTATGAGTTTGGATTATATTTTTATCTGGTTACTTTATTCAAGTTCAATTTTAACCTCGCTGTAGCTTAACTATTAACTTAAATAACACTAGTTTCAAATCAATTCTTGCCCTTACACAAGATGCATGTCGGCGATACGTCAGGGCTTATACCTATATACGTAAGATGTATTACAATGCAAATACAATATAATTCTTTGAAACGTTAACATTGCATGAATAGTACAAAAAGCACTCTTACTTTTTACCCAATTATGCATTTTGTGATGGTTATAGCAACTACAACTTTTTTATACAAATAAATTAATTACTGCAAAACAGTTCATGAAATGTAGCTTAATATTCATTATAAATATTTATTATTATTATATTAGTTTTTATTAAATACTCTGACATCAATTTATTTTACATAAATATCTTTTAACATATAAACAAAACATATTTTTATCCACTCTGATATTACATGGCGCCAACAACATGATGTGCATAAACAATTACAATACTTACTCAAAGTATTAATCTTAATTGTAAAATATATTTTTTTAATATTTATGCTTATTAATATTTAAGTATTTTAACAGTCATTTGTGTTTTTCAACTATATATTAAACATTAAATATCTTCTGGGTATTTTCAGATCAAAACTACTTGACGATGACTAACGGCTTCGCTTTGACCCAAAAATTTTAACGTCTATGAACTATTACTATATACGACCAAGGTATCAGAAGGTTCCAGAGTTTTATAGTGTGTTTTTTGTCTTAAATTCTACTTTTAAATTATATTTAAATTTATTGCTACTTCACAGTGAGCTGCGATTTAGAATTCTATATATTGTTTGAATATCTGCTTTATTATTAGTTTGTTGTTTAAATTATTAATTCAATATAGTGTAATTAACAAATGAGTGTGAAAAGCAAGTGGTTCGGAATTTAATACATTGTAATAACTATTAGTCCAGATTGCGTCTATAATGGCTCTTTTGATATATATTTTGAAATAAAAATGTATTTTAATAAGCTTTAAATAATTGATAAAAATTATCAAATGAAACCCGTAATTGTAATAGTTCTGTAGAATGTCCGTAAGGCTAAATCAGTTCAAAAACTCTAGTAAAAATAAAATCCTATTCAATTTTCTATGATACTAATCAATAGAGAAAGCTTTTAGTCCCTCGTAACTCAGTAGCGAACTAATTCAATATGGCCAGGACCGCCCCAAAACATTTCGACTATTATACGTCAAGAGTTGTTTGCGTCAGCGAAACGTTAATAGAGTTATTAAATTTTGCGTTAATTTATTCAATTTGGAGGGCTTGCGAGCAAGACAACAGCATTGGGCGGAGTTCTACGAAGCACCGCCCGCCAGTTCACCTGAAATCTCATTAACATATAAATTTATATCATCTATGTGTGTATCATTTGTATTTGTGTAGGGTGAATTGGAAAATTTAATGGGTTGCACGATGTGAAACCGATTCATCATCTATATTCATTTTATGATTTCTAAAATGATATCGAATCCAATATTTATTCAGCTTTTTATCAACTGAACAAAACTACACTTTACCTTTCTCTTATTTTCTTAACTAGATTCTTTGAACGGTTTTTTTAATTATTAATATAATATCTGCTTACGATATTTAAAGTTTCACTATGTACATTTACATTTTTGGTAGCTGAATTTTTTTAGAGGATTTAAAATGACTAACAAAAGTCAACTTACGGAAAAACATAGAATCAAAATGGAAGTCAATACCAGTCGGTTTGAAAAGCAATTAAATACGCATCAAAGTCTAAAGCGTTCGTTCACACACTTCAGTTTTTAATATTCACGGCATCGGTATTCGTAAGAGTGAGTACTCAATAAATATCGGGGGCTTAGAAGAACATTTTATTGCTTTGTAAGCGCAAACTGGTTGAGTCGCGTCCCCACGGAGCGATTCGTTGGCAAACATCGCGATCCGGCGCTCTGCGGCGCGATGGTCTCGATATTTTATTTTTTCAATTGTTTCTTTGCTGATTTTATTTGAAGACGGATCGAGTAGTTACTGATTTACTTCAGCTATTAGTTGTCTCATAGTATGGGATTTTAAAAACTGTGTTCTTAGTGGGTTATTTGGGAGATTGAAATAGTTTGAAGTTACCGTTTAATTCGAAATATAAGCGGATTTTTTTGTTGGTATAAGGGTCAAATCACAATAATAACTGATTCAACAAAAATTAAAGTGTTAACGATTTAGGTATGGATAGATTAATATCTTCGTTAATAGTCGCATAATTTGAGAATGTCTGGACCGATTTGTTTGTGATCTTCCGTAATAGTTCATGAAAATATATTAGACCCGATGGATGGCACTGCGTTTAGATTTCAAGCTTATTTATTTGTTTTCATGGTAGGATCTCCGGCGGGCGCGCTAGGATTGAAATATTTATTTTATATTGGTTGTGTAATCTTGTAAATAAACAAGTGATTGATGTCAATTACTAAAAAAGGAATTTTCATTAGACTTTATACACAATCTACCGGACAAATATAAAATATAAAATTCATTTTTATGTAATCATCTTTTTTTTCCGTCACTACATTGAAACAACAAAATTTTAAAATTAAAGTGTTAATTTAATAAACTTCAGTGAATATTTAGAAATCAAACGTGGAATGGTTCCGGGGAATTTAATAAACTGTCTGTGAGTTACTTTCGCTTGAGTTAACAATTTTCTATATTAAATCGGCGGAACGTGGGAGAGGTTGCTATGATACCTCAGAGGAGTTAATAAGTCATAAACTGAGAGTTAGAGAGGAACGGTGAATAGGTATGGCTGTGTGACGAAATGAAAGGGGAGTTTCCCCCAGGTAATGGCGGTGCTGTGCAATCGTTTGGAAAAAGGTGCTTTTGAAGCCCGTGAGGTGTCATCAAGCAATGATTTTTGACAATATAGTTATCAGTTAGAAATTTGTGCGAACATTGCATTAAGTTATTGCGTATTTTAAGTTCCTTACAACCTAGATAAAAAATTCCAGTCTAATAATACACATACATACATATTTACACTATTAAACATCAAACAAAAATTATTTGTATTTGGTCAGTATTCAGTAATACTGATTTGTTGATTCTAATTAAAGTATTGGTATACTGAATTTGAGTATTTGTAAGCTTTCAAATATTCTGTGCTGACTTAGTTTACCAGTTCTTGTTAGTGTTGAAGATATTCGGAATCGCTCGTAAAGTAGTATTATAAAGAATTTTCTTAATTTGGTTTTGGTGACTTTATAATTTTTTCATAGATTGACTCTTTTTAAAGTGACAGAATGACAGAATACGTTTTTTGTCGGTAAAGTACACAGTATGTTTTATTATAAGTCAAAGCTGATATTTAAATGAACGATGGGCAAAGTACACAAGAACAAGACCAATATTAAAACAAATTTTACTCATCATTAATTTAAGTACATGTTGTATTTGATTGTAAACGTCTCCTGAAAGCGGTTATCTAAAAAATAATATACAAAAAAAAGTATTAATCCAAAAAAGTATTATTGTAGATCATCAATTTATTTCTAAAGTGTTACGACATTAAATTTCGTTTGTAGGCGTAATTTTTGAATGCTGTAGCTGTCATTTGAATGTTCCAGAACCGTAAAAATGCAAACGGAAAAACCCTTTTGGTTGTGTTCTTGCTTACCTTGATATTTTGTTTTGGTGCGGGCTGTATGGGCCGGTTGCTGATGATAAAGAAAACTTGTGCTTTGTGCTGTTGTAATACGGTTCATTTGTATGTTTATAAATTTGATATTTTATTAATATGATAAACACGTCCGCTTGCGATGAAAAGTAAATAAGGAAGAGACTGACCTATGGCCATAGTTCGTTTTTTAAAGTTTAATTCATTTTTATTCACGCTTCAATTTGCTCTGTAAAGCGACGACTCTTCTGAAGCGATCTATTTCGTGTTTCGCACTAAAAGGTGCTTTAATAACGGCATTGTTTCGAGTGTCGTCTGCATACATACCGTGAAGTGAACGATAAAAGCCGATAAGAGCTGAGTGCGCTCTTTCGGCGAGTGGTCGATCGCCGTTAAGTGGATGTCGCGCTGCCTACTCGTTGCTAAACACTCGGGCTGTATCGAACTTAAAATCTTCCAATATAAGATTCTATATAAGAGACTAGCTTTTGCTCGCGACTTCGTCCGCGTGGAATAGTTCACAAATAATGCTTTATTTTAGAACAAACTTGGTTAGCATAAATAACGCTATATTGAGCCAACCTTAACATATAGAAATATGCTGTCGCGGACTTTTTTTTTAGATCTTTTAAAGGGGAACAATTCTGTCATACATTTAGCGAAACTTTAATCATTTCTGCAGCGCACGCAGCGGAATCTCTCAAAAGGGAAAAATGGGCTATCTAACACTGAAAGAATTTTTTAAATCGGACCAGTAGTTCCTGAGATTAGCGCGTTCAAACAAACAAACACTTCAGTTTTATAATATTAGTATAGATAACTCAGAAGAACTTCAAGAACCTACAGACATGCTAACATAGTATGGAGAGAAGCATGTTAAATGCTAAAAGAAAGGATAAAATAAAACTAAAAGATATCCGTATGAAAACAAAAATAGCGGATGTATCATACACAATTAAAAATTAAAGTTTTTCTTCTTTATTGCTTAGATGGATGGACCAGCTCACAGCCCACCTGGTATTAAGTGGTTACTGGAGCCCATAGACATGTACAATGTAAATGCGCCACCCACCTTGAGATATAAGTTATAAGGTCTCAGTATAGTTACAACGGCTACCCCAACCTTCACACCGGAACGCATTACTGCTTCACAGCAGAAATAGGCGGGGTGGTGGTACCTACTCGTGCGGACTCACAAGAGGTCCTACCACCAGTGAAAAGTGGAAATGGATAGGTCATTTAAGAAGAAGCAAAACAGAAAAAGGGACTAAATTAGTAACTGAGTGGTGGTATCCTCGAGAGGGGAAAAAGTTAAAAGGACGACAGTTCCAAAGGTGGGTAGACGACATAAAAGCCGTTTCAGGCTCTACGTGGAAGAGGAAATGCCACGACCGGGACTTCTGGCAGGATTTGGAAGAGGCCTATGTGAAAGCAAAACAATATTGGCCGATGTCAAATACTTAGAAAAATTGCATACAATTACATTTTTGGTACCTACGGGCTTTGGTAACGACTCGGCTTTTCCACTACCAATACAAAAAGCGTCGGTAATAAATTACGTTTTAACCGAATTGCGTCGTAATCGAAATATGATAGCTACCTTATAATCTTTAATGTGTGTTTGGTGAGTAGCCATCATACAATACAAGATAATTGACAGATACCTGAATCTCGTTTACAACATTTTCAAGATAAACTTGCATATATACAAGTTCCGAACAACAACATTCGGACCGTCGGTCGACCGAGCAAATATCACCCGCTCGGTGGAAGATCTTTCCTTTCGTCGTCTAAGCCCACAGTGGGAGTGCTTGAAAGATGAAAGAGACACGTGTTCCGATATATAAAGTAGAATAGTTGTAACGACAAAATCCAAACTTTCACTCATGTTTCAAGATTGTGGTATGGATACGATACTACTGAATTGAAGAATCTACAACAATAACCAATCACTCACACACACACATATACTCGTTTATCATAGCATGAGAACTATTCTAGAATGGGAGGCGAACGTTAAAAATCTTCAAACGCATTTGTTCGAAGTAACATGAGGCGTATGTCAAGATTCAAGTGCGTCGTGAACTTCTTCATACGTCTAAGCAATATAAATAAAATAAAAACCGAACATGAGCCACATACTATAGTAGTAGTGATGGTAAGAAAACATAGACAAATAAATGAAATTATTTTTGAATAAATTAAAAATTATAATAATTATAATTAACTATATAAATTTATGAAATAATTCACGGCTCGTCACTATCAAGCATGGTTCACAGAGATAGATTAGATTGTATTTGAGCCACAGCATGCTATCGTCGGCTTCCTTCCCGTACCGTGCGTCTACTGGAAGCTCCTTTCCTATAATTCGCCCAGTCTGACAAGGCGAATTGCTTTGACAGTCTTTTCGACAATATGTGATTTTTTTTTCTTATTGCCCTTGTAAGCCGACGAGCCTACGGCCCACCTGATGCTGAGTGGTTATCGTCGCCCATGGACTTCAGCAATGCCAGGGGCAGAGCCAAGCCGCTGCCTACCTTTGAGTACTCTCCACAAGCCTCGTTTTAAGAAGGACAAGTCATAGCGTTTGGGTAACACCGTGGAGGGGAGCTCATTCCAAAGCCGTATGGTACGTGGCAAAAAATATCTCTGGAAACGCACTGTGGACGAACGCAGTGGCTCCAGGTAGTATGGATGAACTCTACTCCGGTGGCGGGCGGTGCGATAGTAAAAACGAGATGATGGAATCATCTCAAATAATTCCTCTGAGCACTCCCTATGGAACATACGGTACAAAATGAAGAAAGAAGCGAAGTCCCTCCGCAGACCAGAGGTGAATGGTGAGGGGCTATTCGCGTTGTTATGTCAATGGCCATCTGAAACTACTTCATGCGTATATCGTACCAAATAGGCCGTGAGTTTATCTAGCTATTAAGAGTACACCATACTGAAGCATGAGACAGAAACCTCAATTGCTTTAATACCACAGTAATTTTAACTTAAAAAAACCTCTGCAAAACGCATCTTTGAAAGTACGTTGAAAACCTTAGAAATTTTCACTACATCTTCTATAGTTTTGTAATTAAATCCCAAACGAGTCAAATTTCAATGAAAAGGCTCAATAATGATTTTGATACTAGCATAGCTTTATTACTTTAAGCCCGCTCAGTTTTAATTTTATCTGATTTGCAGTAGATAATTTTTAAAGAACAATTATAAATCACCCTGATAGACGTTTATTCTGATTCAAACGCATTACTCAGCAAGCGTAGCAATATGAATCATGGCTGGACCGTGAGCGACGAAATCAATTGGATAAGCTTACTGGTTTTTATGTTTATTTATTCGCTAAGATGGACAGATGAGCTAAGATTAAGAGATAGTTGAGTTTTCACAGAAGTTCTTAAATGAATACCACTATTCATTTATAATAATTATAATAATTATAGCGATAGGCAGAGGCCTGGCTATCCTTTTGGCATTTCTGACGTAATTAAACTACGGCAACCTCTCACCATTAGGGTTGTCTTTTTACAAAAGCAATAAAAAGACTTTGAGATATACGAAAACCCTAATTGTACAGTATTACTGCTGTCTCATTCTTAAAACCAACTGTGTCACTGCTTTGCAGCAGAAATAGACAGTCAGTACAAACTTGTGCACTAATCCACATTACTACTATTACCTACCCACGAGGGCTTACAGTACGCTCTACCCCCAGTAATCTACCCTCAGATGCGAAGTTCTGAAAGGATCAAAACAATGTTTATATGCAAAATATTTTTTAGTCATTCCGATTTAATACAAATACTATCCAATAATTTGTTCCTCTTTCCCGTCGTATTGTAAATAATAAATCGCGGAGTTGAACATAAAGATATACTAATCACATGTAATGCTCCTATTTGCCACATCCTATTCTAGGGTGATCACAGACGTCGAAATCCGCCGGTTTGCGCTCGTTGGACCGGGGAAACTTCATTTGCGAGCTCCTCTGCCCGTGAAATGAAGTCGGCTCGATATTACCGTGATATTATATATCCATCAATATTGATATCAGGGTTTGAATTTAAAGCTTTTTTGATACTTTTGTCGAAAAAAATATGGATGAAGGTTTTATTTTTTAATCGTCAACGAAATTTGAAACACAATTAAAACTTATATAACTAAATGACTCAGTGGCGTAGAAGTTAGCGCCCTTGACTGTTGCACTGAGAGTCGTGGGTTCTATTCCTACATCGAGCAAACATTGTGCAAAGAAGGGGTCATCATCATTTTAGTTGTTTACTCTTGGCAGAACACTCGTGGTTATGTGGAATCCTTGTTTAGCTATTTTTCTTAGCCTTATATATTGTTATCTATATATTTAAACGCATAAAAGTATGTTTGTTTATCAGTCTCTGGTACCCACAACATAGGGAATCATAATTTATTTACTATTTGTTTGAAATAAGTCATTTTTTTTTTTTTTTGATTATCTATTTATAAAGCTCGGATGTTCATAGCTGTGAAGTAGTGGTGCGGATAAAAATATGAAAACAATATATATGTATGAATATAAAATTAATATTATGCTTTTCTCTTTCTTTTCTTGTTCTTCTCTTGTCTTGCATTGTTATTTTACTTTGATTTAATGATAATATTTTGAGTCTAGTCAGGGAAGTTTTAGTTATTGCATCGATCTGTGAACGACAGACTTACGGCCTTCCTTGTGTAAGTTAAAGGTAAGTTTAAAGGCTTAAAAATCATATTTAATGGTGAGGCTATAGAGCTAAATATGCATGTTGATCTTGAGACATTAGTTCAAACTCCCAACCGAATTTACTGGTGGTAGAGCGTCTTGTGAGTCCGCACGGGTAGGTACCACCACACTGCTCATTTCTGCCGTGAAGCAGTAATGCGTTTCGGTTTGAAGGGTGGGGCACCCGTAGTTAAAAGTGAGACCTTAGAACTCATGTCTCAAGGTGGATGGCGGCATTTACGTTGTAGATGAATGTAGAATAGGGGGAAATATCATTGCTGGTTCTGTTACTACGAGATTGGAATGTTCTCGAAAATATAATACTTAAAGTGTTTTCCTGTCATTTTTTGCTTTGAATTTCTTTCTTAGTTGTCTATGACGACAGTCCTGGGAAGGGATTTGATGGTACAGTTCTAGGTTACAGTGTGCTCAGTGTGAGTTTTTTAACGTTCTCGATAGCGTAAAAGTTAACTCAATTTGTATGCAGTTGGAACAGTGCCCCTAGCGGCAAACGTAGACGAAAGTTCCAACTCCATACAAATTTGAGTTAACTTTTACGCTATCGAGAACGTTAAACATCTCACACTAAGCACACAGTTTGCATAATCTAATTAAAAACCTTATTTATACCATTTTCATTTTAGTTACTCTCGGCTTAAAAGGCAGAGCAATATCTTCTAAGAAAATGCGTAAACAGCACTTGTTCGCGAATTAATCTCACTAGATGATGACCGGTTTTTTTTTTGATAACGCCATCTTGTTGTGTCTTTAAAGCGGTTAGTTGCCCTCAATTAAGAAAAATAGTATTATTATTCGCCAATAGACGTCGGGAAGAGTTGATTATTGAAAACACGAATAAAACAACATTTTCTGAAAATAAATCGTAGCTAGATCGATTTATCGCCCCCGAAATCCCCTGTATACTAAATTTTATGAAAATCGTTGGAGCCGTTTCCGAGATTCAGATTATATACATATATACAAGAATTGCTCGTTTAAAGGTATAAGATCATAAAGTAAAAAAATCATGTTGATTTTTTTTATAAATTTTCGTAGTCATTGCGTTTTTTGTATAATCAGAGCTTTCGTGCTACTCACATAGGCATGCTTTTTTAATCGCTGTTGTTAGCAGACGTGCACCCGTTCTACTTGATGGTAAGTAGTCAGTGTCGCTCATGGACATCAATAGGAGCACAGCCAAGCTGCTGTTTTTTGTTGAGGACGTTTGAAGAAAGATATATCATAGGCCCATCCTGGTTATTCCTGCTGTGTCGCAGGGCTGTGGCTTAAACAGTGGAGCATATCATTCAATATACTCGTAGTCTTGAATTTCATATGGTGGATAGCGGCATTTTTTTAGCGAGGTGGGCTGTAAGTTATTTCTCCCATCGTAAGAACATAAAAAAAATACAAGAGGAAATGTGAAGAAGTTTTTATACCAAAATCATAATTTGATTAAATTTCTTACAATAAATTTAAGCGTGATACAATGAATAGAGCTGGGTACTACCGAAAAAAATTTTTCGTTTGCACAAAGAAACAAATAAAAAAAACCTGAGGTCTGGCAGTTTGTTTGACTCCTGGTTTCATTTTCACGATAGCCTGATAAAATAATAAAACCGAGTATAAGCCGTAAAAATACTTTTTTAGTGAAAATAATAAAATTAAATAGTAGTTGTAATGAGAAAGATGTTCAAAGGTCTGTTCTAAAATAATTTGAATAAGGAATGCCTGTTTGAAAATGGAATGCGTTTGGCGCAATATTTTATTTGTTTGATCAATATTCATCGTAGCCGATGCCACGATTGCGGGACGTATCGTAGCGTTTCTCTTTGTGTTAGCTCCCTGCAAATTCATGCGGAAACATTGATGGGGTTTGTTCTAACGGTACATATTTTGGAAGCGTCTGAAAATTTTCTGAAAACTAAAAGCCACGCCCCCTTACAGGACGGTTTCTCATTGGCGAGGCTCTATCTACGTCTGAAAATGTAGTACCCAATGGGTGTAGAGGCTACGCGCAGTCGTAGCGTACCGAGTAGAGCGGCGCGGGGTGCTACACGATCGACAGACGCTACGCCGCTGCTGCTACGCCAGGGAACTGAAAAAATGTAAGTAATTATTTTATTCATAGAAATTTGATTGAAATTCACAATCACTGCATACCTAATTTAGCACTGAATACTATAGCTTATAAGCATGACTTATTTACATACTATTATATATGTATATAATGTAAAGTGATAGTTCAAGTTTGGTACATAGGACATATTACTACATCATTCCATTGTTGGAGCAGCATAATTAAACGTATATTTAAACAAAGGGTATTTTTTAAACAGCCTAATATCTGATTTAATGTAGAGGTATATTAGATTATATAACCTCATGGTTACATAACTTGCGATCGATAAAATGAAGATGAGAATTTTGTACAAAAACATTTTTCTTTATTAAATGTTTGTATAAGTTTTTTTTATTAGAGTATCTTAAGCAATGAATGGATCAAAGATTATAAAAGTTGGTGAAAAAACACAAAATCAGAACATTTTTTAAAGAACATGTAATTCCACATTGTGTCTTTAAAATTACTACGGGAATTTCGGTTGATGTGTTTTTTTTTTAATTCAACCGATTCTTTTTTAACACTTCTCTACTAGACTCTATTTTTTTTAAATTACCTTATCGCTAGAATAATAATATGATAATTAGCTAGAATACTAATATGATATAATATGAATAATTTTAAAGCCGATATAAACGGTTTACAGATTCACAATGTGTAAGTGTGTACAAATCCGTACATAGAAATTGCAGTAAACTAGATTCAAGCTAATAACTTTATTAGCGGGCAGCGGGTTGTGGACATCATTATCAACATCATGGACATGGTACAGGTACACCTGACGTTGATGATGTCCATGGTCCATGAGTGATCGTGACTTCTTACAATCAGATGGGCCGTATTCTTATCTACATATTATTATATTGGCATTAAAAATAAACACAAAAACGACGGAACTGACTATTGATTTCGTACCAAAAAAACATCATTTTTATCAAAACATAAAAGGTACATTTTTTTTTTAATCTTCGGCAGTCGTAAAATAAAGAAAATCTAAGACTAACTTAAACCTTGTGCTTTTGTTAAATCATATCCACCGTTGTTTTTTGAAAAGCGCTTTTACTATATTTAGCTGTCACAAAGCATCTCAAGCTTGTGTTGGAATGAGCCAATATTCTATTTGTTTCTGCTACGAAGCAATCGGTATTTTAGTTTATAGGGTAAAAGAATCGATCAATTGAAAATTTATTAAAATAGAAAAATTCTTTAGCATAAAGAAAAACAGAAGTCGTTTATTTTCTTTTTTTGCCCTTGTAGGCAGAGGGAGCAAATACCCCACCTCATGGTGGGTGGTTACCGTCGCCCATGGATGTTAGCAATGCCAGGGATAGAGCCAAGCCGCTGCCTACCGTTGAGCCGTACTGTAGGTACTGTTTAGGTAAGCATTCGTAGTGTTGGGTTCTTCCAAATGTGAATTATTAGTAAGTAATGGCAGGGCTTAGGAGCTAAATAAATTACCGTGATTGCTAGTGGCCAAGCTGTGTGACTGCCATTATCAGCATACATTAGCGACTTTTTTCCCTACCTATGCTGATGATAGCCTTGAGAGGCTATTTCAGCTTCTCCTGAAGTGTAGGTGAGCTCACGGGGCTCTAACTGGGAGTGTTGCTAACACTGGCCCTAGCAAAGCAGTGCTTTGCAGAATCTACCACCGGATCGGAAACGCGACCCACTGAGAAGATCCAGCGAGAAACTCAGTGGACTGTGTCTATGGGTTAATTCACTCGTCGAGCCCTTTGTCGCAAGCGACGGGTTCGACGAGGACGGTAGCCGGTGCTTGTGGTACCTAAAAGCACTGTTAATGGATCGTGAGGATCCGTAATGACGTGTTTAGGGTGACGTCGATTGTTTACCATTCGGTCTACAGGATCGGGTATGTAATATCCGGCGGCCACGACAAGACGGTTTTTATGTCGCACCACCTTTTCAAAGTGGCGTAATGATGCTGACTGTAGATACTTACTGACTGAGTCAAGCTCTAGGTCATCATGGAGATCCATGTTCCTTAGTAACCATGGTGCTCCGACAGCTATCCTGCAAAAACGGTATTTAATAACTTGAAGGGGTTTCAAGTTGGTGCGAGACACTAGCGACAGTGACTACTTACTGTTATGGATTATTTAATTGTTTGCCATGGAGTGAAATTATAAAAAAAACTGCGAAGTATCCTCCATTTCCAGTTTGAAGAAATTGTGTTGCCTTAACGCTATAACGTATATTTTAAACGAGGGGTATTGAGTTTTTCTCCATAGTCAGCAACTTGACTATGTCCCTAATATTTCCTAGTCCTTGGTCTGTCATAGATAGCATAAAAAAATCGACCTTTTTCCACTCAATGGCAACATTACATTGTGAATGGCGACCTAAAAAGACCTAACCTCGAATTCTATTTACACAGCCTCATTCGTAAACGTTACTTACATCACTGCAGACCATTTTTACTGATTTTGGCACGGACTCCTGTTTATCCTGGGCTCGATATTTGGGTTAATATGTTATTAATGGGAATTTGTAACTTCGGTAACATACTTAGCTGGATGTGGACTCAGCTTACATCAGTTCTGTGATGGCAGTCTTCGTGTACCATCAAATAGTATAGATTAAGACCAAGCAGTGTTCTTTAATAATTTTCACATCACAAATCACAAAAATAGATAACTTAATTAAATAAATACGTAGTAATTACAATAATTTTCAATTTAAGTATTAAACTTTAAATTCAGTTGTTGAAGAAACGGAATTGATTTGTGAATAGGCTTTCGTTGATGACGGTTGGTTGGTGATTTAAATTGTAAGCTTGTACAATATATTGTGTTCGATTTGTACTTGAAGGTTTCTTATGGAGGAAGAGTTTTTAATTTTTTTTTTTTTCATTACTTTTAAACAAAATTCATAATATATTGTGATACTTTCTTCGATTTTCACGACTAATAGAACGCAATTAAAAGTACTTTTATGGTTTAAACTTCCGTTTATGAATTCTTAAGTTTTGTAAATTTTACAGCGTAAAACATTTAAAATAAATTTGAGACGTGATATTTTGTTACAATTAAACACAATCTGAAAACTTAATAATGTAAGAAACCGTATATTTTACATGAAATAGTGAAATAAATTATTGTTTATAGATGTCGAACGGAGAATAGTTTGATGAGGAACATCGGGCCGCAGCAATGCAGGGGCTTCAGGCCGCGAAAGAGAAGGCTTCTGGCCTTTTTGCCAACAAACCCTTACTATTCAAGTAAGTCTGTTCAAATATAATATCACCATTGAAGTTTATAGTCTTTTTTTTCAGTCAAATAAACTGATAGTCCCTTGTGGGCCAAGTGTTAAGCGTGTTTTACAGTCGAGAGAGTTTGGGTCGCTGAATATAGAAGGAGACTTTAGGTGTCTTGGAGTATACTACTTTTACTGGTGGTAGGACCTCTTGTGAGTCCGCACGGGTAGGTACCACCGCCCTGCCTATTTCTACCGTGAAGCAGTAATGCGTTTCGGTTTGAAGGGTGGGGCAGCCGTTGTAACTATAATTGAGACCTTAGAACTTATATCTCAAGGTGGATGTCGCATTTACGTTGTAGATGTCTATGGGCTCCAGTAACCGCTTAACACCAGGTGGGCTGTGAGCTCATCCACCCATTTAAGCAATAAAAATAAAAGAGGTAACAAAGGTTCCTTTGTTGTATCTAACTGTTACTATTATAACAGTATTAATTGCTTCTACCTGTATCTAACTATACGTTTAGCACATTGTATTTTTAGTGATATGTTCTTGATATAAAAGTTTGGTATAGCGATTTGTCACGTCTTTCTGCAAACGAATTTCTTCAAAAGACGATTGGCATGATTGAATAACTAAAGTTTCTTGTCTATTATGAATATCATTTTATAAACGTCAATCCAAACTATACAAAAGAACGTCTCAACTATAAAATTTTTCATGTGTATTAAAATTAAGTAATGCAGGGCCCTGAAACTGCGACACTTTAAGACAAATATTTTGTTTGTATGAAACCTAGCGACATCTTGTAGCAGATGCCCCTAAATTTATAAATTGTTACAGTTAAGGCATTTAATTATTGTACAACTAAACACAGAAAATGAAAAATTTATAAATCATACCAGTCACTATTTGTTATAGACAAATTGATTAAATTTTATCAATTTGTGGTTTCTGAAAATTTACGAAACCCTTCATTATAAATAAAATATAGGATTAGTAATATATTACTGCCATCTGGCCGACGCCCGTAAACATTTTTGTTGAGTGCTTGAGTTGCTTATCTATAACTAATTTATGTGTATTATCTATGAAGAAATGTGGCTATGCTAAGGATTAAGTCACGAAGACAGATCTTTTTTTAAAGTTAATACGGAGGCAGATAAGATATGTTTATAAACGATTTTCGTATTGAAGGAATAACTTTGATTAAAAATATATCAGAAAAAAAATGCGAATTCTCTAGTGGTGGATTGTGTTATGATTATAAATTGCTGGTTGAATAATGTTTTTATTTGCAATATCATGAGTGTATACGTATTAATTATTTAATATTGGTAACAGCAAACTTCCTAACCTTATTTCATCTTCATGTTCAGAAAACCAATAATAGATGGCGTTACTAGTCAGTAGAGCAAAATTAAATCGCACAAAATAGCTCAAAATTGTTAGGGGTTTTCTTTTTTGTCTTCACATTAAAATTGCAGAGGTTTTTCCTTTTTAGCTATGAAGTTTTAAAAGTGTTCAGTATAGTGAATAATGGTAAATTTTCCAAGATAATTTTTGCGAACGTTTTACTGATAATGCAATATTAAATAGTCACTATAGGGAGAATAAACTATCTTAAGAATGGGCAAACAAAAGTGAAAACAAACAGAAAAATAGTTTAACGTGGAAACGTTGCAAACCGAAGCAATTTAGTTGGAAGCCAAGAGCCGATCGTCGATAATATTGACAGGCGGATAATACGTGGTGCAATAGAAATAAAATATAAGGGCGGTGATTTTACGGACTTCTTTCTAACGAGCGAATTGTAGGGTCGTACTTTACTAGTTTTTATTAAACAATTATGTAATTTTAGATTATTAATTAGATTAAATAAAATAAAGTTTCCATCTCAAACAATTATGTAATTTTAGATGATTAATTAGATTAAATAAAATAAGGTTTCCATCTCTAGAATTATCAACAAATATTGTTCGCCAACATTGAACAGAGCTAAGTAATTAGAAAATATCGACGCTTGAAAGACAAACGTGACTAAGCGACAATAGCTGCTTTGTACATAAATGATAGGCAATAACCATATTCGATGCGCAAAAAAATATATATTTCTAGGTCTATTAAAATCATTTCAATCCTACAGCTAGATTCGTTAAAATATATTTTTTTTCAGGTATTTCAACTTTAAATTAGTCTACTGTAAAGTACACGCATTGTCGTTTAGTTACGTTTGCCTTTCAAGCGTAGATATAGTCACCGTTCTCGTCGAGCTCGTCGAAGATTTTGATGTGCAACCTAACTTATTGATAGACAACCCAGTGAATTTCTCGCCAGATCTTCTCAATGGGTCGCGATTCCGAACTGTCGGTAGATTCAGCAAAGCACTTCTCTAGCGAGATCAGTTTTTGAGCGTTCTCACAAGTGCCCCGTGAGCTCGCCTACCTAACCGGTGAAGCTGGAATAGCCCTTTAGGGCAGCCGGAAATTAGAAAGGGACAAAAGAAAATATATACTTAAAAAACACAAAGGACATATTTTACTATTTTGAAGTGGATGCGCGTCCGTATTTAAAATTCATTTCTGAAATATACCGGTTACGCCAGAAACAAGGCAAGCCTTACAGAAAACTCAATTTTATAAAAAATAATCACTGAATTATATGGTATTACATAATGTATGCATGTTACCATTTTAGAGAAAAAGCTGTATTTAGTATTAAAAAGTTAAATTAGAAAATTGTATTCAATTTTCCTTTGATTTAATATTTCTAGATCCAAGTAACTTTAACTGAAAACTGGTTTAATTCTTGACTTTACACGAAATCAATTTAGTCACTTGCCACTTTATTCTTCATTGAAAATTGTCGAAAATTTTTTAGTAGTCTTAAATTATTGTTTTAAAAATTCTGTTTGAGGAACCAAAGAGCTATCTAAGTAGACAAGGCTTACTATTTTTAAAGTTAAAATTGCAATTAACGTATCAAATATTTTGATGAGGCATTTCAGTTCAAATAAGAAGATAATAAGCCCAACAATACTCCATATATTCCACATAAATCGCCCGTTTTGAGCGCTTAATGCGATTACCGGTTGGTTGGCAACCCTGCACAGTTGGCTGCTCAACGCTGATAACAAACAGACATCATCCGGATTTGTGTCGTCGGGCGAAACGACTTCACGAACGTATTCGCGGATATAGATACTTTGATTTATAGGGATGAGATTTTTCGGTTCTGGTATATTTTGTTATTAGATAATGTACATCATTAGTAAGGTTGTCATAAAAATTCATAAAACTTGAGCAAGAGGATGATTTTCGATTCGAGGATTAAATCGTAAAACTCATGAGAACTTAAGATAAATTTTAAATGACTATTATTATTAATATATACTATATTTTAGTGAAAGAAACGTAACGAACTAATAGTAACGAACCTTTTTAATCTTAAAGGAAATGAAACAAGAATCACTTGAACCCTGTCTAAGTGCAAATTGTCTTTTATTTGGTCTTTTATTAAATTTAAATAATTTAAAATAATCTTTTATTTGGAACAAACATAAAATTGAGCAGACGTAAACATATTTTCGATATTCTAGTATATAATATTTTCTTGTACTAAACTGTAATGCAGATTGAGATGTCTATTAATTTTAAGCTCATAAATTGCGTAGCACTGTGAAGGGGTAGCCGGTTCATTATTTAGTCCGTTTAAATCGCTAAGTCCTTAAAAGACATTAGCAGGCTTTGTACCGTTATCGCAATACACAAAAGAGATTTGAAACAGGCTGGCAAGAGGGGAAGAGTCCGTCATTTAGCTCTCAAAATGTTAGCTTTATGGAGATTAATTGATAGAATTATTAATGCACTTCGTTGTGTGGGAGATTCGAAAAAACCAATGTATTTTATTTTCAATAGCCAGTTCTAACTTCATCTGTTTAAGCATTTTCGAGTTATCCGGACATAACAAAACCGATCGACATTGTCTCGTCCATTAAATAAATGTGTTTATAACTATTTTTACGGTTTATTCTTGTATTTTTTATAGTCGTTATATTTTTTCAACGTCTTGAATACTTATTGACATTTGAATATTGTGCTATCGTCTATTTTTCTATAAAAAATATCTTTTGACTTTGCTTCTGACAGTTTTAGTAGACTCCAAAACTAAAAAAAGATACTAAATTAGTTTGTTTATTTTATGAAATGATGCGTTTTCCAATTTTTACTCGACAGCTTTACGAATTTCTTCCTTTAAGGTTTTTTTTTTTTTTTTTTTTTTTTTTTTATGATTGAAGGATTACTGGTGGCCCGGAGGCCTTTCCAGTTTCACCAGGACAGGTGGGCGAGCAAAGGCTCAGCCAGGAGGGGTGGGATTTGCTAACAGCTACCCGAGCGCCTCCGAAGGAGACCTAACAGCTCAAGAGCAGCTGCTTCGCGAATGAATCTACTACCGGATCGGAATCGCGACCCGCTGAGAAGATCCGGCGAGAAACTCAGCGAGCTGATTCATGGGTTAGGTTGCACGGCGAACTCTTTGTCGAGTTCGACGAGTACGGTTACCGAGGTCCCTAAGCCTGCTCCTAGAGCTGAAGGCGTCTAGTGCAAAGGTTATTGGATCTGAGGGATCCGTAAGGACGTGTCTAGGGCGTCGACGGTGACTGGCTCCTACATGATCAGGATTCGGGGAGTAGTCAGCGGCGGCTACGATAAGGCGATTATCATGACGCATAGCCTTATCGAAGTACCGTTCCGACGCTGACTTCATGTATTTCTGGATAGATTCGAGGCCCAGGTCGTCGTGTAGGTCAACGTTCCTCACGAACCACGGAGCTCCGACGGCTAACCTGCAAAAGCGGGATTGTAGAGATTGAAGGGTGTCTATGTGTGTGCGGGCCGCGTGAGCGAACACCACACTCGCGTAAGTCATGACGGGCCTTATGCAAGTTTTGTAAAGTGTCACCTTGTTCCGAAGGGACATTTTACTCCGCTTACAGATCATGGGGTAGAGTCTACCGAGAATAAACGCGGCACGGTCACGGACTGATTTTATATGCGGGCGGAATGTCATCGATGCATCCAGGGTAACGCCCAGGTACTTGACCTTCCTGGCCCAGGGTATGGATTGATTAAAGAGAGTAATCGGGGGTGTGAGATTCCTCCTCCTAATACGGGAGGAAATCCGTGTGGAGCTTCCCCTCTGAAATAGCACCGCAGTACTTTTCGCTGGGTTGATGTCTATGCGCCATTTTCGGAACCACTGTCCTAGGACTAGGGCTGCGCTCTGAAGCTTCTTCGCGATTAGGGACTTGTTTCTACTGGAATAGTAAACAGTCGTGTCGTCGGCGAATAAAGCTAAATGGGTCGGCGGCGACCGGGGAATATCGTTAACGAATAAGCTAAATAGGAGGGGTGAGAGGACAGAGCCTTGCGGGACTCCAGCTGTGAGAGGTCGTGGGGAGGAGCGGGTTCCCTCGACTCGATATCGAAAAGAGCGGTTCGACAAGAAGTCCCGTATGATGAGCACGAGACTATCCGGCACGCCCATGTTGAATAGTTTGAAAATCAAACCGTTGTGCCAGACTTTGTCGAACGCTTTTGCGACGTCGAAGAAGAGAGCTCCCGTGTATAACGGTTTTGGTCGATTAAGCCCCACAAGAATGTGCTCCGTGAGGCGGTGCACCTGTTGAACGCATGAGTGATTTGTACGGAATCCGAATTGTTCATCGATGAGATTCCTTTAAGGTATCGAAGGATACGACATACAGCGCGCTGTTCAAATCGCGTAGACAGGTGCAAGATTTTTTAACGAAATACATTTTTGTCACATTCACGAATAGCTTCCACGATGAAGAAACAATAATAATAATAATAATCTGAACTTCAAAAATTAGAAGTTTTTTTATTTTTTTATTGCTTAGATGAGTGAACGAGCTCACAGCCCACCTGGTGTTAAGTGGTTACTGGAGCCCATAGACATCTACAACGTAAATGCGCCACCCACCTTGAGATATAAGTTCTAAGGTCTCAATTATAGTTACAACGGCAGTTACATTATTCTTGGTTGTAGGCCGATTGTTATAACCAAACCGGCAGGTACCACCACACTGTCTATTTCTAGCACGAAGCTGTAATGAGTTCCGATATAAAGGGTAAGACAGTCTCGAACTACCTAATTGAGATTAAAATTTCCTGTGTCAAGGTCAAGTTGTGACCTATGTTTTCCAGAAACCACATACCATAGAGCCGTGACCTTCGTCTATATATTGAAAAAAATGTATCAAAAGTTTTATAAAAATAACCAGAAGCTCTAAAAAAAAAAACAATATTAGTGATTGTTTTTGCACACTGTACTCTCTACTTATTATTAAGAGACGCGGCATCCAAATACGTATACGGCACTCACGCTAATTGTTTCCGCCATTTGAATATTGCTGGCGACAATTACTGGATTGGTCCAGCACCGGAGGCAGCGGACCCCTAAATTAATTGCTCCCTGCTCACTTTGTTTTACGGCAAAAGTGATATTAAAACGGTGTTGAATTTCGCCCGACGATTTGTCTTAATGATTTTCGCGGATGTTTTTAGTCAAGGAGACTTTTTTGAGAATTAAATATGTGCTCTACGACATGATCAGTTAAAAGCAATGTTTCCTTTCTCGTTAATGATTTAATCGATAAATTAGGGGGGAGAGAGAGAGAGAGAGTATTCTTTATTGTACACCAAAAAACAAATAAACAGTGCGATACATTAAATACAAAAAAGTACAATTGGCGGTCTTATCGCTAAGAGCGATCTCTTCCAGACAAACATCAGGTGGACAAGAATCATTTGGAAACGAACTTAGTCAATAAATTCAAATTTAGTCTATTATCAAATTGATCTTAAAGAAGAAAATCTTAAGTTAACTATTCGGTTTTGATTAATAACACTAATAGTGACAATTCTCAATGGATATCTAAAGCGTTCTAATAATACAAATCTACACAAAACAAAAGGAATATATCCGCTACAATTTGTACGTTAAGTGGACGTCGAGTATCGCTAAATAGCAATCGGGGCCAATTTGCAGCCCACCGTGATTGCCTCTTTCCAGGCAGGAGCTCGTTACAGACTATCGACACGCAGCGTGAGAGTTATTAATACTTTTTTTATTAGAGATAAAGCGTTTGAGGAGCTTGTAACTTGTTCACATTTGTGACCGTTACAATTTTTATTTATTTTTAACGCAAACAATACACATTACAAAGCTAAACAAAAGGTACACATAAAAAACAAGGAGTAAAAGATCTGGCTTGTAACAAAAGCCATGTGCACACGACTAATCAAAGTAAATGTTCTTAGTAGACAATGTTCTTAACTGCTATAGGGTAAAAAATATAATAACAAAATCTAACCTAACTTAAAATTTTATGTAAGTAATTCTACTTACTTTCACCCCTTCGCTCTTGAAAATTTTACTTTGTAGAGAGCTTCTAGAAATTTTTCTTCGGTGCTCTCGGTAACTATGATAAAAGTCTACTTTAAGCTACGTTTAAAATACTCGAAGATGTTCTAAGTATTAACTAAATAGTGCTTTAGCTAAACTAATAACATAACTGATATAAGTATTGAGTTTGCTTGACTTTGATTGCATTAAAATTACATTATGGGATGGATTGCTTATACTCTAATTATTTTTTCTATCTTGAATCTCAAATAAAAACTAAAGTTTACAAATCTTCATTGGTTATTAACGAAAACCAAGACACGTTGGTAAATGAATGAAATGAATGAAGACCTTCAAAGTCATAATAATGGTGTATCTGTAATACTCATCTTTGATGTATCGGGCTAACAAAGCGGGTGTTACTTTACGCAAGTAAATTAGTTGTCAAAACGTTATCCTCAGGGCTTTCGGGTAAAATTTTAATGAGCGTGTGGTCTTTGTCGTCCCGTTTTGAGTTAGAATACACCCAATTAAATACAATTATGGTATTGAAATGTTTAAAGTTACTATATTAAATTACGTTCAGAAAATAATACATGCATTGGATATTTATTTGAATTGGATCATTTTAATTATTAGCCTGTTTAATTATTAGTTTCGTTCGCCTGTGTAAGAATTTTTTATTTAGCTTAGTTATTATAAGGTCATACGGGCAGGTATCAATCACCATGTTACCTTTTTCTTCCGCAAAGCAGTCATGACGAGTTCCACTTAAGTGTATGTTGTCTTAGTGTTTTCTTCTGTTTGATCCTACTCCTAGTACTATCGTAACAAAATATAATCAAAATAGTCAAAGTTGAAGATCTAGTTTCGTACTGTATTAATTATTCATAATGTTTCCGCAACACAATTATAAAGTTTCTAGTGTAAAAATTACAATATTATTTCTTCTCCGAGTAGGCCTTTAGAGGCATATTAATAATTTGATAGCTTTACTACCACTCGGGAATGTAAATTCAGAGCACTGACCAAATATCTCTTCTATAGTATTCTGTGTGTGTGTATTTTAAAGCACGTAGTTTCGTCATTCACAATATATATTTAGAAGTAATTAGATTAATTTACTATGTTTACCTATACTTTTCTGCCAAAAAGCATTCATATATAACGTTTCATTACACGTATGATTCCCTCGATATGATAAATATATTTGGATTGCTCTGTAGTTGTCGTAAGTGTCGTAATCTCGCGAGATCGATAGATCTGGTGTCGCCGCGATGTCTGTCCGGCGGGACGGCGAGGCGCCTCCGCCGTCGGCGCCAAGGGGACGCACATCCGCAAATAAATCCTATAAACCAACCGCTTCCATAAATTCTATTTTTATTATCACAGTCAGCAGTTATGAATTAATGAATTAGTATGTGTTAAAAGCATTTTAACTGTTCTTTACAGTGTAACAGTTTTCGATTTTTTATGGCTGGATCGTCTGATATCATCGTTGACTTAATTTAGGTTTATTATACTGCAAGGGATTACGTATAAAAATCATATTATGGTTTATACGTTTTTTTTTAAAGTTGCTGGAGGAAATTGTAATATTGAAATCTTATATTACTTAATTTTCTTGATATTTTATACATATTTTTATAGATTTTGGAAATGATTTCGGTTTATCGTTTTTATGAAGTAATATATTTTTGTAGAGTAAAGCGTTACTAAAATTATGAATTAATATCATTAGATATCTTAATAGCGGAACCCCGTTCCTTTAAAACAGACGTCTTTAAGTCTCGTTTTGAGAATTTTTAGATTTTTTATTGAATAATAATTCTCATGTTTTAGTTAAATGTTTAGTGTAAAATTAAGCTACTATAGAAGTAAACAAATAGAAATTGAAACTTGCTTCAGTATGTCAAGAATTTACATATATAGATTAAAATTAGTGCTCTTTGTACCATAAGTTCACAATTGTTTAAAATGTCATGATAATCACCTTAAATAGGTAGTCAGTATTCGTCTAATTTTATTTAGGGGATGAATTTGAAAACATTAAGCTGAGAGCGTTCCCTAACGAAGTCAGGGGCACAACAATTGACATGCATTAACCGTATTTCCGGTGACGTTTGGCTCACAACCTTGTTACGGACCGGAAATTCTATTTATTGACTTCTGAACGTTTACTTGTTACGAGAAAAGAATGAAACAGTCAATACTTTTCAAAAAATACATTCACCATTTCTTAGATGCTTTAAATCTGTTTTTTTTAATTTCTCTCTTTAAGCTTTTTGATTAAAATCCGTATTAATTAAGACCTAATTAAGGCTACGTATATGCGAGCATTTGTGATTGAAACTATGTATTAATTACTACTCCTAATTATATAAGTATACCATTATCTTTATACAACGGCAGAGTATGTTTATTTATTAGGTTCACACAACTGGATACGAACTCGCACAAAACACATTAACATTCTACTTAACTATAATAGAAAAAACGAGTACAATATTGAATACACCCTTCTGGATGTGAATACAACTTGAATAAGATCGGTTGCATTAAAAGTCATCACAAACTGGCTTTCCTTTATTAAATAATAAAACAAAAATAACAATATAAATATAAAACAAAGAAAACTAGAAACATAGTACAAAGCACAGATAACAAACAAAAAAATAGTTCAACAAAAACAAAAAGTCGAAATTATCTAAATAAAATAAAGCTTTATTTTACACCAATACAAAATCAACACAAAAAGTCTTATCGTTAAGAGCGATCTCCGCAGGCAACCATCAGGTGGACAATAATCATCTCTATATCGAAATAAATGAACCGTAGTGGTTTTTTTTAAATATCAGTAATAAAATAATAGTATTACTATTTTACACATAAAAATACATAAACATCACTTTTTAGATAAATAAACGATATATATATAAATAAAAAGATTCTGATAATAGCTTTTCAGAAACATTAATTTAAACAGGATCAGAATTGAATAAAATATATATTCTATGTCTTCATTTTAATAGTATCACAGGCTTGCTTACTTACTTACCAGCCGTTATCCTAACTTTAAAAAACTTTAAACTTTATTACGCTTGGTGTAGTTTAAAATTCACAAATCTTCTAGAATATTTCGCATTCCTCACTCGCAGGTTCGGGCGATGCATTGTACGAGCAAATATTCTGAATTTTTAGATAAAATTCCTTTCAGAGTAACACAGCACACAAGCTTACAAGCACTCGAGACGTGACGGAAGCGTCGCGGAGTGCCGTCATGATCCGTCCACAGATCAATAGTCTCGCGCGTAGATAAATGTTTGCACACGTCGAACATTAGCGGTAGCAATGGTGCCTGCAAAACCGCGAATGGCACTCTAACCTAAACATTTAAGTATCTAATAAATTCATCAACATTTTTGTTACCTTGTCTGGCCATTTGTGCGCACCCATCTCACTGTGATTGTGATTACAGTAAAAACTGTAATGACATACAATTACTATTATACTAATTATAACTATACTGAGACCTTAGTACTTATATCTCAAGGTGGGTGGCGGCATTAACGTTGTAGATTTCTATGGGCTCCGGTAACCACTTAACACGAGGTGGGCCGTGGAGCTCGTCTACACACCAAAGAACTAAAAAAAATTGTACAATTTTATTTAAAAAATAGATATAACATGCGTACAACAGACTAGATAATTTCTTTTGGAATATTAAATAAATACTTTGTTCTTAGCTGTCGTGAAACTTACGAATGGTCCAAAAATAAATCTGAAAATACTACAAAACAAGTTACGTAAGCTTTCATGTAAGCTTTCATGATTCAATCTATTTTCTTACACATCAGGGTATGTAGGCGCCCTGTGAGAAAGTTGAGTAGGCGCCCCGACGTCTGCCTACTACATCTCCCTGGCGCCAGACATTCAATTCATTCAACGGTATCTTTGTTTTTCTTGTAAAGTGTAAAGGGCATAAGGCGTAAAGAAATATATTTTCCTTATTCCTATTCTGAATTTCTCATTGGATTTTAAAACAATAGACAACTTTGTAAACCAAAACTGATAGAGGTTGTGTCTTTATTTAAATTAAGGTCTCGTTCGCATCCTTGTACATTATATTTGTAGCTGTTTATAATCCGTCGCCGTCGTCAAATTGTTTTAAATCTTTATTATAAAACAGTACAATTTATAACAATAGAATGGGGGTAGCTAAAGATCATTAAAGTATAAACCATCAAGTTTTGAAAGTACGTGTTCTGTATCTGTCAGTTTGTTCGCCCACCTCTCCGAAACTACTGAATAGATTTTCATATAGTTGTCACTAGTAGAACAGGCGCTAGAATTTCATAGATTGCTCATTGAGATCGGAGCTTGCAAAAAATTTATACGTTCATATTGGTAGATTTGGTGGTTGCATAGCAAATATTATTATAAGTATGACGGACTGTTTGCTTGCGTTGTCACACCCAAACAGCTTAGTCAAATTTGACATAATATTTCGAATCTTAGGAAAGAATATAGTTTACTTTTATTCCAGTGAAAATCACGAATTGTCGTCCATGCGTAAATAGTGTAGTCAACGCAGGCGAAGTTGAAGGTTGAAACCCAATGAATAAATATATTAGTACATTTATGAACATGCTAAATGAACTCTGTTGATACTGAATTTCACTGGTGGTAGGACCTCTTGTGAGTCCGCACGGGTAGGTACCACCAACCCGCCTATTTCTGCCGTAAAGTAGTAATGCCTTTCGGTTTAGAGGGTGGGGCAGCCGTTGTAACTATACTGAGACCTTAGAACTTATATCTCAAGGTGGTTGGCGCATTTACGTTGTAGATGTCTATGGGCTCCAGTGGGTTGTGAGCTCGTCCACCCATCTAAGCAATAAAAAACAAAAAACAAAAAAAGAATATGGTTGAATGAAAACCATTTTGTTCTGTCAAAAATAATTAATCCAATGGAAGACCTAGCAAGTTCATTTGAATAGATAGGTAAAGCTACAGTGCGAGCGTGTAATTTAAGTCAGTCCTTTGAAGTGAGATTAATGTCGGCAATGTTGCCGCCCTCAGCACGCCGTCCACACAGCAAATTAAATCCCTGTCCTTCGAATCCTCATTATAACATTTTAGCTGCTTTAATGAGAAGAGCACAGGCTTTGAGCAAAGACGTATTTTGTAACTTTTTAATTAGTATCGGTGTATTTGAATTAAATGCAAATCTACGAAATAAACCTTTAGAAATTGTGATCATATTATTAATATTTTTATGACACCAATTAGTTTGTTTCTTTATTCGATTCTTTTATAAATTCTTAAAACTTAATTAATAGAAAAAACGCACAAAACTAATCTTCGTTGGTCAAAATTAATATTGTTTCTAGTGACAGAACGTAGTATGATTCCGCACTGGTGGATCATCATCAACATCATCCTGCTTGTCTTTGCTGAAAAGCAACTTTTCTTTCTTTAATCTGTCTCAGGATGATTGGTAGCATCTAAGTTATGTTGTGAGTTGCTCTTCCCATCTACATCAATAAGTTAGTAAAAACATTTTTGGACTGGAAAAGTGCTAAAGAAGGTGTTGAAAAAATGGTTTGAAATATAATTGATTAACGTTTTAATTACTCTCAAATTTATTGTAACAACAGAGAAGATACAATTCTATACTGAATAAAAATACTAATAATTAAGGAGTATTCGCTATTAGATCCTTCTTTAAACTTTAAAATACATAAAAGTCACAGTTGAAAATATCTTTCGGTTCTCACTATCAAGCCGCATTTGTTTTGTCAACTGTACGGTTCCCTGTACGTATGTTCGCAACAAAGGGTTGCAGTCTGATTGCTTAATGGACAGTGAAGGCTCAGATAGGCGACGTGATAAATCACCGCCGTGATTACCGAGCCATTATCTAAAATACAATCTCGGGGGTAGACAAGCGAACTTGTTGACGTACTCGTAATTGACGGAGACGCAGAACTCTAAAGTTGCTCGAAAGAAATTACGCTAATGAATGTCATTCAAAAAATTTGGATAGACCAAAAATAATAATTTTAATACAAACTCATTTTAGGTGACTAACTATATCTATTCAGTGTATTTAGTCTTTGAAAATTATAAAGGTTTTGTGGATTTTTTACTTTGATTTAAGTACGAAGCCATATATTGCATATCGATAGGTACATACGACAACGCACCCTTCGGAATCGATCAACAGCAAACAAATAAGCGTATTCATGGTACGATCGAGTCTATTTCATGCAAGCCTCTCAACTGGTTGCCTCAAAGAGAAGCCCGTCAGTTGCGCCAGCCTTTGTAAGGCAAAGTTACAAAGACGACATTCCCCGACCACGCGGGCATTTCGAGCTCAATCAGGATCGATCTATACGTGTCACTGTATCATGATTCGTTTTAAAATATCCTTTATATTGGCGTAGAAACATATTCACAAATAATTCAACTTATTTTTATAGACTAGCTTTTATAATTTATTTTATTTTAAATAAATTCAAACTGTTCTAGTCTATTTTTGCCATCCGATTTACAAAGTGGAACGACCGTTATAGAATTGAAATTCCGATCTTATGTCTTAAGGTGAGTGACGGTTATCCTGTTATGATGCCTTTTGGCTAACGGCTTAAAAAATATGGTACTTTACGGTATGTACAAGGAAACTATTTCTAGGGGCGTATATGGGTAGTGGAGTTACAGGATATATAATCTTTATTTGGGTTGAACCCATTATTAATCGCAGCTCACCCCATAGTATGTCCACCCATATTGAGGCAAGAGGATGAGGTTTCAATTTCAAGATTTGACTTTTGACTGTCACTTTAATTCTAATCTATCTCTTTTATAGGACTGCGATAAATAATGTGTCAAGGTTTTTTCTTTAAATTTTTATTGCAACCCCATAAAATAAATTTAGTATATTGTCGTTCTCTACTGAACATTTATATCGCAGGCCTATTGAAATGTTGACTCCGTATTTAAATGGATTCCCATTTGTACTCGCGAAACATGAAAATAGCGTGGCTTTTGTACAGCAAGGGGTTCCTCCAGTGACATTTTACGAACATCATAGGGTTCGACACAGACTTAATAATGGTTCTAAAACGTAGCTACGCTTTTAAACTATTAACACAAAAAATAATTTAAGGAAACCGGGTTATAATTACGCGATTAATAGTTTTCAGTGTTTCATTATGATTACGTGTGCTACTGCGTACTTCAAACATCGTACCTACAAACCTTAATACGTTTCACGTATGTTATTACCACGGCAATATTTAGTTGTTTTTTTTCAAAGGAAACACCAACGTATCCACGTCTTTTGTAAACTTGATCTGCTCGCACGACAGGAATTCACTTCTGAGCGATCCCTCGGTCTACATGTAGTTCTAAAGTATATTGCGTATCCTCATACATATACATGGATGACGTTATTGTTGTTTTCAAAGCCGATGGGTAACGCAGCGTTTTTACTGAAAGGGGTCTCACCGCGATTATGCTCCGAATCTAACAGATTTGTAAATACGCTACGCACTCTCTAAAACCGGCGCTCAGATTTAGGGAGTGCTTAGGAAGCATGAAAATGTAAATGCGTGTGTATTGTGTTTTACAGTGAAGACTCATATAAACGGTTTGTCTTTCGGGGGAAGTTTTAAGACATTTAGCAAGAATTACTTTGAAAGTAAAAAGTATTTTTATTGCTAGAAAGCCATTTAATGAGATCAAGACTAACTTTATGTTAATAAAAAAGTTTTATTTTAGATTGATAATACAGTGAAAAGAAAAATGATGGTAGAAATAAACAAATCGAATTTCAAAAAGTAGGGTATTCTGTATTTAAAAACATACATATATTTCATATGCTGCGGTGTCAAAGAATTCACAGATTTAAGCTTTGACATTGATAGAAAGATTTTTGAAATTAATTCATTACAATTTTAATATTTCGATGAATTAATAATATAATAAATATCCGCAAAAGTTGAAAATTTCCTGAGTTGATGTTAAAGGCGATTTTGTTTATTATTTCTTTATTAAGCTTATTGCGTTGCGAGGCACTAAGCTAACTCTAGACCATGGACCTTCGTCGATCTATCCTGTTTTTTCGTGAGCGTCACTGCTTTAAATTAAGTGATTGAAGTTCCAATTGTCGCACCGTATAAGCAAAACTATGAATATGCATAATTACTGGCAGTAGGAATATCTACCAAAAAGCAGTCATGCGTCCCGGCTTGAAGAGTAGCGCAGCCGCTATACAATAGAATTTAGTAATATATTTGTTCCAATAACCTCTTGTTATCAGGTGGGTCGTGAATTAATTCACTCATCTGTGCAATAAATAAATAAAAAAGCAACAATAATAATAGGTTGTATCGTGATATCAGTATCACATTCAAGCTAAAAGCACATTATAATACTAACTGTTCAAGTTGCTGTATAAAAATAACTCTCTCTCAATAACTCAGTGGTATTATAAGTAAAGTGGATTATCACTACCCGACGCGCCGTCTAGACAACATTATATCCATGAATAATGAATAAGATATCTCTTACCCAACTTTTACGCGAAAAGATTTATTAGTTGCTTTAATAGTATGGTATAATATGGTTTAAAATATGATAACACTCAGTATATATTCTAATATAATTCTTTATAATTCTTACTCGATGTCGCGTAGACTGTGATAATAAAAAATGATAAAATTAAAGTTAAGTTAACGACTTGCTTACAAGTGTTCAAGTGCCTAGGTAGAACGTTCAATACTGGATGTTCCACATTCAGTGGCCCGAAGCAAAAATTTTCTTCGGCTGCATTGATGATATTCTTTATTTATCCCGTTGAAAATGGTTTTCTTCTATGTTAAAAATGTTGTGTTATTTAATAGTTGAGAAGGGCACAACTAGAGTTCACGAGAGTTATCCTACCCTTAAAGTGCTATCCAGAAGCATGCATAGTTCGGGCAGATTTTTTATTTTCTATTGCTTATATGGATGGACGAGCTCACAGTCCACCTGGTGTTGATTGGTTACTGGAGCCCATAGACATCTACGAAGTAAATGCGCCTCCCACCTTTGAAACCGAAACGCATTACTGCTCCACGGCAGAAATAAGCGGGGTGGTGATACCTACACTGGCGGACTCACTAGAGGTCCTACCACCAGTTAATAGCTACCCCGACTGACTATCGAGATGCCCTACGACCACTATTTTCCATGAAGTTACTAAACACACACACAAATGAAGTCTAAAAAAATATACTTATTAAAATAAACTCTAAAAAAATGTTCTATTAAAATATACG
This sequence comes from Bombyx mandarina, assembly GCF_030267445.1. NCBI lineage: Eukaryota > Metazoa > Arthropoda > Insecta > Lepidoptera > Bombycidae > Bombyx > Bombyx mandarina. The sequence goes on along the minus strand of NC_143219.1, from coordinate 9,494,470 downwards.
GCGACGAAATCTCAGGATTCACCGTTATACTCGTACGATAACATCAAACGAGGCAACTTAAATAAGCATTAAGAAACATTTTTGCGACCTCCTCCGAGATAAGTTGCTTCTGATCCCCGGCCATTGTGATAGTCATCTGTAGGAAATTCGGTGAATAGCCCCGGACTCATTCGCCATTCATGGGACGATTTGATTTACTTAAGATCTTCGTCTTGATACTGTCTATTAAGCGAGAGTCCACGCTAGCGGATTCCCGAGTTTATAAAGAGAAATGGTGGCTTAATGTTTTATACGTGTATATAGTAAGGTGCTTTCACAAAGGATAGCAATTGTCTTTTGTAATTTATTTTTACTTTGTTTTTTTTTTATAAGTATATGTCACATTTCTGAGTAAAATAACGTAAAAAATCACAAAATCGTGTTCAGACCTTTCATTTTCATGAAACATTATTCAATCTCATAAATTATTCACGAGGATATAATTCATAGTTTATCATTGGCATATTATAATATTGAAGAGTAGGCTGATTCTTATCATTCAATAATACCGATGCGTATTATTAAACAAAAACTGACACGGGTATAGTTTAACTTTAAACACGTTCAAATGTGTTCATCAGACTGCGACACGATCAAAAACAATTCTGCTTTTCTTTTGTTTTTTTTCTAAAGCAATAGTCATAGATATATTGTTTTCTAGATCGCGAATCTTAAAAAGTTTGTTTATATTTATTTAGTAAAAGGTTTTCTTCTTATACTTTTAGTATGTTTTTGTGTGTAAGCGAGTACAAGGGAGGTGCATTAGTGGAAGGGTGGGTTAACGCGTGGTTCCGGTCGAGCGGACGGCCGATTTATAAAATGAGTTTGCGGTGCAACCAACCCGTGATACCCCATTGGTTACGTCTCACTTCTTTATAAGTGTTGTTGCACTTACTCGAAATAAACATCGACATTTTAAATTTTAAACCGAAGACTGTAAGTAGGAATCTAATTGTTGTTCTATTTTTGTATTATTGTCCTTGTAGGCAAACGAGCATACGGTCCACTTGAAGGTGAATAGTTACCATCGACTATAGACGTCAGCTATGCCAGGGGTAGAGCCACGGTATTTGATAGTGCATTTGTAAATTATGTAGGCTATTTTAATTGTGGGACCTTTTTTTAGTTGTAAACTTAATGTAAAATTTGAAATTGGTTTTAGAAAAACTATTCCCACAAAAAATTTTTTGTTAAAATCTGACCTTAATTTATTTTCAATTACCTGATATATGTACCTGATATACACATATGCATTAAATTGATGCTTATTAATTAAGCGCGTGGACAAACAAACATTTACTCATAACATTGCGTAAGATAATAAGTTTTAATAATTATTAAATGTCTAGACTCTAGTTAATTGTTAAATTTGTTGTCTTGTTAAATGTTTAAATGTCTAGCGCAAGTCAAATAGTAGTCAGTAATAAAATATCTTAGAATAATATGTCTTTTTTGCAATTATTAAAAAATAATTAAAATTATATGTATTTCCATCGATCATTTCGCATCACTATTTCACGGGCATTTGTCGCGGGACGTCACCATTTTTCCCTCGGTGCGCCATCAGTGGAAAGTTAAAAGCATTGAAAGACATATCGCGGGTTCCTTCCAAGCTCCATTGTTCTCTCGCCCTTTGTCCCGCGCCGAATGTTTTAATGTAATTGGCTTTGTGCGACGATTTTTTACTTTGTCGTTATCGTGTATAGGGACTCGAAGTTTCGGTCATCAGTTCAATACAGTTACAGAATTATTTTACCAGGACGTAGGTAGATATTGTTGTCCAGTATTTATCAAACAATATTAAATGATATAGCAACTAGGACGTGTAATAGCAGGACTTGTTGTTTGCAGTAGAATCTGGACTTTGAAAACTAGAATTTCACTAATAGTGTATTCAAAAAGACTATTATTACTACAAGTAAATTGTTCAACATTTTTATTTTCACCTCGGGAAAGTTTCAAAGTTTAAATATTTTTATTTAATGTAAACGATATTGTAATAATTTTCATAACGTATCTACCAATAAGAAAGCCAGAAGACATTATTAGATTCACGTGAGACATCTCAGCTAAAAAAGGACCGTTGATAAGACTAACGCTGCAAGTGATCCATAATTTTTAACCGAATTGTGACGGCACAAGAGCCAAAGAGCTCATCAGCTGTTAGAGTTTGATAACCAATTCCTGACTTTCTTTTACAAAATAAAACACAGGGATATTAAAGAGAACATATTTTAAATAAATTGTTATTTTAACGTAGTAAAATGCATAAATATATTATATTATATTAAAATTTTATCAAAATAAGATGTTTTTTAGTGCTTAGACATTGGTGAAATGAAATCAGTGTGAGATTTTAAAGCGCTAATAATTCGACTATAATTCAAATAATAATGAAAAATACAAAAAAATTATAATAATTTAAAGTGAAGAAACAAGTTTGATTTGATTTACTACAAACCTACATGACTGACTACAGGCATACGTTTTACTTGTACATCCTTCCAACTACTGACTCCAGTAAGTGAGTTGGATATAAATTGGGCCATTGTCTGTGAATCTGGAGCATTCGCACGACATCAAGCCTTATTCTGAAGCGGAAAGGATATGAATTTTCAACCGAAAGTTTTCTTCTCTGTTTAACACATCTATGTTCTGAACGAGCAACGAGGACAAAAGATGCGAAGCTTCCCGCAGAAACGAATTTTTCCAGAATAAGACAGCTGATCTTGAATGAATTTCCTTCCTTTTCTCTTTCTGATTCTGTTGTCATTTCGCTCTAGCGCGTAGGACATGGCACTATATATCTCCATCGTAAGAATACAAGATCAATCCGCAGTATTATTCTGCTTATGAGCTTTTTTAGCAAATGCGAATATTAATGAATAAAGAACACATTGACAGAATAAGTCACAAATTCAATAAAACGGTTCTTACGTATTTTTCAATGGTTCATATGATTTATGTTCTTCTGATGGATGTTTTTTGTAGCTTAAAATCAGCAAACGAGATCACGACCGGTCTGGTGTTAAGTAATCAGTAGAAACTATAGACATGTTAGAAACTATAGCAACGTGAATGTTTATTTATTTATTTAGTTATTTAGACACACCAACAGCAATACAAACAAAACATTGAAGCTTAAAATTAACAAGTATAAAATTAAGTACTGGTATGTAAGCCAGTTACAGGTATGTACAGCAATATTTTGTAACACACTACGACATGAAATTAATTAATTTAATACATTGACATGTTGATTTACCCATCTCGAGAATGAACGAAATTTTGAATAAATGACTAATTTGCAAAAAAATAGACAAAATGATGATACCCACTCGCTACACGCCCACTAGGCATGCTTCAGTTTTTTATGTAAGGATTAGCACATTTGTTTATTTGATTACATTTTTCAAACAATTTATAAAACAAACAAATCATATACAAGAACTTACTGCTTCAGATTTATTAGATGTATAAGTTTGAAAAGCAATAAAACGTGATAAATGTTTCGCAGGAATATTTAAGATTTAAGTAAAAGTACTTCACAAATCAAATATTCTGTATCTGTACGACCATGTTAAAGAACAACTTTTTTTAAATAGTGGTAGGACCTCTTTTGAGTCCGCGGGGGTAGGTACCACCACCCTGCCTATTTCTGCCGTGAAGCAGTAATGCGTTTCGGTTTGAAGGGCGGGGCAGCCGTTGTAACTATACCGAGACCTTAGAACTTATCTCAATGTGAGTGGCGCATTTACGTTGTAGATATCTATAGGCTCCAGTAACCACTTAACAACAGGTGGGCTGTGAGCTCGTACACCCACCTAAACAATAAATAAAAATAAAAAAAACCCATCGTTTATATAATATAATAATAACAATAATAAACATAATTTTAAGGCTATAATAGCATATAGCGATTAAAAAAATCCTAATTTAATCACGTATTTATACAACTGCGACAAGTGTAAATATCCGAAGTATACGAAATTATTAAAAAAATATGATAACATACATAAATATGAGATTGAATCTTGTATGTCAACGTTTCAATTATTATATTTTGGGAATTTACCTATTAACAACACCTATAAAATCTTGTAAAGTTACTTTTATCTTCAGATATAAATTTGAAATATTAGTTCTCCCTGTGATTTGTACCACGTTTTTCGCTCAGTAGTTTCATTATTCCGGTTTTACCACCGCATTACCCGCTGTCTGAGCGGAAGCTGCCGGTCATACTGTGCGTTTACATCGGTAGACAGTATCCTCCTTATACCAGCCTTAATTTCTATCGCGTAGCACTAATTTACTACCAGAAGGTTCTTAGTTACTTAGGTCACATTGCTCGGTGGTCACCAGACAACCTTGAAAGATTGATTGTGGTGGACAAGGTAGAAGGGAAAAGACCCGCCGGCCGGCCACCAAACCGTTGGTCGGATCAGATAACTGCGCTCACTGGACTCTCTGTTGCGAACGCCCTGAGAGAAGCCGAAAACCGAAGCAAATGGAAGCTGATGGTACAAAGAGCCACGAAGGGCTTTCAGGGACACGACCTTCAGCAATGAAGTATTCGACTAAGAAGAAAGAAGCACAAATTTTTCCCAAGTTACAATATTGATACTACATATTTTAAGAGAAATATTATAATATCAAACGTTATAATACATTCATAATACCTCATTGACACATCATAAAGCGTATAGGAGCAATGGAGCAGAATAAGGCTTTCAGTTAGGACAGAGGGAGCGTGGCACGCATTTCAGGCTAGTTTGATGTCGACTCCCGTGACGTCACCACAGCCTTCGCTCGCAGTAAAATACACGACAAATTATATCAAGACAATTAACTGTGTTCATTAACATTTTCCACGTTATCGTTCTATAATAATTTATGGTTTTCGTGAATGAAAATATATTACCATCTTAAGGCTTATTAATGGCTTTACTGTTTTCATTACAGTGACAGTATTATTTTCTAAGAAATCTGATTTGAAGGTATCACACAAATCCACAGGTTGTTGTTTTAGTATGTTTAAGTGAATTTGTTTTGTGTTTTATAAATGTAAACTCTGTGTTAGAGTCGTAAGGAAGATATTACTATAAGTAGAGCTAAGGGCGTGAATTCTGTTATCACCTGTTGAGCTTTCCGAAGCATTCCTTAGGGAATATGTCTTGGCGGTGGCTAATGTAAGTATTTCATTCTTGTTTTAAAGTATATTTTGTTTTTATTTATTTTTTATTTTGCTACCGTTGTTTATAAACTAGTTTATTTTATTCGGATAACTGAATATTTCTGAACTTTCGGTTCACAAAATCAACCTTATCAAATAAAGTAGACATTTTTGTAGTAATTTTTAAGGCAGATATTATTTGTGTTGTGGCCTGCGGTGCTTTTGATACACAATCAAGATTATTCCGTGTATTTTATTCATTAAATTATATTCACTATATTATTATATACAGTCAAACTGCCCTTAGAGTTTTTTGATATTTTTCAGTAGTGACTCAATCCGCTTAGTGTTTTTTTTGTTTTCAATTGTATATGTAGCAAGCAATATGTAATGTAAGACAAGAATGTAGTTTTGTAGTGAATTAATCTTGATTTTGAAAAATAATGCTACATCTACTATTTTTGTGTTAACTTGTATTAAAATATAATGGTATTTTTATCTTAATAAGTGTCTCCTAAAATATTCGATCAATAAGTTACCAATATCGAACTTAACTTAAATATCGAAAAAGAATTCAAGAACAGTTGGTTATGCTGTTATTTTTATTAAATCAAAGTTTTTGGTTAGTATTTGTGTGTGTGTTGTTTTATAAAAGAACAATTAAATAGAAAATTGAGAAAGCTAATTTTACGAATTAAAATATCAGTCTTAATTTATTTGTCATATATGTGCGAGCAAAGTCACATCTAGCGTTAGGTACATGGTTATTGGGGCCCAACGCCACCACAACGTGAATACAATCGCCCCTATACAATTCTTGAGACATGAAGTCGAAGTTTTAATGTTATGCTACAACGACTGTCACACTTTTCAAGCCGAATCGCATATCGCAATACGCTGGTATTATTGTACTACATTATTATATTGAGTGTTCTCAGAGAACGCTACTGTCTATTCCCTCCCACTGAAAATATTAAGTCATTTTTTATGACACCCACCGGTAGAGATGAGGTGGGGAGGGCTATTCTAGACTGATACCACAATGCTAAATGACTTATTCAAAGAAAGTAAATAAAATTTTATGCTATACAAAGAAGTATATACTAAAAATATAATATAAATATATGATACAAATAAAAAAATATATATATTATATCGCAATTTTATCAATCAAATCATATCACGGATTTACGAATCTCTCGTCCCTTGTCACAGTGTGAGTCGTAGTTACGTCTACGGCTTATACCCTCGGGCCCCCTTTAGTGAAATCTCCTGGGATGGTATTACGATGTCACAGGTAGTCCAATTTACTTTTATGATAGAACTATTCATTTATTTCATCGTAAAATGTATTGACGAACCAAATTATTTCAGATTAATATATTATTCTTACTATTGTTACTGTATTAGCTAGAAAAGCTTAAAATCACAAGCGTAAAGTGGTGGCCTCTTTGTACTTATACAGTATGGTCATCTGTCGACTACAATTTTCCGATTATTCAATCAAAATAATTTCACCCTAAATTGTCGCAATTACAAAAAAATACAATTTTACATGTTATATTTGACAAGTATGTTTCACTATGCATTTTATGAATCAACACCATTAATTGAGATTTGGAATCAAAATTTTTTTGAAACTATTGATATCAACGACTTAATGTTAGATGGAACGCGAGCTCTGCCCATCTACAAAAAAAAGCAAGCTCAACAGCAAAATAAAAATTACTGGTTCATACAGGTAATCATTGTTCACAGTTTCCTTTCCTTTCCTTCACGCGGATATATAATTTCTTAATAGAATCTCGTTATGTATGACCTACTAAAAAGTATAGATCGTGGGTTGGTGTGTCATTGGGACAGCCTCAAGGGGCTTGAGACACGAATATTAAAATTATCTACAACGATTGAGCGCGTCCCGGTCTTTATTAGATTTGAGAAAGTAAATGCCCACGGGACTTATATCTGATTGCCTTCTTTTGAAAATTTCGTTACCGACATTCTATTATTTTAGTTCATTCTATTATTTGATTACCATTGTTACGAGACTAAAGGACTTGTTCTTTTTTCCATTTTAGTGAATCACTAAGTTTTTAATATTTTAATACAGTAATACAGTATCCACGAAAAGATTTTCTTCTTAACTAAATGCTCTCAATCTTGTGGTAATAATATTATTGTTTAAATATGTTCACCTCAAATTATTCACGCAGTAGACGAAAGACGTAATGTGTCATCAAAATACTTGCGTACAACGTAATACCACCTAATCCGGGGAATTTGCGTAATTGATATTTACAACTAACCTGGATCTAAGAACGCTCTTCCCCGGATTAAACGGAGATTTGTTTGGATTTTCCTTCTTCGCGGATTCACTTCAATTTATTTACAGCCTTGTGCCGTCGGTACAGTTACATTTACAGTTCGGGTTTCGGACATTATCGTCGAAACCTTTTTGTAACGATTGCTTTAGGCACATGAACCTTTTATGTTCTTCAATTTTAATAATGTTAAGTAACAATACGTTACTAGTATAATAAAATCTGTAGTTTGCTGTTGAGTTTGTAATTGAACTTAATTTTTGAGAAAATTTTTAGAAGGTAGGAAAGTAGGAACATACAAATTCTGAAGTAATTTAATACATAATTTACCGAAGATAAAATACAGCCCAATGATGTATCTATCCCTTGCTCTGTAAATACGTAAAAGAAAGACGAATTAAAACACATTCAAAGCAAAAATAAAAATATTACTATACAGTAATGCTGGAAAATCAAGAAACAACAGCAAAGTATCTCGAACGTGAGTTTTCCTGCACCCGACAGATTAGGACACAGCAAAGAGAGTAAGAATCTCTGAATCACTGTACAAATACAAATCGCAGTTGTGTTTACCGTGAATTTTTATGATATTTGTTATATTCGATGGAAAAAATAAATTTGATATTTGAAATGGCGACTAAAAGCACGTTCGGCTAATATTCGGAGCGAGCGTTGAGTGGGCGTACGCTATCCGGAAAATGAAGTTAGAATTTTTTTATTTTCTAAACAAGTATTGTCAAGACGAATTGAATTTCAAAGCCAATACAGTCAAGTGTTCGATGTTAAAAATGAATCATTGTAATAGTATATTTTGTAACAAAATACTTTATTTGTCTTTTTATTGCAGTAGCTTTGTTTATTTTTATCTTTTCGTCAATGTAGAATGGTGTAATGATTGTGCTAGTCGTGGCGATCTCCCTTATTCGATTCCGCCGGTATCCTTAACCGTCATAAAATAAATCTGTCCATAAATAAAAGCGCGTAGACGCTAACAAGCGTCTCGGGTTCGCCAAGTGATATTTCTTGGCTCGCTTCGCCATTTTTGTCATAACTCTATTATGTTCGCGAATGTCGAAATGTGAGATCATTCGCTTGATTTATTTATCGAAAGCTTTAGTTTTTATTTATTTTTTTCATTTTCAATTAAAAAAAAATTCTTAATGTCAAATAAAGTAAAACAAGTCGAATACTAATGCAGTAAAAGTGGAACATAAAAACTCTTTGTCATTATAAATAATCACCACGCTAGAAAAATAGTTTATTGTGAAATCTCGCTTTTGATCTTAGAGGTCAGTTTATTTTTCTTTAAGGTGAAGTTACGGATTCAATAAAACTATTTTACGTAAGACTTTATTGTGATTCGTATCTATGGCATATTAAAACACAACCATCATCAATTGTGTGATTAACTTAACAATTCATATTCATATCTCAAACGAGTTAGTTAACTTTCTTTAAACAAATATTTAATCTTTCAAATTAGCTTATGTTTTTTAGGGATTTTGCTATTGAATAGAGAATTTTATTTATACTATCAGTTCCAGTCTCGAGCTAACTGTGAGAGATTAACGTAGACCATATAGAACTAGGCTACATTAAGTTGGATCATTACGTGACTATGGTTACATTTGTCTATTACATGTTTTATTCATCATCGTACTGTGGTAACTTTGGTATTAATTAATAGAATTTTCTTGCGAGACTTCTAAATAGAATCATTACTGTTTATGATCGAAAGTCGAAATACTGCATGACTGTCTCTAGATTTAGTAAAACTTTGAACACATTCAAAGCGATAACATTAAATTATCGTTAATTAGTGCTAACGTTAAAATCATTAACACATTTGCAGTAAGCGTACTATTTTAAAAAACTACTACAACAGTATTATACTTTAACTAGCGACCCGCCCTCGCTTCGCTTCGGAAACATTAAAACACACATGAAACCAAAAAAAAAAAAATTAAAAAAAGTAGCCTATGATCATCAGGGACAATGTCGGCTTCTAATGGAAAAAGAATTTTTCAAATCGGTCCAGTAGTTTCGGAGCCTATTCGAAACAAACAAACAAACAAATCTTTCCTCTTTATAATATTATATTATTATTTATTATTATTATTATTATAGTAATAAAGAAAATCGCACTACCTTGCACAATAATATGGCTCCTACGATAGAACTGTATAAACTGCTACTAATTTTGTATTTACTTGCATATTTTTAGTATTTATTTGTATTTAATCGTATGTAAGTCTATCTTATTTTATTTTTCACATGTGTATGTAAGTATATATTTTTATGTAAGTTTATTAAGATAGTATTTGTCCATGCTAGTTTGCTTATTCCTCTCCCTGCAAGATCGCCTGGAAGAGATCGCTTTCAGGGATAAGGCCACCAATTTATGTCACCGTCTATTATTTGTGTTATATGCTTACACTGTACACGTGGTGTCAAATAAATATTTATATTATTATTATTATTATTATTATTAGACTTTCTATTATAAATTATTCATTGAAATTGAAAAACTGAAAAAAAATTAAAATCCGTTTCGCAGCCAAGAAGAGTGTAGATATTAATTACACGGCATTTTAAAATAAGCAAATTGTTATGTCGAATTCAGATGCAGAATAAAACTGTTGACTACACAAAAATATTCATTTGCGATCGGTGATCGCGGAGGGTGGTCGGGAAACAAATTTAACCAACAATTGTAAATCAATTAGAGTGGGTGGCTTCATGGGGTGTAATGGCTACCCATCCCACGCTGTGAGTCAGGGCCGGATTCCGGAATGAAGCAAATAATATTTATTATTTTGTATTAGATCATGGAGAGCTCTTATTTAAACATTGTTCAAGTCCATGGACACCACCAGAAGATGCCAACCTGCATCTTTAATTTTGAGTTCAGAGTCTCAAGTGATTTGAAATTTTGTTTTCGCCTACCCCCCCTAATTACGAGTTTGTCATTAAATTGGGGAAGATTTCTCATCAGTTAAGATGGATCAACTTGCTTACTCCTAATATGCGCTAAAACTACATAAGATGAAAGTTAAGAATATAAAACGTAAGACATTTAAGACGAAATGGAGAAGAACTATACTGAGACCTTTGGACTCATATCTCATGGTAAGTGGTGGCATTTACGTTGTAGATGTCCATGGGCTCCGGTAACCGCTTCACACCAGGTGGGCCGTGAACTCGTCCACCCACTTAAGCTATAAAAAAAGAAGAAAGAAACAGTCAAAGTTAACGACGCCGTGATCGCATGCGTTATATTTTTTAATAACCTATTTTCCCGCCTGCTTCTGGCTACTACTATTCAAAATATATAGGTACATTCAAACAAATTATTCAATATGATATTGGACTCTTTTTTTAATCGATCTGTATAGTATTTACGATGAAATCCGACTAAACGTCACCTGGAACCATAGCGTAATCAAAGTAAGTCCACAAATTATATCGCTGTTTCATATTGTAGTAGGTTATATTTATTGCATATAGGGGTTAACTAACTTACGGCCCATCTGATACTAAGTGATTACTAGAACTTACAATGTGAATGTTGGCCACCATAAGATATAAGTCAACATACGTCTCAGTTACATGTCAATTATACATCTGATACGTATTCACGAACTTTTCTCCTTTCGTCGTATTCCTCAATGCTGAGAGTCGTGACCACCCTTCTTCATTCATGAATTATTCCCACAATTAAAGGCACTAGTCATGTCATAAAAATGAATCAGCGAAAATGACTTCAAGTGAAGTGAGTTTATAATAGTGCAAAGGGATTACAGCGTACAAGACTCGTAACAATGATAGCTTTTACTCAAAAATGTACACGACTCATGTCTCAAGATGGGCGATATCGGAATCCGCCTTACATCTATCAATAACAAAATGTTAAACCATTTTTAACGTCATTAGTAATAATAAAATGCCACTTTGGTTGTATCACTGTATCCGTATTTTATGTGACCACGTGTTTTATCTGATGAAGTCGAAAATTTCACATTTCTTTTTTGGGACTTAAGACAGTGTCTTAAGTTCTTCTATTAAGATACCTTGCTGTTTATTTATAACAAATTGGTATATAGAATTAATTCAGCAATAGTGACGGTGTTACATGACCGAGATTTACTATTCAACGACTTTTGAGTAATATTCAAATTACAGAACTTTTTTTTTCAAATTAAATTTACAGGACCTCATCCTCCGGTGTTGATTAGTTAATTGAGACACCGCGAGACTTCATCTCTGTGCGCTATAGGTATTCATAGTGGGGGCTGGTGAAGTGCATATTGTGATCTACGTAATACACCTCCCTCCTTCAGATCGCACCCCTGCTCTTCACGTCTTATCCAGGACTAGTCTTCGAAAGCTCGAGAAAACCTTTGCATGTTTAAGAGCATAATTATAGAGGTTCATCACTAAATGAAAAACGAGGTCAAATTGCAGAATTTCGATATAATGTTCTCAGATTTTAAAGATATGATGCTTCTAAACGACCTGGAAAGAGGACATTGCTCCCGAACATTCCATATTTAACAGCTCCAAGTAGAAATTTTGGCCTATGTAATGGATACTAGAAATATACATGTGCGTTAAAAACAAAAACATCTACAACCCGAGTACCAACAGATAATAACATCACGATGATCTTAATTGATGACTACATTAGGAAACTACTAGAAATGAAAATCGAAAAGCTACAAAGAAAACTAAACAAAAGGAAGACTTCTCTAGTTAAGTATAAAGGTAATGAGGCCGCTACAAGTAACTTTGCATGAGCACAAAGTGACAAGAACGAAGTAGAACTCGCCGCGAGCGACACTAATAACAAAGTTGCTCGCAAGTTTAACTACTCATCTCGAACTCGGCCAGCCGTAACACAATTTGTAAGCGAAATTGTTCGAATGGACGCTAAATTCCGATACGTTGAGCGAGTGCAATACTGATATACGTAAAGCTAAAGTACCAAGATTTTAAGATTAAGTTTTCATTATTTTTCATTAAAAAAATCTCGGAAATATGTTTAAGAATTTAAAATAAATGTACCACTATACCGTATCCATCCGTGCGAACCCAGAAGTCGTTCTGTCACAATTGGATCAAGGCTCAAGGGTCATAGTAAGAGAGGAACATATTTAGTTTTGAAGTAAGCTAAGAAAACAAGGCAAGTATGCTACGACTATTAATTAATGAGACTCCAGATATGGGATACAAATACAAATGTTCAGGGTTCGCTGGTTCACGATTTTACATACCAACTGATCTACAAATCAATTCGTACCTTATGGATCACACAATTAGCACAAGCAACTGGTAATCCCAAAAAATTGATTAACTAATTCTGAATTATAAATTTGGCGTGGGTAACGCCGCCAGGCACGTCTGATATACGAATAATACTTACAATTTCCATTTAATACCCTCAAATTATAAACGAAAAAGATACATACTCTTTTAAACATTTCATTATTTGGATGATATTATATCTTGATAAAATTGTATTCATTAGAAAACTTTCAAACTGTCCCAAACAGAAATTACGTCATTTTAAGTAACGTCACATAATTATAGTCATAAAATGCGGGGTGCATTAACCGAACAAAGGTTGTGTGGCAATCAGGGGGAGCTTTGTTAACAAAACTGTTAATCATAAGTGGTAATGTTTTTCTATTTTATTGCTCTAGAGTCTATATAAACATTTGTTTCAAGTAATTAAGGTGCAGAAAACATATTTATTGGATTTTTATTGAAATGTTTTTTGAATGTTATCCGATTTTTATCTCATAGTTGTCAAAAATTAAATCGAGTAACGACAATTTAAAACATTATTAATTATTTGGATGTTAAGGTTTACTGTATCATGGTTGGTTTATGGTTGGTTAATGTAATGATTTGAAGTTTTACCTTATCGCCCTAACGCCAGTACATTACGGGACGCGGTTCGCACCAACATATGACTTTTGAAATCCATATTGCGGCTTTTTCAAATTAAAAGCCATGCTCTATGGAAAACTTCAATTACGTATTTGAGGCCCATCCGAAAAAGTACAACACAAAACTTTGTATGCTGCGCTCAACCAAATATTAATTTAAAACAATTTGATGTTTTCCGTCCCCTTCAGTTTTATAGTTTTCTAGCTGACCCAGCAGACTTTGTAGTGCCTCAATCGATAAAAAAAGACCTAAACTTTTGTATAAAATAAACTTAAAACAAACAAAAAGAATCCGTCCGACGAGGGACACATCAAAGGAAAAACATAATTATTATTTTTATTTATTTCCGAGCATTTCCATATTTATCTACCTTCTAAACCTTCTCTGGACTTCCACAAATAATTCGAGACCAAAATTAGCCAAATCGGTCCAGCCGTTCTCGAGTTTTGGCGAGATTAACGAACAGCAATTCATTTTTATGTATATAGATTGCTGTTTCATATCTGGGAACGTACGAGAAATAATATATCGAACAGGACACCCAGTATAGACGTTTACGTTCTTAGCTGAAATCATGATCTTGATTGATGCGACCGTCGACGCAGATATCTCGTCCAGTCAGCTAAACGCATTAGCGCGCGGATGGAATATACAGGGGCGGCGGCGTCGCGCGTCCGTTCCACTTGGTTATGCCTTTTATGCGTCGATTCATTACCATCGTAGTTAAACAGGGGACGGGAACAGATAGCCGCATTTATTACTTTTGTCATCGGAAAAATGAATTTACACGCCGATAACTTTATGGTGTCTTCGCGCCCCGGTGCGGTTTTGTTTTAATGTGAAATAAAAATAGCGAAATGTGAGTTGTTAATCTGGCGGTGCTTGATATTAATCAATGTAAAAATTGAAAAAAAAGAACAGCATTTTATATGAAAGCTAATTGTTGAATCAGGTCACCTGGTATCAAATGGTTACCGGAGGCCAAAATACGTATTTGCAACGCGAATGCTACCACCCCAATTAAGCCACAAGGTCAAAATGTATTCTTTGATGTTATTACATGATATTATTCCTTTATTATGGATGATGGATTTACATAGAAAGTAGATCGACTCATGACGTTTAATTTTATACTTTAAGTTCAAGCCTTCATAGTTTAGAGACTGATGAATTCTTTTCCAGCAATTGAACTTTTCTTTGCTTGGTTCTTGAGCGAAGTTAAAGTAATAGAAAACTGGAAAAGAATGGTTTAATTAATTCTGCTTGGAGTTCTGTAACTTCTCTTCTTCTATAATACAAAGAATAGTGCCAATGGTGTATATATTATTTAGGTCTCAAAGATAATTTTGAGCCACTTGTGCCACGGAGAAATTCTGGTGCTTTTTATTTTGGACCATATTTTACACGGAAAGTGTGCTCTGAGGAAGTTTTTGAGATGGTTCTTTAAATCAACGTATTACCCGTAACTGGGTACATGCGTCCCTGGGTTTTCTTGGTGGTAAGACATTCCAAATTTCAATGAGACTTCAAAAGAGTCTTTTTTTTGCTTTTTTTTCTACATAAGCTGGTAAACTTAGAGGGATATGCCAGCGTAACCTGACGAGTAGGTGAGCTCGCGAGGCTCTAACCAGAGGACGTTGCTAACACTATATCTAGCAAAAGCAGTGCTTCGCAGAATCTAACACCGGAAAACTACGCGACCCACTGAGAAGATCTGGCGAGAAACTCAGTGAGCCCAAGAGTTTTTTATTTGTTTTTTATTGCTTAGATGGTTGGACGAGCTCACGGCCCACCTGATGTGAAGTGGTTACCGAAGACCACAGACATCTACAACATAAATGCCGCCATCTACCTTGAGATATAGTTCTAAGGTCTCACTTTTTACAGTATAACGGCTGCCCCACTCTTCAAACCGAAACGCATTACTGCTTCACAGCAGAAATAGGCAGGGTGGTGGTACCTACCCGTGCGGACTTGCAAGACGTCCTACCACCACTAAATTAAAGTCTCTAGATATATACAGGAATTGTTTTTGGTCTGGTTAAGTTTCAACATTACCTACCATTTGAAGTCGTCGTGGCCTAACGGATAAGACGACCCGTGCATTCGTGTTGAGTGATGCACCGGTGTTCGAGTCCCACAGGCGGGTACCAATTTTTCTAATGAAATACGTACTCAACAAATGTTCACGATTGATTTCCACGGTGAAGGAATAACATAAAAATGAAACCCACTAAATTATAATTTGCGTAATTACTGGTGGTAGGACCTATTGTGAGTCCGCGCGGATGGGTACCACCACCCTGCCTATTTCTGCCGTGAAGCAATAATGCGTTTCGGTTTGAATGGTGGGGCAGCCGTTGTAACTACTTGAGACCTTAGAACTTATATCTCAAGGTGTGTGGCGCATTTACGTTGTAGATGTCTATGGGCTCCAGTAACCACTTAACACCAGGTGGGCTGTGAGCTCGTCCACAAATCTAAGCAATAAAAAAAAAAGTAAGCAGGAAATGTTTTTGATCTGCTTAAATATCAAGATTACCAATTCATAAGTAAGATAACCCATCAATGCCTTTAATGCACTACAACGAATCCCAGATTTTGCTAATTTTCGTTTCGTTTATTTCAAGTTATGCTGCATAACTGATATCACAGGGAGCGTGCGGCAGACAAGTCTAGAGTGTCAGCGTGAACATTTTAATTTTATTTTGTTGCGCGATGCACAGCGCTCGCATCGTATCGACTTTAATTATAGGGGAAAATGGAGCGAAACATCCGGGAATAAACTTATTAACTCTCCTGTCGGCTTACAAACACGATTAATACTGAAGTTTGCAAATCAGTTTACTCGGCGTTGAACTTGTTATAATTTTAAAAGCATAGCATATCATAGTACATAAATAATATAACATATAAGTTTAATTATTAATAGAAGAAGTTTGGAAATTAAATGAATTATTTTGAAATCACAATTCTAAATAGATTGTAAGACATACATCGAAACCTTAAAAATTCCGGTGAAAAAATCCAGGGAACACTGAATGCATGTTATTAATAAAACATAGTTGACGTCGGTGCCACATTGACAATACCCGTAGATAGGCTGGTATACACAAAATTATGTATTTTACCTGTTTACTGTTTCATTCATTAGTACCTATATTAAATTCTTTAGAATGCTTACAGTAATATTTAGTTAGCACTCATCAACTTTTTCTAGAATAATTATAGAGGCTGTAAAGTCATATCTACTTACATTAATACTGTTTTTTCGTTGGTTTTTGCGAGCTGTAGACATAATTAAAACTAATTTTACAGATAAATCTCGCGTTTATTTTTATCATTACGTTATTTCCAGCTTTTCAAATACTACACAGTTCTTGTGCACGAACAACACCATCAGTCATCCGTGACCACTGATGACTAGTGATAAAATGATAGCCACAAACTTGAGATTAGGCCGTAAAAGTAGTATTAATTATTATAGTTTTCTAACGACTCGTAAACAATACGTTTCGATGGTTAAGTAGCCCAGCGGCTCTCAACCCGATGGTTGAGTAGACCAGTTGCCCTCAACTTCTGTTCACGACACATTGGTGTGTCGCAAGCTCCTGTCTAGTGTATAGCGTATTTTACAAATTTGATACTTTTAATATAGGGTGACCCGAGGGAATTTCATATCTGATGTAAACGTGGAATAAATATAGAACTATTTACTGAAAAGTGTATAACTACAATTTACAGTTTATTGAGGTATAATTTTGTGGATGTACTATACCTCTTCACTTCAAGATTTTTTTTGATAATGTTAGGTTGTCGCAAATTTGTCAACAGGAGCTAATGCGTCATTGCGTAAAAAAGGCCAAGGACAGCTGGAGTATCCTATAAGATGCATTTATAAGTCATGATGTGTCAAATTTTAATTTTCTACAATTAATGTTGTTTCAGGAACAGCCAATATGAAAACTTTCATGTTGACCAGAAGGGCTACCAGATGTACGACGGCGATGACTTGGAAACGCCACCATCACCGGACAGGCCCCCACCACGCCCCATAGGTATAATATAGTTTACTAGTGGTAGAGTTTTCTGCGAACTTACTTTTTTTTTTATTGCCTTTGTAGGCAGACGAGCGTACGGCCCACCTGATGGTAAGTGGTTACCGTCGCCCATGGACTACAGCAATGCCAGGAGCCAAGCCGCTGCCTACTGAAGCCAAGCCGCTGCCTACTGCCAAGCCGCTGCCTACTTACTTGGGTTCTAATCAAGCTATGCCGCAAAGCAATCACCAATTTCAGTTTGAAGGGCCATTTCTCTAAAAGCAATTGATGCAGTGATTTCACCTACGAATATCCAGAAGAGTGCTAGTGCATCAAAACCCAGATAATGTTGGCGCGACAAAATGTAAGATTTATGAATGTCTCTAGTGCAAATAAAATCTGTGTTTTTTTGTGTGTATATCTATACATAAGTAGGCAAAGGCGAAACAGCACTGTAGGTACATTTTTTTCTTCTTCAAGATAATGGGGAAAAAAGCCAATGACAAAACAAACGAGGAAATGTAATAATAAATAAAAATAATCAAAATATGAGGTGCCGGTGATTACTGTCAGTAATTTCAACCATTAGGCGATTTCTAGTAATGCTAAATAAATTAATTTAAATTAGTTACATTATAATATTAAGTAGTGGTAAGTCATTGGAGCCTAAACGATAAGACGACCGAAAAACAGCGTATTAATCACGTATTCACGAATGTAGGAGTCTTCTATTTCTTCTTCTTCTTAGCCTTATAACTATATTATGCGAGGTTGGCGCAACATGTCTTCTTATCTAAGTCTAACAGTCGACTGTCTGTCTAACATTAATCCTCCGGAGTTATATCTCCAGTAGTAACCCTAAGAGGGTTGAATGTAGGAATAACCTTGTGTAATTAAAAATGAAACACACAAAAATTTAAGTAATCATTGGAACGAACCAGTTATGCTTTTCGGTTTTTTTTTACCTTATCACCAGTAAGTACCATCGGGGGATTATTCTGGCTTCACCAAACTGGTGCGAGTTCACGGTGTTCAACCTGAGAGACTTTGTGCTAAGATTGCTTCGCTGAATCTACCATCGGATTGGAATCGCGATCCATTGAGAATAGTCCTCATTTGGGACAACCATTATGCAATACGATCAAGTATTGAGCCCCACGTCTCAAGCTGTTACTGTGGGCCACGATAACACGAGATGTGCCACTCGTACGTCTATCAATGACATAAAATATGGTTTACGCAACTTCCACATATGTTTATAGATAAGTACGTCCGCGCACAATGCCCATGCCTGAGTGCGCGTTACACTGTAGCCCTGTTGGCTTGCTTCGGCTTCAGCATCATGTTCGGAATGCGCTGCAACATGAGTATGGCTAAACTGAAAATGACCGGAAAAGGGCGCAACGTAAGTATATTACACCTGCTGTATAGTAATAAGGTTGGTTTGGATGGATGAGTCTGACACTCATTGTACCAACGTGTTGAAAATTCGATCTTTGGACCAAAAACAGTCATATAATTTGAAATAAAGAAAAAATATCATTCTTTGTAAATAATATTAAATAAATATTAACGTCTGATAAGTTATGGATGTGCAAAAATGTAATCTAGTTTTCATAATGAATACTTCCTCTTTAGGACACTGACGCACCATTTCAATGGACTCTCGAAATAGAATCGTCAATCGATTCATCGTATTTCGCCGGCTACCTCATCACTCAAGTACCGGGCGGCTACTTAGCCTCCATGTATCCGGCCAACAAAATCTTCGGGGCTGCCATTGTGCTATCGGCATTGTTGAACATGGCGATTCCTGGCGCTATGTCTGTAGGCCCTGCGGCTGTGGTCATGTTAAAAATTGCTCAGGGATTCGTTGAAGTAAGCCTTCGATTTATTGTTTTTAATTTAAATACTTAAATATAACAATTTAGTGGTAGTGACAGCTGATCGGTAGTGACAGTGATAGTGACAACAGCGTAGCTTTTATGTACTAACGTAACCATTTAGTACCACGTTAACTCGTCTATACTTCAATATAATTCAACCTTTAAATCACCAGTACGACACACCAAACAACTGTTATCTATATATTAATACGTGAAGCAAAAACTTTGTATCCCTTTTTACGAAAATTGCGCGGATGGAGGAATATAAAATTTTGCACACTTATAGAGAATATAGAGAAGAAGTGCACAATGCTAATATTTTTTTTAAATAATGCATAAAAGATACATTAAATCAATAAAGAAAACATTACACACACTACATACCATGTATTTGACGCACACATGCATGCATCCTATTTGTTGTCAAACTTTTGTTCTTGACGTCTGTGGTCAAATTGAGAATAGATTAAATATTGTTTGTCTTTATTAATATGTTTTTATAGTGTAGTCTTGGCGAAATTTGTGATTATAGAAGTATAAAATACAATCGTAATAGTGTACAAACTTACAATTCCAATTAATTATAGTCGAATTTCGACTACTGCAGGACCTCTAGTAAGATAAATAACACAAGTGAAACTCATATGTCTCGTTACCAGTGAAACGTTTAAATTTTGTAACAATTGACATTCAGCGCGTGATGGCGCATGATGAAGCTTATTAAATTCGGTTGTGCGTTCTGCTGTCTCGTGCTAAATATATCCACTGTCACGTTTTGATCGCCCCTTTATAAATGTAAAGTAAATTTTGCATGTTATTGTAAGATGAGCATCGTGACCAATAAAATCTAACGTCTAAATATGTTCAGTTTGTGATTTTCTTGACACAGTAATACCATAGTATGATGTATTAACGTGTTTTTCGTTTCCAAGCAGCTCTTTTTCAAAGCAATGTTTTTTTTTTTAATAATAAAAAGCATAGCTTTTTTCTCAGTATTCGAATTGTTTAATATGATTTAAATAAAAATTAAAAAAAAAACATTTATTTCAGACCATCTTAAGTCCATGTTGTAAGTAGAGTAATACTTATAACTATGTTAGTAAATATAAATTAAAATTAAAATTAGCAAAATTATTAAAACATTTAAACATTTCATTCATAAATCACTATACAGCACATCATTTAATTCGTAATTAAAACGCGAATATTTAGTATTATCTAATAAAAATAACGTAATATTTGCGAACACAATATTACAACGAGTTTTTCTTACACATCCAATAAGGCTTAAGTTCCACATAAAATGTATACGAATGGATTTAATGTTGATAATGATTTTGAACGTTTCAAAGACCCGTTATTTCTCCTTAATCGCTCTGAAGTACTTCCAGTCGAGATCGCTTGTCGCAGTACAAAGCTTCTAAGATTATTGAGCCCTTGGTTGCCATGGTTACGCATTTCCGTATATCCCCGCTTAGCTGATTCTTCAATGCCAATGCTATTTCGTTAAACGATACAATATTTTCTCTCTACACATATAAAACTGGATACATATATAAAAAAGAGACACAAAAGCTTTCTCTTTGTTTGTCTAATACAATAGATTTGCAAAGGATTTATTGACCTCTAGTTGATACAACTTAAATATAATTAATATTAAATTCTGTATATTGTAGTTTGATTAGAATTTTCGTAAAGTCAATGCTGTTGTTAGTGTTAATTTTTAGTTATAACAAATAGGTCGTGTTAACTTTTCATTTTATAAAATTGGTGTTTTAATTGGGCCTGATCATGATTTTTGAAAGTTTAAAATTATTTTGTTGAAAAGTGACGATTAGAAATTAAATTGGACATATTACCTAACATATTCTAAAACAATTTACTATGCGATATTCGATATTCTTGAATTCGATCTTCGAAACATATTGAAGACGCAAGGTTTTATGTCGTAGGGCGTTACATATCCTTCATGCCACGGAATCTGGAGGATGTGGGCACCTCCACTCGAGCGCTCTCGTTTGGCAACACTAGCATTTTGTGGGACATACGCTGGCATCGTTGTTGGCATGCCATTGTCCGGTTTACTGGCAGATTTCATTGGTTGGCAGGCGCCATTTTACTTTTATGGTTCATTTGGAATTATTTGGTAAGTAATAATGTTAATTATACGATCGATGAAGCCAAATTACCAGTCTTCTTTTTAATTATAAATTAAATATTTCTGTATTAAATTTAGCTTAGTTAGATTAATGGATGGGCTTAAATGAGGTCCAAGTCCCAATTGTATTGGCTGTGACTTTTTCGCGGCTGAAATATGAAGAATGGCGTTATATACTTTTGCGGGCTTACGATGCACCCTACCACAAGCCTGACTGTCAGTAAAAATCTCTTTTCAAGGTATGCGTGTTGGCTTTGGTTGGTGTTCGAGAAACCCAGTAAACATCCATGTATAACCGGGAAGGAGCTGACGTATATTGAACAATCGCTTGGCACCGCCACCCAGGCCGCGATGCCAGGATTTTTTGCTACACCTTGGAAAGCATTTGCCACATCTCCTCCAGTGAGTATTCGATAAATTTTCTGAATTATTCAGTAGAACAGAGGCAAAGAAGGCGCTGATAATTTAACATTACAGAACATCGGGGTTTTTATGTTTAATTTCTTTATTTTAGGTATACGCTATCATCGTCGCAAACTTCTGTAGGACTTGGAACTTCTGTTTACTGGTGATTTTCCAGTCTGCATACTTTAATTCCAGATTTAAAATGGAGATAACCGAGGTTAGTCTATGATTTAAGGATACCCAAATTTTTCCATGAATACGGGCCAATACTAAAAACAGTTTTACAATTTTTAGTCCGGTTTTGTGGGGGCGATTCCGCATTTGATCATGACGTCACTGGTGCCCATTGGAGGAATGCTCGCTGATTATTTACGTAAGAACAATATCATGACCACGACAAACGTGAGGAAGCTGTTTAACTGTGGTGGATTCGGTTTGGAGGCTTTCTTCTTCGTACTCGTCGCTTATGCCAACAACAAGGTATGTGAAATCCCTATCACTCTCTGGTGGGACTATCCCTAAATGTATTTAGCGGTTGTCCTTAGTGATACCATTTGTTGAAGTTAAATGTGCACCGTCAGCTTTTGTATTTATGGTTCTTTGATATATACCTTTACTAAAATGCCGCATTGATGATAAGCAAACAAAGAAACATCAAATTTAATATATATAAAACAGTTACATGGTCAAGTGTAGTCTGCTTTTATAAATAAAACCTAAATTCCAATTCTGGATACTAATAATAGGTGCATACTTGCATACTTTTGCTGATTCATCTTCCATTGTCACAGAGGTTAAATTACCATTACCATTTAACTTTTCATATGACTGTAAAATAAAAAATATTTTTTTTTTATAATTTTAGGATAATTTTAGTGATATCTAAATTGAAGATTAATTCGTTTATTTTTCTTACATTTTCTATTTTTCAAACAATAGTACGTAGCCACCATCGAGCTGACCCTTGGAGTAGCTTGCAGCGGTTTCGCCATATCAGGTTACAACGTCAATCATCTCGACATCGCTCCTCGATACGCCTCCATACTGATGGGTCTATCTAATGGCATCGGTACCATCGCTGGATTCCTTGTACCTATAGTCATCGACTACATGACCCAGGATAAGGTGAGATATTTTTCATGCTTTATTAGGGAATAGTTCCTGAAATGGCAACAATTACATTCGTTCCAAATTTATAAAAATACCACCTTATTAAATATAGGTAATAGCTCAGTTTTATTACTCGTTATCTCAAGCGGAGGTAAATGGCAGGTGTGTAACCTCATCCCGCGTTACAAACTAAATTTTAAAACAAATTTTAGAACTTTACACATTGCGTGCGGTCCAAAAAACATTTGAAAATACTAATTTGAATCTCAAATTGTTTTTAGTTAATCTGTAAAGAAAAATTTACCTGTTCCATGATTGGATTGGTTTTTAAGAACTATTTTCATATACTTTGTGTAGTTATTACCATTGGTAGCAGACTGCATTACACTCATTAAACAATCCTTGTTTAAATACAATGATATTTTTCTAAATTTCAATACAGTAAGCTAATGCCATCGTAACAATTATAATTACATCTCTAAGACCCGAATTGAGACATATATTAAATTATGTCGCTTCGAAATAAATAAAATGCTTATCGGCTATTCGAATTACGAATTTCGCATGACAACTAACACCCTAGTGAAGACTCGAAAACCCGCGAAACAATACATTCGTCCGTGGCTAATTTAAAAAAGGAAATCGAGCTCAGCGCAACACGCGCTTAGAATATGAAATGAACAGCTTTGTGGGTGCGCGACGATGCGTTACGCCTGTAGTACATTTCGCGCTGAGCACTTTATTACAGCATCGGCCGGAACCAGGAGCGCGCACGAATGACTCCTGTATTGTATACGTAATAAATAAGCCTTTAAAGCGGAAAGTTTTCTTATGAATTTTAATATCTTAAATCTAGAGATGTTCGCGTCACACTTTATATTTTTGTTAAGCGAATCGTGGATTATTTTCATGAACATTTATTTAATGTCGCTGTTCCCTTATAGAAGTCTGCACGCGTTTTATGCAAGAGCATCCGGGTGATGGAAGGCCGGTTATCCTCGACCCAAGCTGGTTCAGAGTCAGCGGGGTATTCCGTAGGATAATTCACGCTAACCAGCGCCATCTAGGCGGGCTTCGGATAGCCTGCCGACCGAGCGGGCTGGTGGTCGTGGCGCCAACAACCTCCAGTCCGGCGTCCCGAGGGGGGGGGAGGTCATCGGAGAGATATGCTCCGCACTAAACGCTTCCCTTTCCCCCTTTGCCTTTTCATGAGTTCTGTTTCATGCGAGGTTTGGACGTTGGTTGTGGAGCGACAGGATGTTTTAGTCAGGACAGTTTAGACAGGAAGTTCGGAGATTTCCTCCTGACCAAAAAAAACACAAGTCAAAACGCACGACTTCCTTGCAGTAGAAACACGGCCAATACTAGTACTTACCCGTACGGGCTTATGATACTCACGACGCGTCGCCGCGCTTTGCAGAAGTATTTATTATATAATAGTGTGTACGGTGTGACGACACCATGCGCAAGCGATAGTTTCTTAATATTAATAATACTTTATTTTTCTATATCTATTCTTTTATGAATGTATACCTGTACAAAATAATATCAATGTTTCACATCTGCCAGCCTTGCCGCGATGAATCATATTTATTTTAATGACGCTCAATATTCTTTTCCGGAATGCTTGTATAATAAATCATTTAATAATAAACGTGCAGTCAGTAATAAATACCTATGAATAGGATAAACAAGAGAAAGCTATAACCGAGTGGCGAGAAGTGTTCCTGATGGGTGCAACCGTACATTTCATTGGTATCACTATTTACGGTATCTTCGCTTCTGGCGAACTTCAGCCTTGGGCCGAGACTGGGTGTGAAGAGCCCACGACTTATTCCAAGTCTTTAGAACAAGAAACCACATTCGTAAGTAGCCGTGAATTCTCGTCATTAAGGAAGTCTTCATTTAGAATATAATCTATACTTCTATACTATAATATTATAAAGAGGAAAGATTTGTTTGTTTGTTTGTTTGTTGTATTGAATAGGCTCCAAAACTACTGAACCGATTTGAAAAATTCTTTCACAGTTTGGAAGCTACACTTTTTCCGAGTGACATAAGCTATCATCTTTTTTGAAAAAAATTAGAGATCCTTAGCAAAACTCTAATAACGTAACCCAAGATGTAAAAAAATTACCTAAAATATTATTTACATCGCGTTCCCTGCGAAAACTATTAATGAATAAAATGTCTAACTATTATAGTTAAGCCACAATAAATGTTCTTTTATTTAAAAAAATAAAACAACGTCAAATATCGTTGAAATTTTTGTTAAAGACCCGAGCGGAGCCGGAGTGTGCCGCTAGTTTACTATATTTTTCTTTTTATTAATATTCTTTTGTTTGTTTTACACCCCTGTTTGTCAGTGAACAATTCCATTGCAATAAAAAAAAAACGATGAGTTTTGGTTTTTTTTTTTTATTGCCTTTGTAGGCAGACGGGCATACGGCCCACCTGATGGTGAGTGGTTACCGTCGCCCATGGACTTCAGCAATGCCAGGGGCAGAGCCAAGCCGCTGCCTACAGGTTCTATTACTCGTGTTCTAAAGGACTTGGAACCAGACTTCGTGTCTCGAAGTGTATGTCCTGTTATAGTCCGATTGCCGGTTGAATCTAGATGGGCTAGTTCGTTTAATCATCTACGTTCCACATTAATACACAGTCGTGTATATTATTCGAAAAATAACGTCAATTTCCCGTTGCAGACTGAGAAACCCTCAGCGCCTCTTAAGGGTTCGGAGGCGCCAGCTTACGGCGCGATAGTCCCGCCGCGGCCTATCGGCTTCGAGCAGCACGTTCCCAACAACCCATTCGTCTCAGGCGCCTACTATCAGACCGAGCAAGTGCAGCCTCCCACTGATCCCCACCAGAATCTCACCGATGACGGCACTTACTAATTATTCATAAAATTATTAATAAATGTAGTTAGCCGTTGCAGAGCTGTTGTTTTACAGATTTTTTTAATTCTCGAAGATGTGATGCTTTTCAACACATCAGTTTACTCGTACGTTTCGATATGACTCAAAGCACAAATTTGCGGGTCCTTGACCTTTGTATTAAAAAAACCCTTGACATAGAAATAATATACATTAGGTACTACTATTCGAAAATTGTTGACTTGTATTGATTAACTTTTCGCACTAAAATTTGAGGTTAAGAATTTTCTTAAAAGTAATAAATACGCTTAACATAATGTTTTCTGAGTGGTAAAGTAAGTGTTTTTTTTTTTCTAAAATAAATTGGCAAATACGTTTGTTAAAATCACAATATCTTTATCGCTATTAAAATCATTATATTGTAGCATGACAATGTTAAGAAAAAAATTAAATTATTTTTTTGTTATTTTATAATAATTGTAGCGGTGTCTAATGTTTTCATATCATTGTTAGCTTGTAAAATGTATGTTTTTATGTTTGTAGCTGTATAGTGTTTTTTTTGGATTCAAGTCTACGAAATTTTGGTTTTATAACTAAGGGCTAGTAAGATCGTGTCGAATATCATGTAAAATCGTTAAAATAAAATGCTTTTCCGCCATCTTAATAATTCTGTAACACTCAAATAAATGAAGTATTCGTCATAGAATCCAAATAATAGTTTATCTGAGGTGTTTACTATTTATTTCACATTTAATATCGTTATGATCGGTTTTTGTTTCATGCAACAAATGACTTGATAATGTGTTTATTTCTTATTATTTCCCTTAATTAGTATTTTGACTTGAATTTTAATCCTATAAGATTGTCGTTAGTTAGTCTCGTTCTTGTTACTGAGTTTTCGTAAATTGTTAAAAGATGTTTATAAATATCGAAGTGTTTATTGTATATCTAAGACGTTCGAATAAAGTAGATAATGTATCAAATTAAAATTTACTTGCATAAGAGTATAGGTGCATTCATCTGTATTAGTATTTTTTACAACAAAGCGCCTGATAAAACGATAGCAACTAGCAAATATTCATTAACCTGTCGTTTGAAAAGAGAAAGAAAAACAAAATTAAGATAACCACATATTTCTTCCAAAGAAATTCCAATAGTGGCTGACAAAAAATCAACTCTGTAATATTAAAAATAAGTCGGTAGCTATTATATAAACGAGGATCAGTTTTATGAGCTTTAAATATATTATATATGTATCTCAACTATTGGTTTCGATTGGTAAAACGTAAAATTAATAATTATGTACTTGAAATGCAATAAATTTTAAATGTTTTTTTTTAAACAGATGAATGCACTCGTAGTAGTCATTTTAATGAATACCGTTCTTAATAAAAGGGAAGATAAGTCACCTTTTATTAGTATACATATAATAGATCTTTAAATTTACCTTTACAATACTACCTAATATTAAATATTATTTAAAAATAACAAATAGAATATTTCCCTCTCTCTAGATGTTGTTCGTAAAAATTCAGTGGTTTCCTTCTGAATTTTTCTATAAACAATTACAAAATACTATCACATAGTCGCATAATCAAGACTATTTAGAATGAATAATTATGTAAATGTTTGTATTCTCTTTAGCTGTTTTCAAATATTTAATCAAGAATTTAGTGATTAGGATTATAGTTTTAAGTTAGAAAATCGTTTATAACAATAGTATGTATGTACGTAGTCTTTTTTGCCACGTACCATCCGGCTTTAGAATGAGCTCCCCTCCACGGTCCTTTCCGAGCGCTATGACATGTCCTTCTTCAAACGAGGCTTGCGGAGAGTATTTAATGGTATGCAGCGGCTTGGCTTTGCCCCTGGCATTGCTGACGTCGATGAGCGATGGTAACCACTTACCATCAGGTGGGCCGTATGCTCATCTGCCTACAAAGGCAATAAAACAAAAGTTATGATATAATACATTTGCGACTTCGAACTCATGTCTCAAGGCGGGCGGCGGCATTCACGTTGAGATGTCTATGGACTCTAATATTTTTGGGACAGAAGGAAATCGCCCGTATGAACTAACTGTAATACTTTGTCTTCTAGCGTAGTACGTATCAAACTAAATTTAACAAACTACAAGTGGGGCAAAGATACAAGAAAATAAATTAATATATTTTGTATTGTATAGATTTAATGTAATGCTCATAATAACATGTGCTTACTGTTTAGGTAATTTGATATAAAACAAAAAAAAAGATAAAAAATCTTATAGATTACGGCTCAAATTGGTGTGCAATGATAAACGTGACAATAAAATCTGACTCGTGGTACAGGAGACCAAATTGCACTTGTTAAATAAGACGCACGTTATTAAAATATATTTTATACCTACTGTTTTACTGACATTCGGATTAATGGCATATTATGTTCCTTTCGTTTATGATGAATTTTGAAAATAATTGAACTTAGATTTGCTCAAAATAAGTTACACAATTTCAATATAAATGCCAACGGCCCCATAATTAAGTAACCAAATGGATAGATGTAAGCTGCATTTTTTTTTGTCGTACATCAACCATATTATTAGTGTTATCCTTAAATTATGTGAAAAATAAAATCTACCGTGTCGAGTTAAATGCGTCTATTTTTAAAGTCAAACTCAGATATTGTTTCAGTAGCAATCACAGTGGTTGATAAAGCCTACAAAAGCGCGTAACCACATTGTGCCATGGCTATAAAATCAAGGAATTAATTGCTCAGCATATGTATGTATAGGACATTTTGTTGTTAACAAAAATGTAATTGGTAGGAAAATAGCGTAGGTAGGTATTTATATGGGACTGTATTTACATGTAGTGTGATTCAACTTTGTAATTCGAAGCGTGGGATAGTCTTCCTTCTTATTAATATACTCGTATGTTTGAATCTGCTCGTTGGCTTTGGTTTGTGAGCTTCCGTAACCACAAAACACTTTGTGGACCGTGAGTTTTGCCACCCAAGTAAAAACAATACTTTCTTCTTATTTTTGAACAGTATTGGATGTCGTTAACCGGAAGGTGCAGAGCTGGTACTGTTAGTATTCCACTACAAGCTGATCTGATGCATGATAAGTTAGTAAATACATCTTTGGAATTTAGACAATACCGGCCTAACGGCATAACCTAAAAAGGCATACAAAAACATTTAAACTAACTGCATTTGTAAATTGTAATGATTATTATATCATATGTTTTTATTGTGCATATTTTTGTTCACCTTATAATTACTAACTTATTTAATTTAACACTTTGATTTGAATAGTGACATTTTATTTGCACTAAACATGAAAACTTCTGACTAGGATAGTATGTTGTCGATCCAAGAAATAGAAAGTCACAATAGTAATAATCGTAAATATATTACCTATAAATGGTTGATAATAATAATATGTAGGGTAATAAAAATCATAAAATAACACTTATGTTTCGTTAGCTTTGTTGGCGTTGAATTTACGGTAGGCAGCGGCTTGGCTCTGCCCCTGGCATTGCTGAAGTCCATGGGCGACGGTAACCACTCACCATCAGGTGGGCCGTATGCTCGTCTGCCTACAAGGGCAATAAAAAAAAAAGAATAAACGGAACATAGAAAGGCTGAAAAGTATTTGGTTTAAGCGGCATTTTTGCAACTTTACAGGAGAGCTATATAAAGTTTATAATTTGGAAAAAATATCTTAACAAAAACAAAAACTTCTTCAGCTATTTTAATGGAGTAAACTTAATTGAAGCTCAATTAAAAACATCGAACTGTTGATGCACCTTTAATTACTAAGATAAATGTCACGTGTTAAGCGAAATGACGTTTAAACCAAATAACCAAACCTCCCTTCCTCCCCGAACTCTGTAATTTTTTTTAAAAACGGAAAGATCATATCCTTTTATTATATTTAAGCCTGCAAGACCTGTGCCGCCAAAACATTTTTATTATGTGTTTACAAATTTTAGCATAATAGGGCGTATTAAAATATAGACCTAGTTTTATAAAAGTTTCAAAGTTTAAATTTATTCACGGTATCTTAAGTTTTAGGGACATTGCGGAGACGTATCGTAAGTGAATTCTGTATTAGTGGATAATTTTAGACATTCAAGAATAATGTATAATAATACACCTTAATAAACCTTAACGTGTTAGCGTTAATAAACGCTAACACGTTAAGGTTTTTCTGTTGTTAGATCATTAATGAATCAATCGTGAACATAACGTTGTTTCTGGTAAAGATGCTACTGTTAAGTAATAATTACCATCATACTTTTTAAACTAAAGCGGCCGTTGCCTATTTAAGTTGTTGTCTCTACACCGTCAATTTTGTTATTTAAGATTTATGTATGTATGTAATTTGTAGTTTTGATGCTTTTAATTTCAATAGTAACTTATATTCCGTTTACGTTAAATCTTCAAGCCTTTTAGAGGAGGTCATACAGAACTTTTGACAGCGGCTTGGCTCAGCCCCTGGCATTGCTCACGTCCATGAGCGACGGTGAACACTCACCATCAGGTGGACCATATGCTAGTCTGCCTACACGGCCAATAAAAAATAAAATAAAAAACTTACGTGCTAAATGGAGCCATTTCGAGGGTTAACAGTTGAAATGGAAACTTTAATTTTAGTGGCCAATATGGCTGGGAGCATTGAGTTAACCTCTTTAAAAGACTACGGTGACCAAAGAAACACTAGATCTAGAACTGTCAATCTAAACCAGAAGAAATAATTTGAATTTGTTTTCTGAATGTGACCAGAATCTGTTCTTCGTGAGTAAAGCTTATTGACATTGTAAATTGGTCGCGTAAAGGAAAAAAACAATAAAACCAAATGATTCCTTTGCCCGAATTGTTTTTCGATAAAATTAACGAGTCGAATTTGACAATAATTAGGTTTTAATAGGCCGGGAAATGTGCATAAAATGTTTGAAAATGTTATAGTGGCTTTATCTTTTTGACTGTTAATTAATAGTTAATTTATGTGATAATTTTCGCAATGTCCAAATTGCGGTGGATAGGGTATTACGATCCCCCTCTCACTTGTTGTTGTGCACCTATTGTAAATAATAACTTCGTATTTAAGTAAATATATAATAATTTCGACCCTTTATAGCCAATTATAAAAAAGTAGAGTTAAAGAGAGATAGGTGTAGATTTAAAAATGTTTCACCGTCGAATTTGTTGTTTTAAATAGATGTATTAACTTTTCTTATCAATATTTTGTATTTAATTGTAATCCGCGTACTGAGTACATGCTTTCAAATTTATATTGAGTTAATTTATCAACCGACTTGAACTAGCCTATAATTGATATTGTACTATCGATAATTTCTATTAAAACATCACTATAAACCACTTCGTGTTGGTTATGAAGATTTAAATCACTACATTATCTAGTAAAATTGTTGTTGATCAAACATGCAACATATAATGCAACACGAAGCAATATTTTATGATCTACATTTTTTACAAGATATAACAAGTTTGCGTATCTGTTCATTCGTTTATTCATTCGTTCATTCGTTCATTCATTATTTTCATATGTGAAATTTAAATTATTAACTTTAAATCATTGACAATAAGTATATATTTATAAGATAGTGATAGGACAATAATGGGGTGATCTCACTCTGTAAGGCTGTGTTGACAATAATGCTTCATAAAGCGACAGTAGTTTGTAAAATGAATAAAATAGGTATAGGAATTTATATTTCAAAATGTATTGTAATATTTGTGAATTGTGATCTTAGTATATTTAAGTACATATGTATAGAGTATAAAATTTACTCTTCAAATTGTTTATATCAGCTTATGAATATATATATTTTTATAATTTTAGTACAAAAAAGAATACCTATTACACTATTTGACGAAATAAATGCCTGAAATTGACGACCCAGTTTCTGTATTGAAATGGACACTAAATACTCATAAGAATTGTCCGAGACAAAGGCAGTGATTTTTATGTTCATAATTTAAAAGTCTAGATATAATTTTACTATCTATTTGTTATCTCGACTGTGACCTTTAAGTCAAATATTTGTATAGAATATTAATTATGTACATTCTTCTAGTAGAGTAGTCGAGCTCTAAAATATAAATTAAATGTAATTAGTAATATTTAATATAGGTAGTGGAGTGTTTTTAAGCGTTAACTGTTTTTTTTAATAATTCAAAAAATTTGCAATTTATATTTGTTATGGTTTATTTTTTCTTTCAGTGTTAGAAATATCTAATTATGGCCACTTGTTCTTAAACAGTTACTCGCGTCCCTTGGCAATGCCAATAGTGCAGCCAAATAACGGTCTATCCCTGAAAACTCCTTTCAAAGTCATTTTGAAGAAGTATTTTAGGTTTTTCCGTTAAAATAAGCACGATGATTTCAACTTTTAAAATGATTTCTTATTAGTTGTCGAACAATTTGAATTTAACGAAAACACTAAAAGTTAGTTCTATTTTTTTTTGGATCGTCAAATTGCTCCAATTAATGTATAAACATTAAGAGCACCCCCTAAAATACTTAGTATTGAATATATGTTTGAATAATTTTTAATATTGTATTGTATAATAACTTCAATCTTTCTCACGTATAACTGCGTTAATTGCGCAAATCTGCGTTAGTTGCGAATGCTTTTTATCATACATTTATGTATATTATGTATATTATATGTTAAACTTGTAATTGTTGTAGTTACAAAATGTAGTGTGCTCGAAATTAGTTAATGTTTAAAAACACTTCATACATAATTCTTAAGATATGTAAATTAAAGGTAAATTGCAAGAAGGCACTGATTTGTCAATTATTCATTAGACTCATGATTATGGATTTGCTTTCAAAGTCCTCATAAAAATTAAATAGTGTATCGGCATGAAGATTAGTTCGCTTCGTTTATTTGGCTTTTTATAGGAATCATATTATTGATTGTCTTTTGTGTACGTTTTTAGAGCGATACAATTAGTGTGCTACGCATTTATTGATTTTATAGGCAGCGGCTTGGCTCTGCCCCTGGCATTGCTGAAGTCCATGGGCGACGGTAACCACTCACCATCAGGTTGGCCGTATGCTCGTCTGCCTACAAGGGCAATAAAAAAAAATGAACATTTTTTTTTTCGATAATCTTTACCAAACCTATTTCAATTCAATTTAGTTCAAATATGACACATGTTATAATAGAAACTATTATTACGGACTAATATCGCATTTTTTTGTCATTGTTTTGTTTATAACGTTTCGTGTGTTCTTCTTCTTCTTCTTCTTTGTCGTTTCCTCATTACTGAGGATCGTGACCACCTTGGTCCAGTTTTTGCACCAGCTTCCTCCAATGTTGCCTGCGTTCGGCCTGCTTAATGGCGCCCGGGACGCTGATGTTTGTGGCCTCCTTGATAATGTCCGTCCACCTGGTTGGCAATCTTCCTCGATTTCTTTTTCCTTCCACGTGACCTACAACTATTAATTTTTCCAAGTTCTCAGGATTTTGTCGGGCCACGTGTCCGAAGTACTTGATCGTGTGTTATCTATCTATAAATTCGAAACTTTACAAAATAAAATAATGCCAGTAAAAAAAAGGTGAAATTAAAATGTAAAAATAGTTTTGATTAGATTTTACTACTAGCGAATATCTAAGAAACTACTATGATACTCAGTTTTGTACATGTAATTCATAAATAAAAATCTAGTAATACCACAGATTAACTTTATAGTCTTATTTTATTATAAATTAATGATTAAAGAAGCTATTTTTTGTTTGCGTAGTTCAGTATAATAAATTAGCGGGCCTGTTGAAGTTTTCGTTTTGATCACGTAGCTGTAAGGATTTTGTGTGCACGGTACGCTTGACTGCAAACTTAGCAAAAATCCATCAATATTAATATATAGCTGTTGTAAAATATTTTCTTAGATTAGAATAAGCTAGTCATACGAATGCAGTATTAAAATGTGTATTGATGTATCAATGCTTTTTTTTTAAATGTAGTATATAACGGCCTACTTTTACATAGAATGTAAATACTTAGTTCTGTTCTTTTTTTGGTATTTTTTTGGGATATAATTAATTATTTTTATCAATGAAGATCGCTGAAACCTGAATACTTAAATTCCCATTTCAATCTGTAAAACAGTTTGATGAATTTATGAGATGAAAACTAGAAAATATTTTTATCTTATATGTACTACTTTGACTTCAAAATCACAATGACAAGATATTTACTCTGTATTTACTGACAAGTATCAATTTAAAATAAACTTTGATTTTTGTGTGAAACGTAATATTACTTAGCAAACTCAATAGTATTATTACAAATAGCTGATTTTTTTTTAAATTTTTTTTTAAATTGTAATTATTAATACATAACAATATTATATGTTTTGTATTGTAGATATTTAAAGTTCTGTTGGTGTAAATATTATTCGTTGTACAGTTTTATATGACATTAGTTTATTGGGGAACTGAAAATATCAGTAACTTAGTAGAATTAAGAAACAATAATGTTAACATTAGAAAATGATGTAGGTACAAAATAAAGAGTAATTTAATTGATTCAATTGGAATTGGATAAATTCCTACCGGTTCCGTAGATTAAAATCTTTTGACAGTGATCGAAACCTCTTAGTACTTTTGGAGATTTAGGACATTTCATAAAATATATTAAATTCAGACAAAATGTAAATTTCAGATGGATAGATTAATTAGTGGCAAAAACAGCGACTGAATTTAATTATAAAATGTCTTACGCGTCAAATGACAGTTCTAAGCCGTTACAGTGTTTTATGTAGTGAGCAAATATATGGGCAAAGATGTATTATAAAATATTATTCATGAAAACTCTGCGTATTCTTTGTAAATTATCTAACAAAATAACGAGTACGATTTAAATTGGGTTAACTATGGGCTCTTTATTTTAAAAGTTTATTTCTCGTAAAAAGAGAAGACCATCGTTTTTTTATTAATAATATTCTCGAATCTGTGTTATTCTATTTTCAATTTTATCCAGTTTTGAGCTAGCAAAGCTAATAACATAGATTATCAAAGTATAGAGACTATTACTCCAATACAAACCTAACTTGTACAATCTACAATCACTTATATCCAAAATTGTATAGTACCGGATTTTAGGCGGATAAAAACGTAGAGAGAGGGAAATATGTATTCGTTGTATGTATATTTATTTTTAAATAGTGAATTTAGTCCATTGTTATGATTATATGTAAACTTTTGTTAGCACGATTAAATTGTTGTAAATATTAGTCTTAATTATTGGTCTTGACTATTACTTGAACAAAAAAAATGTTTTCTTAATTTATTTATACTTTGTACACCGACTATTGTAAACTTTATATTTGAAGGTAAATTACAAATGTATTGCTATATTATTATGAGATTTATATGGAATTGTTTAGATTATTTGCATTATAAAATATTTAGCAATAGGCTGGATCTTAATGAACTCTGTTGCTTTTTAATTTGAAAATTTCTTATCACGTAAATGGTACAAAGTATTTTAGAAATTGTATTTAGTAAAAAAATATGCAATATCATCATCTCCATTGTATGAGATTTTCACTTTATCCAATCTAATAATAAATAAAATTTGTGACATTATCTTCCTAAATATATGTTTGAAAAATATTTGTGATTATCTTTTATTTATAAAATTTAAAATAATAAAACAAAAACTTTTCGAAATTTTATTTTCAAACTATAATTTTCTTAATTAAATGACACACAGAATTCTCATAGTCGTAACTTAAGATTTTAACCATAAAAAAAATCTTCCTAATATCACAAACACGGTAAGGCCTATGAATAAATAAAATTAGATTCTGTAATTCTACACTCAAATAACATCCTTTACAAACTAATGTTAAATAATTAGCACTCTATTTAATTTAAATTCGTTACCATTTGAGAGTTTGAACCATAAACACTTTATTTGTAAAATCACGTTAAACAAGCATGTTTGGGGAATGTTATTTCGCTTATAAAATAATTTTAATAACTTATAACCCACTAACGCCACAGAGTATAATTTGCTTACCTACTGTCAATAGTCTCGAGGGGCAATTCTGGCTTCAGCGGATGTGTGGGCGAGCTCACGGGGTTAAGCCCGAAAGAAATCGCTAACGCTTTACAGAAACACACAAAAAACATCTAAATCGAAATCGGTCTACTTCCGATTTTAGTACACGTGCAGATTAATCTTTACATATATCGATATACTATAAGATATTAACTGTGGTTAGATTACAAAAAAAATCTTACAAGGCAATGACATTTACATTATTTTACACTGAAATTTAATAAAAATAATAGTCTAATAAAAGAATATAGGCAAGAATCAATTTTAAGACGCTTTTAGCAGTTTAATACCTATTATGTTTTGTTTGTGTGTAGTAACTAAATCTTTGGACGAGTCAATGACTTACAGTCGTTCGATTTACGTTCGATTTATGTAAAAATATATAAAAATATTATCATATTTTCATCGGTACTTGATGTGTGTGCATATTTTTGCCGATTTTCATGCCGTATTTTCATCACATATCAGCATTTTCAGCCAAAACGTGTCTTGTCCGGGTCCACTGTGTGTTTTTGGGCTCTCCAAACACCGTTCATCGTTCTCATCGAAGAGATCGACGGGCAATGTAATCCACAGACACAATCCACTGAGTTTCTATCCGGACCTTCTCAGTGAGTCGCGATTCCGATCCGGTGGTGGATTCAACAAAGCACTACTCTTGCTAGGATTGGTGTTAGCAATCGGCTACGTGTCCGAAAGTAGCTAGAATACCTCTGTAGGCTACCAGCGATTAGGTAGTGTGAAAATACAGGAATTTTATGATTTGAATAACTTGGCTTGTACCAACCGGTTAGAAAAAGATGAAATTAATTATTAATTTGGTTTGCTATTTAAGCATTTTTTTAATAGTGCTTAAACTACATTTATTCTTTCATATAGCAAAACCTTAGCTCTTGACACATACATAATTGATTCGTAATACTATACAAGCAAAGGAAACCCATCTTAGACCAAGCTGTTATTAGAACCTCTAGAAGCTTAACTCGCAAAACGCTTTATTAAATGACGCAAATTTCAAAGTTAAGTTGATAAACTAATGGATAAAACGTTCGTGGTCTAATGAACGAGACACACGGTGAATTCGAATCCAGTCATACAACATAAAATCCTAAAGGTTTTTTTAAGTATAATAAATACGTGAGTAAATATAAAACGCGTCCACGAATATTTTCACGATTAATGGAAAGTTTCGTGTAATAAATATCAAAGACGCAGAATTGACAAGTTTGCGTGGTTTTTGTTGGCACGCGGTTGTATTGTCCGGTTGCACGGGTATGCAGCATGAATAAGCCTCTGCCACGAAGCAGTCACGCCTTAAACAATAACTCCGGGGCCAGATAATACCTACAAACTGAGGCTTCGACCTGAAGTTATCAGCGACTTAATACCAGCCAGTGAGCTATTCTGCTCATCTTTTTTTTATTGCTTAGATGGGTGGACGAGCTCACAGCCCACCTGGTGTTAAGTGGTTACTGGAGCCCATAGACATCTACAACGTAAATGCGCCACCCATCTTGAGACATAAGTTCTAAGTTCTCAAGTATAGGTTACAACGGCTGCCCTAACCTTCAAACCGAAACGCATTACTGCTTCACGGCAGAAACAGGCGGGGCGGTGGTACCTACCCGCGCGGACTCACAAGAGGTCCTACCACCAGTTTAAAGCCATACACACATCTTCAGCCATAAAAATATTATTTTCTTCGTGCGCATTAAATTAACATTGTTCTTTTTGGTTACGACTTCATTCAAACGTTCCGTTGGACGTTTCTAACGTACCTAATACAAATTTCGTTTACGACTATCAGTTTACCCTTAATTATCGTACTAATAAGGTTGTTATTAAGTAATTTTTTGGTTGTCAGCTTTTGGTGAGTGATGTCTGTCGACGAAGCCGTCTCGATTTGCCCGGGAAGCCTCTAGCGTACGGTGGTTTCGCGTTAGTGGTGACGTAGTATACGCCTCTGGCACTGAAAGTTGTACGGTAATAATTTATTATTAGACCTATGAAAATCGGATTTATAAGGGTGAGCGAGTTCCATTTAAGAAATGATGGAGCCTAGTGCTGTAGGAGTATTTTTTAAAAGCTAAAATATCAACAGATTCTTTTAAGCTATTGCATAGCTTTTATCGGGGCTTTGAGCGCGGCGATCGAATCAAGAAATTCTGTAACGAAAATAAATCCTAACACCCCCCACTCCGCCTACCATGTAGCTCGCGTTCAACACATTCTCACGTTGCGCTTGTGTAGTGTTTGTGAATCCCGGCGTGACGTCGCACTGCATGCGCATCATGAAAAGTCTGCCCATCTCTCTCTCGCGCGCTTTAGCTTATGAGTGTGAAGGGGACAGTAAATGTTTTGCTTTTGTTAATGTTTATAAATATAGCGTGGTCTTATTTTATTATTGCTTTAATATTAAATTATTATTGTCTAATTATAATTGCATAAGTTGACAAAAAATGCTATGCAATAGCTTTACCGCGGTATAATAGCCGGCAAACTTCTTGAGCATTTGTTGACGTAGTGGGGGTAAGTTCGCGCATGGTACACTCACGTGCAAAAACATTATTTACTCTGCGTCATAATGCAATTAAATTATTAAAATCAACATATGTATTTATTTATATATTTATTAGAACATCAACAAAAAATATAGGTTAATAATTGTAATAATTTAATCTTGGGGTAAAATAGATATTCCTTCTATTAAATCAAAACTAGACTTGTTGCCAGGTCTTGGTTCAGTTGAAGCGAAGCTGGTATTTTTAATTTTTTTTTCGTTATCATAATCTTGACCATCATCATCATCACTGTTTTCATCACCCGAGTCGCTATCATCGTGATGAGTCAACATAGGGCTCATCGATGTAGTTTACAACTCGGTCGGTTCGGTCTTCTTTTTTGTCTATAATTAATTATTTTTTGAAGATATTCGATTCGTAGTAATCGAATGTAACATTTTTCGATTACCAGCATCCGATTATTTTCTGTTTTTTTTCCATCTGAAGCCTAGCTCTTTCATAATTCGTCGTAAGCTTCATTCCGAGCCATTAAAATTTATATCTTCTTTAAATTTTTCGAAGCCTTTCTTACGGTACGGAGTTTCGCTGCTTGTTATGTAGTTATTATGATTACATATTTTTATTACAGATTGAACGAAACTATCCATTCCGGTAACTTTCTTCTTCCCTGATTTTTCTTACCCGGAGTCCGAAACACGGCGAGCAAGCCAGAGCCTTTAGCTTCGTTAATAATGCACCTAACAGTACTCACTGATGTTTTTGTTGCTTCCGAAATCTGTTTTCCTTTTTCCATATCATTCTTCTCCTATTTTATAATGAAGCAATATACGTCGTACACAATTTTTCTACCCTTTCTTTTGAATACTACACCAGTTTGTCGCGGCATAGTGTATTTTTTATAAAAAATCAACAAACACTCAACAAATAGCAATGGCAACAAAGTCAACAAGCAATTATAACAAATAACTTAATGATTAATAACGATAGACTTTTCACTGTACGCAAGCGTACTTTTGGGAGCAAGCGGAATGAGGGCGCGGTGCGGGGCGCAAGGTTCGACTGATCTACCAATAACGCGCTCGATACGTTTTCCCCTGCCGTCGCGCCTCACCCTTATCACCAAAGTGATCTAAAATTCGGTTCTGCGAGGTCAAGGTCATTTGCTCAAGAAGTTTGCCGGTTACTATACTACACGTGTTTTTGTTTTTCTATTGCTTCCACTGGTGAATGAGTTTGAAGTATATAACAGAATTGCGTAATTGTAGGCGGGTTTCCAATTTGTGGTCGTCGTGGCCTAACGGATAAGACGTCCGGTGCATTCGTGTTGAAGCGATGCACCGGTGTTCGAATCCCGCAGGCGGGTACCAATTTTTCTAATGAAATACGTACTCAACAAATGTTCACGATTGACTTCCACGGTGAAGGAATAACATCGTGTAATAAAAATGAAACCCGCTAAATTATAATTTGCGTAATTACTGGTGGTAGGACCTCTTGTGAGTCCGCACGGGTAGGTACCACCGCCCCGCCTATTTCTGCCATGAAGCAGTAATGCGTTTCGGTTTGAAGGGTGGGGCAGCCGTTGTGACAATACTGAGACCTTAGAACTATATCTCAAGGTGTGTGGCGCATTTACGTTGTAGATGTCTATGGGCTCCAGTAACCACTTAACATCAGGTGGGCTGTGAGCTCGTCCACACAGCTGAGCAATAAAAAAAAATAAAATAAAAAATTTTGTAGTAAACATTGTTTTTCATTATTCGTGGAAGTCACTCATATGAAAAAATAACTGCTTAGCTAATTTAAAAACCCTTTATACTCACTTATGACTAACATGTTCTCCCATCAGCATGTATTCGGTGTCTCTAGGTTCACACCACCCTATTAAGTATGAAAACAAGCTAGAACAAGGACCCGCCCAGAAGCCGGCTCTGCTGTTTATTGACTCAATGAAGTACGGCGTCACTTTCGTGTGATCACAGGACAATGTTTCTGTTAAAAAAAGTGTTTTTTTGTTTGAGGTTGTATGCGAGCTCATCTCCAGTTTCCATAGCGGCTTAACAAATATAAATGTCATATTGAGAATTCATAAATAAACTTTATTTATATATGAACAAAAATGAATAAAATTCTTCATTTTTTGTCAGTATTGAGTCGTGCAAGGAAACGCGGTAACAGGCCTACTCAGTCGAAAGTGTTTATATTTTTGTCTTGTTTACCACTATTTGATATGTATCTATCTTGTTGTTTATCACTAGTTGTGGTTCGGTAATAATATAATACTTTAAGCCAATAAATGCATACATATCTTTGGTTTTATATTTTTTTTCGCGCTTCCATCATTCGCGTTTCCACTATTCGCTGATTTCAAAAATGGGACCCAATTCCTATGTTCGCGTCTAAAGATTTCTTTATTCGAGTATCTATTCGATACATCGGTACATAGTACACATTAATAAAAAGGATTCCACTATGTAGCTATCCAACCGCATATCCTTTGTAAGCGCGCTTTTCTATATTCACGGTTTCTGTATTCGCGGCATATTCATGGAACGTATACCACGAGAATAAATAGGTTTTACTGTATTAATCTAAACTAAATCTAATTCTAACATTTCATAACATAGGGCCAACCATCAGAAATATCCATTTTAGCGCCATCTATATAAAGCATTATAAACTACTTCGTTTCCTCTCTAAACAGTGTCACTAAATAGTGTAGCATGTAGTTAAAAGATGGAACTGCAGAAATTATTATTATTAATACAAATCCTATTTTTAAAAGCTGGCACATCTTTTTTGTTTCGTTTATTAGTATTTTCTCATATCGTTTTTGACAAGACGAGTTATTTTACTTTAATTATTTACTAATTTATTTTCCTAAGTTATTTAAAAAAAAAAAAAATCATAAACGACACCGTTGCGTACTATAAAACAAAATGGTGCTACGATGGTATATCATTTCATCCGTATCCACAGCCCGCCCTCCAAATAAGAATTAAGAGGAGGGCTGGGTTGGTAATTAGGCTCTGATATCAACCTGGCAATAGTATGATGATGGGCCAGTAGCAGAATCACGGGCAGGTGATGTCGCTTATCAGTATTTCTAATTAATAACTATTATTATCAAGTACGAACTAAGAACCTTTCACGAGTCTGAGTGAAAATATTTCCATATTTGTACGATGATAAATTCAAGGCTAATTTCGTCATCAATTGTTTTCTGTTCAACACTTTCACACGTTTTGTTGTATTGTTAGAACAATACAATCAGTCAACATTGAAATGTTAAGTCATAATGTTCCAAAGACAAACATAATACGGTATTTAAAAAAAAAAAATATATTAAATATTCTTACGGAATATGGTATCATGAGCACAACCAGGTTGACTGGAGCCTCCGTTGACATAGAAATCCGCGTGACCGTTCGGTCCCCACTGGCCAAGGATTCCGGCTCCAGTATGCAAAATGTCCACAAATAACGCGTCCGTGTGATCCAGGTCACGGGATCTATTGTTGCCCATGTAGAAGAAAATAGTCGGGTCTAAGCCTGCGGAATAGAACCAAGTAAAATAGTCAAAACTACCATATGTACCTAGTTAAAAAAAAAAATCGACAATTTTAAACCTCATTTTAAAATATATCCAATCTGCCTACCGTGAGTAAGCACATTGGTATTTGAAAATCAATTTGGGAAATTCCCTTCCTAAAATCCAATAAGGTTACAAGTAAAGCTGTGTGCGTACTATCGTGGTGTGTACCTACTCGTTACAGTAATTGTAATGTCGTAAAGTTATTACAATTTTATGATAAAGTCTAATTATACAGTTACA
Organism: Bombyx mandarina; assembly: GCF_030267445.1. Classification (NCBI taxonomy): domain Eukaryota; kingdom Metazoa; phylum Arthropoda; class Insecta; order Lepidoptera; family Bombycidae; genus Bombyx; species Bombyx mandarina. The sequence continues at coordinate 9,452,065 of NC_143219.1, read as the reverse complement.
ATCCATTTAAATTTCGATCGAAAATCGCTATTTACTTTCGGTAATATTAAAACAAACAAAAACAGCCCAAATAGGTTATTGCTATAAAAAAAATTACCATACGTACACAATAACCGTGAGTATAATCTGTATTAAAGTGTCAAATGTACAATTTATTAACTATCATATGAATTAGCACTTGTTTCAATGCCATTAAATCCCTTCACCGGTAACAACCACACGTTTACCTCTAAATTATATAACAGTAGTAATCTGCATACCAGTTATCCTGCCAAGTTTTCCGACTTTTAAATAATTAGCCACAAGGCCTAGTATATGGGCGCCGACACTGTAACCAATAGTATGTATTTGTTCCGGCTGAACTTGCTTCTTCGGGTGATATTGTAAATATTCTACCAGCTGTGTTATACAGAGACTGGCAAAACGCGGAGCCCATTCTATCTGAAAAATAAGATATATTTAAAAACTTATTTGGGCACATAAATAAACGTATATTACAAGCGTAAATAATGGCCGTATGGAGCATCGTCCTACCTGTTTTTTTATGTACATACGAAGGGGGGGCTGAAAAGCAATTCGGTTTAAGCAACATTTTTGCTACTTTGCAGGAGAGCCATTTAAAGTTTAAAATTTGGAAGAAAATATACGTAACAATATATAAGTAACGTATAAGTAATATATAAGTTACAATAAGACTTCTTCAGCTATTTGAATGGGGTAAACTTAATTTAAGTTCAATTAAAACCATCGAGCTGTTGATGGTAATCTCTATATATAAAAATGAATTGCTGTTCGTTAGTCTCGCTAAAACTCGAGAACGGCTGGACCGATTTGGCTAATTTTGGTATTAAATTATTTGTGGAAGTCCAGAGAAGGTTTAAAAGGTAGATAAATATGAAAATGCACGGAATTAAATAAAAGTAACAATTTTGTTATTCATTTGATTTGTCCCCCGTCGAACGGACTCATTTTGTTTTTATTTATCGCTTAAGGCACTACGAAGTCGGTCGGGTTAGCTAGTACCAAATAAAACGCACCTATAATTTACAAGATAAATGTTGAGTATTAAGCGAAATGTCGCTTATACTAAATAGACTTCCGTCGCTGAAGTCATCTTGGCCTAAAGAATAAGACGTCCGGTGCATTCGTCTCTAACGATGCAACGGTGTTCGAATCCCGCAGGCGAGTACCTATTTTTCTAATGAAATACGTACTTGACAAATGTTCACCGTTGACTTCCACGGTGAAGGAATAACATCGTGTATTAAAAATCAAACCCGCAAAATTATAATTTGCGTAATTACTGGTGGTAGTACCTCTTGTGAGTCCGCACGGGTAGGTACCACCGCTCCGCCTATTTCCGCCGTGAAGCAGTAATGCGTTTCGGTTCGAAGGGTGGGGTAGCCGTTGTAACTATACTGAGACCTCAGAACTTATATTTCAAGGTGGGTGGCGCATTTAAGTTGCAGATGTCTATGAGCTCCAGTAACCACTTAATAACAAAATGCGGTGAAGGAATTACAAGGAAACCCTAATTCAGTGAGTGACTTATCGGTTCCGATACCCACCTGACTTAAGCACGGCTCTTTCACGAGACTTCCGTAATCCACGATGATGATGTTGTAATTGCCCCTTGTGAAGTAAGCCTTCCGCATATCAGTACTAGGCGACAGGTTCCTGCCTCCGCCGAACCCGTGCACGACAATTTTCGTTGGATGAAGTGGATTGAAGTTCGAGGCTGTTAGAGATCTGTTGTCTAATGTATTTAATAATTCACCTTTTTCTTGTGTGGTTCTGGAACATAGGAGTTTTTTGATGATGTTTATCAATTCGACTCAAAACAATCTGAGTGAATAGAGAGACGTACTAAAAATCTACATGACTATTATCTTATCGGTCCATAAAAATGAACCGGGCGTTTTTTTTTTAGGACTGAAGGCGTCTAAGGCAAAGGTAATTGGATCTGAGGAATCCGTAAGAAAGGCTGCACCGGGCGTCTTATCCTGTAAGCCACGGCGGTCTAAAATTATATCTATAAAGTTATTCACTTCAAAATGCACTACATAGTTAAGGTAGCAATTCAATGTTATTAATTCATAATATTCTAGAAATTACCTGGTGTAAAGAAAGAACTGCATTTTCGGATGTGGGCATCGGTAAGGAGGCTGTATACACGATGTCGTGTTAAACAAGTCTCTAACTGATTGCGCCTTCTTTTCGGAAGGAATTTCGTTTTCTTGACTTTCTGTAACTAAAAAAATATCTCCCTTGAACAATAAGGTCCTTCATCTATTCAAAAATAATATCTTATTGTATAAGGCTGTTTTCTGTCGATCAAAATACAAATCAAGGGGTGAAAGGTTATTTGGTTTAAGTGACATTTACGAGTATTTTTGTAAATAAAGTTTTATTTGGTACTAGCTGACCCGGCAGACTTCGTAGTGCCTCAATCCCTAAATAAAAAACTTTTTAACAAATAAAAAGCTTTTGTATTACAAAACTTAAAACAAACAAAAGGAATCCGTCCGACAGGGGACATATCAAAGTAAAAACAAAATTATTTTTATTTAATTCCGAGCATTTTCATAATTATCTACCTTTTAAACCTTCTCTGGACTTTCACAAATAATTCAAGACCAAAATTAGCCAAATCGGTCCAGCCGTTCTCGAGTTTTAGCGAGACTAACGAATAGCAATTCGTTTTTATATGTATAGATTAGTATCAACAGATTGATGTGTGCAAAACTATCGCTTGAAGCCTTTTACTCCTCGAAATTTATTGTAGAAGATTGTGGTCAGATTTTAAAATATGGTTAGCAGTAGTCATATAAAGTAAAATTGTCTTGTAATAATCAGAAGACACGAACCGCATACTCATAAAACTCTCATGGCTTTGGAAGAAATTTGGTGAAATATGTTGTAACTACTTATTATTATTTTTAAAGTAAAATTTCATGGTAGTATTTGCTCATCATGTCTAATAAATACAGTTAAGATTACGAACTCATTACACACCCTCGGTGTTGGCCACAGGTGTCTATGCAAAGGTCTTCTAGAAAGATTCGCTTTTTTGGCCATCTATGCTACTAAAACCTTATTTTTATCCGACTTCAAAAACTGAGGAAGTTCTCAATTGGATGTATTTTAATTTAATATGCGTATAATTTAATTTAATTTAATACCTAAGAACTTTTTTCTAGATAAAGCGATTTTGAGTATTATTTGAAAGTTAGATCTTCTCATCTGGTCCTATTTCATTTTTATCAAGATCTGACCAATACTTTTGGAGTTATCCTTAATAATGTATATTTAATTCACTTTGACTGCATCGATGATGTTCTCATTTTATTTTGTAGAAATTGTTACATTTTTATTTTCTATTAACATTATTATTATATTTTAGTATTACTACACTAATGAATAACGTTAAATGTATTAGTAATAAGAATCTGAAGGAATGTCGTTGAACTGGTTGTGACTTAAAAGATACAGAGCACCAGACTATCCCAGTGTGGCAGGATTTTCTAAGTATACGTACTAAGCACATGCTCACGACAATATTTTTTAAATGTTTTTATTTATTTCGTAATTAGTAGTGGAAGGGTGTAATTGAATCCTGGATGGGATACCGCTATCCTGTACGTTTCTATCGGCGAAACAGTCATAATATGTTCCGCTTCTAAGAGTAGGACAGCCGTTATACAATACAATCGAGACTTCGTTCTCAGATCACAAGACAGGTGACATCACGGTGTGAAGTCTAGTGTGAAGACTCGGCTAGTCACTTAACACCAGGTGGGCCGTTACTTTACAAAGTTATCAACTTTATTTTATTCGCAATAATTTATAAAAAAACATATATATTATAATAAAAATATGCTATTTTTTGTACGTTATTACAAAGGGAAGTCCTACACTGTGTGCGTTACTAATAAAAGTCTTACGCTACGGACGTTTTTTCCCGGCTAGGGTACCCCTCCGCATCGTCCCATAAGGAACTTCGTTTCAATAAATAAAAAAACCATAATCTTGTGAAATTGTGATTCACGAAACCTGCAGCAAGCAAACTTGCTATACTTAAAACAATCCAGCGCATTTTGCGGTCTGATTAGTAAAGACAATTAGAAGTCATTACCCAAACGTGCAGGCGAACTGAGCAATGACATCAAGTTTACTACACTTGTCAGAAACAATTGGCGTTAAGTCACGTAATTGTTTTGTCATAAGTTTCAAATGTTGTCATCTCAAACAGGAGTGTTATTTCACCGGTCACTGTCCAATTAGGACGCCGAGTTCGACAAGCGAACTAACCCATAAACACAGCCCACTGATTTTCTCGTCGGATCTTCTCCGTGGCTCGCGATCCCGATCCGATGGTTTATTCTCTTGCTAGGGCTAGTGTTAGCAAATTCTCTCAGGTTAAGCCCGTGAGCTCATCTACCCGTCCAAACGTAGCTGGAATAGCCCCTTAGCGAATAAATACGGAAAGAAGTGTTACTTAATATTTTTCCTTACTTATGTAACAGTTTTAAGTTAATTTAAACATGTTTTGTTTAGTTTAAATGTTTTGACGCGGACCGATCATTTGATGTTTAGCGGTTGCCAGATATTGCTTTGATTGAATTAGGCAGAAGAGTGGCCGTCCTGCGGACTCACAAAATTTCCTAACATCATTTCTCAAAATAGAGTTATAAGATTCTATATTTTCTGAGTTATGGGGAGAAGTTGAAAAAATTTTGTGAAAATAGTTTGTTAGGAAACAAACGTGATAATATTAATGATGTTCTACATGAATGGCCTGATGGAAAGGGGTCACTGCGGTTCATGACATAATACTTGTATTAATAGTATGTTCAATTTCAAATAGTTGTAATGATATTTATTGCGCTGAAATACAATATTCCAAATGTGGCCCAAAACGTCTGAAATATTATAATTACAATAAAAAAGCTATATTAAACCGTAATAGTAGTTTTAATTGTATATACGACTCCCGGAAACCGACGTAACGTTTTTATAGGACTACCACGCTCACGGCCATCTGATATGAAAAGGTCAGCAATGCCAATAAATGTTATTAGTATTTCCAAATTTGTAATTTACAAGAAGAAAACTTATCGATGAGTTAAACTCTCTTTCGTCTATTCTGTTTTATTATCTACATATCTAAATAAATGTATTTTTGTCTGTGTAGGTACAATTAAAATAATATCTATATAATAACATCGGAAACACCAACTTTCAAATAATAAAAAATTTTAATCAAAAAAATTCTGGGTAGTTTTTTTTAAGTCGGTTAAAAAATCGAACGCTTTTTTTTACACTCTAGAAACGAAAACAGGCTGCTCGTTTTTGGGAAGCTGTCACTACACACCCATTATAAAAAAAATTAGCTCGTTCGAATCCGCAGTTTTGTTACAAAACTTTTTGTTGATCGTTATCATCGCACTTATTACTCAATTTATTACGAAACATAGAGGCGGCTATTTAGAAGGAATGCGGTCGGTTCACATTTGTTGTTGACTTATTATTTTTATATTTGGAATTATCGGTTTTTCTGTTTTGTTAAATTGGCAACCGAGCTCACAATATGTTAAGCGATGACTAGATCGAATGGATCGTAAATGCTTATGCCAACCTTGAGGTGTCAAATCGACTTCTACTCTGTGTCGATATAGCGACTTACTCATGGTACCACAAGATTGTTTCGCGGTAAAAATGGGCGGAGTTACTAGTAGGTACTTAACATAGAAATCACGAGGAGTTACTAACCCGATCCTGTGGATCGAATGGTAAATAGTCGACGTCGCCCTAAACACGTCATTACGGATCTTCCCGATCCATTAACGGTGCTTTTAGGTACCTCAAGCACCGGTCACTGTCCTCGCCGAACCCGTCGCTTGCGACGAAGGGCTTGACGAGTAAATTAACCCATAGACACAGCCCACTGAGTTTCTCGCCGGATCTTCTCAGTGGGTCGCTTTCCGATCCGGAGGTAGATTATGCGAAGCACTACTCTTGCTAGGGCCAGTGTTGGCAACACTCCGGTTTGAGCCCCATGAGCTCACCTACACGTCAAGGAGAACCTGAAATAGCCTCTCAAGGCTATCAGAATAGATAGGGAAAAAAGGAGGTGTATCGTCGCGGATGTATTTATGTATGTTTTGAGTTCAACTCCGAATTTAACTTCAATGAAGGCTTGCATAACTACTTCGAAGTTTTATTAATACTGTTTTATTTTTTTATTTAACACTAGCTTTTGCCCGCTACTTCGTTCGCGTGGAATAGTTACTTTGGCACAACGCTAACTTTTACCCCCCACTTCATTTACGTAGAAAGTGATAATATTTTTGAATTATAGAATGTTAAGGAGCTATTAAAATTCCTATTTTGAAGCATACTTTATTGCTGCGCCACTTGTATTGGCCTTACCGTGATGTTATATAGCTTATATATAGCCTTCCTCAATAAATGGGCTATCTAAAACTGAAATAATTTATCAAATCGGACCGGTAGTTCCTGAGATTAGCGCGTTCAAACAAACAAACTCTTCTGCTTTATAATATATAATATTAGTATAGATAAGTATAGATTATTGGTTATCAATTTTTTTGTTCAAATGTATGTTGAACAAGAACGCTGTAACTTTTTTTATTTTTTTGGCGGTGTGTATGAATGCCCGAATAAATCGGTTTGTTCCACGCAACCTTGGAGTGAATTTGGAAATTCGACAGGAAATTATCTAGAAATTTAAGAATACTAATAATCTTATTTCCAGTAAAGTTTAAAGCTGGTAAGATGAATGTAAAAAAACATACCAGTACGACATAATTATGTGTTGTCCAAAAATGCACATTATATTTTTGTTGTGGGCAGTTCATCTACAGAGGTTAAAACTTCAGAAGTATTTTTATCTCATTCTCTCGTATGAGTCATTAGGTATCTTTATCTCCCTCATTTCTAAATTTATGTTTGGTTATAAGCAAACCCTAATATAAGGGTCGATTCGATTGTCTTAATTCTAAGAACAGAAACACTAAAACCTTTTTTAAGAATTAGAAAATTCAAACCTATATAACTTAACCGATAAAAAAATATAAACAAAAAAACTCTTATTGCCTGCTTTTGGTTGTACATGGCTGGGGGTAAGAGTTATTTAACAACGTGGACGCTATCGTCTCGTTCCCAGCCATTACTCAAGGTAGACTTGTTCGAAATTATATAATAACTCGAACCAAATTACGTCTTGGCGTCAAGCATTCATGGAAAGTATTGTGAATCCAGTGAACAGTGAAAGTGTTGCATTGTATTGTAACAACACTGTAACCTATCGAGTTAAGACATTATGCGCGCTCAACAGAATTTGACCCTATGCTTTTAATTTGAATATAGGCCCGAAATTAGTACCGATGAGTCTAGTGTTATTAAATAAATATAAAAAAAAATTATAATAATAATTTAAAAAAAACTAATGGCACTCGGGGACTGTTGCGGTAAAGGTATTGCATAGAATTTTTAGCATTGTGAATGTGTTGAACACGAGCTACATAGTAGGCGGAGTGGGGGGTGTTAGGTTTTATTTTCGTTACGGAATTTCTTGATTCGGGCGCCGCGCTCAAAGCCCGCGATAAAAGCTAAGCAATAGCTTAAAAATTACTATTATAATAGTAACTGTTTTTGTATTCGTTATTGTATTCTTTTTTTAATCGTCTATAGATTACAATTTGTAATCGCATATATAAAAAAATATAAAAAGCACACGCCGCCGTAAATGAGAGCGTTTTAAAGCTTTAAAGTAAAAGCTTTTTAAAGCCGAATCCATGAATGAGTTACGGCAGAAATAGGCGGGGCCGCGTTCAAAGTCACTATATCTTAAATGACGTGCAACCGTATTTAGTATGATGTGAATCACTTAAATCAATCAAAATCACGTTCGTAATTCAAACTACACTACATTCATAAAAACAAATACATACAGTTAAATGACGGATACCCGATTATGACATTAAACATACTACAAACATAATAATAATAACTGGGAACAAATCGCGCACGGTCGTCCAGCCCCAAACTATGATTCCCTGTGATATAGGTACCAGAGACTGACATAGATACTTATATACGTTTAAATATATACATATATAGTCAACGTACTCAACAAATGTTCACGATTGATTTCCACGGTGAAGGAATAACATCGTGTAATAAAAATGAAACCCGCAAAATTATAATTTGCGTAATTACTGGTGGTAGAACCTTTTGCGAGTCCGCACGGGTGGGTACCACGACCCTGCTTATTTCTGCCGTGAAGCAGTAATGCGTTTCGGTTTGAAGGGTTGGGCAGCCGTTGTAACTATACGTGAGACCTTAGAACTTATATCTCAAGGTGGGTGGCGCATTTACGTTGTAGATGTCTATGGCCTCCAGTAACCACTTAACACTAGGTGGGCTGTGAGCTCGTCCACACATTCTTACATCTACATCTTCTATGTCCGATGTGGGAATCGAACCCGCGACCCTTGGCGCAACAAGCAGAGGCGCTAATTACTGCACCACCGAGTCAGTCAAAGCTAGCAATATCGTTTACGAAAGAAACTATGTATTTCTCAATTTACAGCTCTTGTCGTTTTGATGAACGACAAATGAAATGTTGTAAGTTCACGTTTTGTAAACGAAGGCTGTGTTGCGTTTTGGAATTTAAATTGCCTCATGTTCTTTATGACCTTTTCATATTTTAATAAGTCGATTCAAAGATTCTTCTAGTTGAACGTATTACACAATTGCCTAATGAGATTTTAATCAGTAATCGATACGGCAATAATTATTACAAACTAGCTGACCCGGCAGGCTTTGTAGTGTCTCAATCGATAAATAGAAGCCCTAAACTTTTGTATAAAATAAACTTAAATCATACACAACAAAGAAAAAACAAAATTGTTATTTTTATTTAATTCCGGGCATTTTCATATTTATCTACCTTTTAAACCTTCTCTGGACTTCGACAAATAATTCAAGACCAAAATTAGCAAAATCGGTCCAGCCGTTCTCAAATTTTAGCGAGAATAACGAACAGCAATTCATTTTTATATATATAGATAAGCGTATACGTCAAACATTAAACTGAGATATCGACATTAAATAAAAAAATCACTGCAACCTCGATAGTCTGATAGATATGAAAGCCAAAAATTCTAATAATTTATTTCAAATATCTAGACAAATATAAATCTATGTCGTGCAAAATTAAAAATTAAACCATAACTTTGGCTTTGGCTGTATCGAATTTATCAATACCACAATGTGATAAAAAAAAAACAAGTGAACTGTCAATATTAAACGTATTGCATAACATCAACTTACACTGAAATGTATGTAAAGGCAATTGCAAGAGAGATTCCTTTAAAGAAGCCTGTACAAATTTCTGCTGACGCAATCTAGGCGTCAAGGCTAGTAATGCTAAGATGCCGTTATCTGCGTGAAAAGTTTTCTGGTAAATATTGTCACTAAAAATTTTAAAACTCAAACATGATTTAGTCATTGTTATAAATAATTTTACGTTGTTAAAAAATTAAAGGAAATCTATATATTAATACGTGAAGCTTTTTACGAAAATTGCGCAGACGGAGGAGTATGTAATTTCCCACACTTATATAGAATATAAAGGAGTGCCGAATGCTGATATTTTTTAAAATTATGCATTAATAAATCAATTAAAAAAACATTACTCACACTAACATGTATTTGACACAACACAAAGGTATATACACACATATACTGTGTTTATTTTGAAAGTCTGTGGTCAAATTGAGAATAGAATAATATTGTTTGTCTTTGATATTATTTGTCTATAGTGTAGTCTTGGCGAAATCTGTGATTATAGAAGTATAATAGAAATATAATTGAACCGTAATAATGTCCAAACTTATAATTTCAATTAATTATAGTCGAATTTCGACTACAGTGGGACCACCAGTCAAATTTAATTTAATGTCTAAAACTCATGAAAACCGTTGATAATGCTATATGATTTATTGATGTTCGTGATTTCCAAAGTTTCGCATAACGATTTCTAGGAGACAGTCGTAGTGCTAAAGTGCAATAATTTTGTCGTCTAACCAGGAAAACCCTAGAATAATAATACTATTAAACACTATTTTTCAGTATGCCACCGGTTGTGTTTGCTCATTACCTTAGATAGTTTAGTAGTTGTAGGACCTGTTCTGAGTCCGCGCGGATAGGTACCACCACCCTGCCTATTTCTGCCGTGAAGCAGTAATGCGTTTCGGGTTGAAGGGTGGGGCAGCTATATAATATAATATTGTAACTATACTTGAAACCTTAGAACTTATATCTCAAAGTGGGTGGCGCATTTACGTTTTGGATGTCTATGGGCTCCAATACCCACTTAATACCAGGTGGGCTGAGAGCTCGTCCACCCATTTAAGAAAAAAAAAATAAGAAAAAAAGCCTGCGAAGTTTGTGAGTAGGTTAAATACACTACGAGCACTGTGAATGAGACGGTATTATGCAATACAAATCTCGGCCAAGCAGTTCGGAAGTGACGAACGGTGAGCGCTCTCTGACTTAAGAGCACCTAGTTAAATATAACATCGTTTCAAAATTTGATGATGTTTCTTGTATACATATAATCGTAATATCAGTAAGCAAAAAATTAGTATATCTACCTATGAAAATGTGTATGTCTATGAAACCGCTTAAGACCAGGTAAGCTCATCTACCCAGCTAAAATAATAAAATTCAACGTATAATAAAATAAAGTAAAACACGTTAAAAAGGAAATGTTAATTGTGGACACAATCATTATTAATTAACCTTGTTTAATTGGTACATTTTTAACATACGTAAAATATTATAAATACTTGGTAATTACTAATTTGTGCACATAAAATAAAGTAAAATAATTAATGAAACAGAAAATGAAAATTATTCGTTTTGTAAAATTAACTTGCGATAACTTAAAGGTTTTGTATAATTTAATTTCGAAACAATAGCCAATTCGTTTTGAAATATGCTGCCGAAATAATATTTAAAGAGAATTCTCGACGCCAAATAATAAATAAACAATAAAGTCCACAACACGCGAACCGTGTAACATTAAGGAAGTGGAAGTTAGCGCAAACACAAGTGAGAACAAACGCGGTTACGACATTGTACGTCAGACCGGTTTCTGTTTGTTGCATTTTTTATGAGTAAGATGACACTCAACGCAATTTTTTTTCTCCTTATTTTAAATGGATGGATCAGCTTACGGATCTCTTGGCATCGAAAAGTTTCCAGGATCGGTTTGCCGTTTCATTATCATGAATGGGGCATGAGGTCGCAGTATCGTTTTAATTGTAATTGCAGTCTCTTTACCAAAAATCTAAGACTATTTCTCTGCACAAATAGGCATGAAATCGTAATCCCGTGGAGACTTAAAAAGCCATTTTACTATTACTCAGATGCCAAACGAGTTCACAGTTCACTAGATGAGAACTATTAGATATTAAGCCTGTAAATATCACTGATACCACCTACTTAATACTGATACTATCTTAAGCTAAACAATAGATATCCTACTCTTCAAACTAGAATGCGGAACTGCATAGCCGTTGAAAAGCAGAGTGGTTCTAGCTAACTATGCAGCTCACAATATGCCTTGCCTTATCATTAGTATTGAAAACTAGTATTGACAAAATGTTAGATAGTTAAATAAGTTTATGATGTTACTATTCCTACTACAGACGAATGATGGAGACGACAACAATAATTTTAAAGATGTCATGGAATCATAACCTGGAAAGGGTATTATGTAGTAAATACGACGCGAATTAGATGAGTGCTTCAGGGGAAACATTAGTCCCAAGGACCTCAAAAGCGATTTATAATACAGTAGGGGTACAGAGAAAAGCAGATCTTTAATAAAAAAATAAAAAAAAACATTACGAATCAATAATTATTTTATTTGAATTTATTATTGTGTTCATAAATGCCTTTGCGAAGACATTCACGTATTAGTTATGTAGAACATTTACTAGAATCATCGCCGAAAACTGTAGGTATCTAAAGTTTAAAATGTATGAACAATTATTCAATATGTAATTTATAAAAATTAAATAAGGTCGTCATCATAAAAAAACCCCTATTCATATTTTCGCGAAATGTTAAAAAAAAAACATTAAAAGGTTTTCGAGCTCAAGGTTTATAGAAGGTCTCGTAATAATACTCACCAGAGACTCGCAATATAGCAATTCCAATTAAAATAAAGCACTTTGCACTAGTCAACATTTTGTTGTAAATTTTAATTAAAAAGTCATTAGATAAAATTATTACAATGAAGTGAATTCCTAGTTGGACATTAAAAACACAGACTCAATCAACGGTTCACATATTTATCATTTTTTTTTTAAAACTGCATCGATTATATTTTTAATTAGCTGCGGAACCCTGTGTCGTATGACGCGTGCGTGCATCGACGTTACACTGACAGCGAAAGTGGTGGTAGCATTATGCCCACCCTAGGCTCGTACGGGCTTCCCCACTAACGAAAAAGACACGTGAATTTGGTCACTACACAGCTCCGGCAGAATGTTGCAACACACGGCCACTTAAAGTATTAGTATTCAAGAACGTGCCGCATATCCGCTTTAAAGCGTCGTCCCGTTTCACATATTATATTTCGTTACTTGAGGTATGACTATAATATTTTAAATTTTTTTTTATTGCTTAGATGGGTGTACGAGCCCTGGTGCTAAGTGGTTACTGGATCCCATAGACATCTACCACGTAAATGCACCATCCACCTTGAGATAAAATCTCAAGTATAGTTACAACGGCTGCCCCACCCTTCAAGCCGAAACGCATTACTGCTTCACGGCAGAAATAGGCAGGGCGGTCGTATCTACCCGCGCGGACTCACAAGAGGTCCACCTATTAGAAAACCACCTATTACCGTGGATATTGTCGCAAAACTTAACTTGAAACTACGGACAGATGAATGGAAATCTCTTTCCTACTTAACTCTGCACTAAATGACTCTTGGCTCTGAATCATCATTGAAGTTCTATTTCTACCCCTCGCTGATTTCGAGCAACATTGGCTATCTTAGGAAAAACCATTCTTGAAAAAAAAAATATCGCACTAATCTTATTTACAACATAATTAATACAAGCTTCAAAGCATGACATTCGTATTACAGAATTCGGTCTACAGAACAAAAATACCCACCAGGTGGATTTGGACCTAGGCGTTGCCCAAATATAGAACAGCATTTATTTTGTGAGAATTAATTTCTCAAAATTGGCCACCTCAAAGTTCTTCTCCTTCATAAGTGTGATACTCGCTCAGTACCAAGAGCTTCCTTCGGACAGTAATCAGAATACAATTCTCTAGTAGGTATAGCAATGTCAAAATAAAATGACAATACACACATGAATCTCAAAAAACTTACAAAACAGTTTTATATTACAAATATTATATTAGAAGTCGTTGTGGCCTAAAGGATAAGACGTCCGGTGCATTTGTATCTAGCGATGCACCGGATGCATGCATGCGATGCATGTGGGATTCGAACACCGGTGCATCGCAAGATACGAATGCACCGGTGTTCGAATCCCGCAGGCGGGTATTTTTCTAATGAAATACGTACTTAACAAATGTTCACGATTGCCTTCCACGGTGAAGGAATCAATCACATCGTGTATTAAAAATGAAACCCGCAAAATTATAATTTGCGTAATTACTGGTGGTAGGACTTGTGCGTCCGCACGGGTAGGTACCACCGCCCCGCCTATTTCTGCCGTGAAGCAGTAATGCGTTTCGGTTTGAAGGGTGGAGCAGCCGTTGTAACTATACTGAGACCTTAGAACTTATATCTCAAGGTGTGTGGCGCATTTACGCTGTAGATGTCTATGGGCTCCAGTAACCACTTAACACCAGGTGGGCTGTGAGCTCGTCCACACATCAAAGCAATAAAACAAAAAAGAAAAAAAAAATTCTGAACACAGAACATGTCTCTATTGCATCAGGAATATGGCAATAAATGCAGCTATTTTTTCATTTATAAAATGTTAAAATCACAATATTTAGAAAAGCATCTACTGAGTTAACACCGATATGAAGGGAGTGGCCGTTTCATATTACAGCCAAAACACGGACTTCTTGTTTCAAAATGGGTGGTGATGGCATTCACGTTGCGAAGTCTGTGAGTCCCCGGCTGCATAATAATATTGCATAAACAACATCTTTCATCTCTTCAACACAGAACTAACAAAAAATGCAACTTTCACATTCTATCATTTAGCATCGGAAACACGTATTTAATATCCTAAAGTAATTAAAACAACCAAACAAAGAGTCAGAAACTCATTTATAATTACTATAGATTGCTCAATAGTATTATTACTCAATTCGCGGATGTATGGACCTCCAACGTACGTAATTCTACAAATCAAATAAAGGATATTGAGAAAGGCCATATGCGTTTTTGTCGGACGTCAATTGAATATGTGTAAATGCCGTTTATGACAAATCGTTATTTCCGACAATTTACATTTTTGATTTCGTAGTTTTAAAAACTTTTATTAGGTAGGTTCTCGCCACGGTTATAAGATTATATAATTTAATATAAGATTTATCTGTTTTCTACCCCCTGCCTAGAACGGTAATTTAAAATCGAGAGCATACAAAATTTAAAAACCGCGGTAAGTACCCAAATAAATATAGTAACCCAAATAACCCAAATAATCATAATTAGCATAATTGTTGCATTAGAATAATTGATTTGTTTTAAATACTATAAAAATAATTACATAATTCTCTTCATTAAATTCACGACGTTTGCTTTTTTATTATGTGCGGGATGTATGCTCGGCTTTTCTCCACTCCAATATTTAATTATCAATCATAATGTAAGGCAAATTAGATAGATTTTTTTGTTACAGTAAAAATTCGAAAGTTGAATGTCGTTGCGGAAACCAAAGGTAAATTGCATCAGCAAGGACATCATGTTTATTAAAAAGGAAACACAAACTCGCTTTATCTAGCTAGAGTGCTTTATCTAGCTAGAGTAAAATGACAAGTATTTAAATGACAAGTAAAACTCCAAATAGTGAAATCATGTATTTAGTTACCAAAGACGTGACGTTGATCAGAATTTGTATAATTACAGTCCATCCTTCAAACCAATCCCTTTTAATGTCGGCCAGTTGGATAGCCAGTCGTAAACCAATAAGCCAAACCAAATCATAGGATGGAAAGGTATAGAATAAGTACATGAATACTTATGACAAACGTTTATAAATGACCTTAAATGAAATAGAAAAATCAAAAGACTGTTTTCAAATTCCATTATCATATTTATTAAATTCTTGACTTAATAAATCTCTTGTGTTCCTGTGGTTCAAGCCTTTGGCGAATGGAGATTCAAAATTTGTCGGGAAGAAATAAAAACCGGTGACTCTGAAAAAAACACTTTAGATAATATTAAATTGATAGTTCGTTGCTATTTATTAATCATTGATTTAATTAATGTCAAAAAGGATAAGACCTTGAGCGCCAAGAGTATATAAAAAGCAACATTGAAGTGTGACGAGCAAACGATTGTACTGCCCACAGAAAAGTACTGAGTGCAATCTCTTGACGGTGGTCAAAATTCTTAGGTGGATTGAGAAAAAGCAATCCTGTCTTTAAGGCCAGAAAGCGCAATTACTTCAAGGCACATCTAAGCTAATTTATTTTATATTTATATTTATAGTATCGGCTAGTGCGGACTCGTACCGTACCCATTACTCCTGGTATTTTTGATAAGAATTCGGGGTTCAATTAAAGTGAGACGAATATCTTAGCAATTCGTTTATTCACCGTGCACGTGCCAGGTCTATCGTGTTGCTGAGAGAAGAATTTGGAGAATGACAGAGGACTTGCGGCCCTGATGTAGGTTTAAGGGTTTGTTATCAATTTGCATTACGTTTACCTTCACTCTGCGTATTCCTCTCCCTGTCTCACCAAATTTGATAGAAATCTACTAGTGTGGCTTTAGATGCTCATTGAAATATAAAATTTACGGAGGTTCTTGACAAGACAAGGTCTTTTATAGAGATATTTCGCTGGTATACCTTTCCCCTCCCACGTCTACAGCATAAAAACGAGTCACGTATTATTATTATTTATTTATTTTATTGCCTAGATGCGTGGACGAGCTCACAGCCCACCTGGTGTTAAGTGGTTACTGGAACCCATAGACATCTATAGCGTAAATGCGCCACGCACCTTAAGATATAAGTTCTAAGGTCTCAGTATAGTTACAACGGCTACCCCACCCTTCAAACCGAAACGCATTACTGCTTCACGGCAGAAATAGACGGGGCGATGGTACCTACCCGTGCGGACTCACAAGAGGTCCTAACACCAGTAATTACGCAAATTATAATTTTGCGGGTTTGATTTTTATTGTGGAAGTCAATTGTGAACAATTGTTAAGTACGTATTTCATTAGAAAAATTGGTACCCGCCTGCGGGATTCGAACACCGTTGCATCGCTATATACGAATGCACCGGACGTCCTTTAGGCCACGATGACTTAAAAGTCGTTCGGATAAACCTAATTTTTTTTTGGGTGTTTTTTGGATATACTTTTTTCCTTCGCATTTATTGGAAAGAAAAACAATACTCCCAATATCTATGAACGCAACAATTATATTTGTTTGGCTCTATTCTAAATATGTTTTTTTTTTCCTAGCGTAGACGCTGAAAAGAGCCTCTCTGCTTTTAGCTTTTTTCCAAGTATATGAACAATACTGAAACTTCTCGTCTTTTTATAGATAACAATTTTAGACCAAAAATATTATAAATTGAAGTATTTTCTATCAGTGCGATGCGAAGTTTGTTTTTTTGTGAAAAAACATCGTTACTTATCTAGCTGTCTACAGTCCCAGATTGATGCCAAGTTCACGGACAATTTTGTAACAGCCTTCGGCATAGTTCATTGAACTTTAGTAGAATCGACATAAAACTTTTAGTACGACAACGGTCGGTACGGACGTACGTTATTTATTGTAAATGTAACAATTTTAAGAAAATTGAATTTTAGTTACAAATAAACAAGGAACAGATTTCGGTGTGACTGAAACTGAAGGTTTTTTTTCGCGCTTTTTTTTGTCTGTAATATTTCTAATATTTTTGAATTGTAAGTCGAACGATATACGGATTTTTCTATTTTATTGTACACAAATACATTCCTTAAGTATGTTTACCGATGCTGGTATAAGATATCAGAAATATTTTACGCTTTATTTTCCTTTTATTTTTCGTGACCACCAAATTTGTATAGTATATAAAATGTAGGTGTATTTAACGTATAAAAAACTAAATAAAAATAAAATCTTGTAAATAAGTGTTCTGATTTGACGTTTGGATTAAATGTTTATTACTTTATTAAACTAGGAAACGGTCATGAATTGATTTATTTGTGCATTCAGAAAATAAATTTGTTGGTCATGCGATTTGATGTAAAGCATATTTTATTTTGTGAGCCAGTAGATATAGTTTTTCGATATTCGATATTCCATAGCCAAACTATATTCCATCATGATGTTGTACAAGTGTTGTAGAGACAACATGAGAAACTACAACGCCCTATTGAATTGGCGCGAGACAGAAGCAAATGGAGACAAATTACTGGTGGTAGAACCTCTTATGAATCCGCGTGGGTAGGTACCACCATCCTGCCTGTTTCTGTCGTGAAGCGGTAATGCGTTTCGGTTTGAAGGGTGGGGCAGCCGTTGTAACCGCACTTGAGGCCTTAGAACTTATAGCTCAAGTTGGTGGTGCATTTATGATAAAGATGTCTAAGGGCTCCAGTAACCATTTAACACCAAGTGGGCTGTGAGCTCGTCCACCCACCCAAGCAATAAAAAAAGAAAAAATAAACTATTTTATAACAAAATATTAGATAATAAGCAAGTCAGGAAGCATATTTTACAGTTGAGGAAAATGCTCTCGGTGAAAGTGTGGAAACGCTACGGTACATATGTACATTTAAATCTCTAATAATATGTTTATATATATTTAGTTTTCATTCATAATCGAACTTTTAATGGGGACTTATGTAGATATTCGTTATTGTATTCACTTAGATCATTAAAGAAGTAATATGTATTCTTAACAAACTTTAGCAGGGAAATAATCGTATATATCAATATTCGATAAGATTTAACAACTGAAAGGGGATATGTTTAATTTTCAAATAATGCCTAATTATCTAAAATAGTAAATAATCTAATAATACTAGAATAAGGCCAGAAGATCTTATATGATTTTCTGTAGAGACCTAGTAGGAGTATCTTCAACTAATTTTACTAGTCTCTACTCCTCTTTGTCTTCTCTTTAACTAATTATACCCTATCTCTTCCAGTCTTGGCTACTGGAAGCATTGTTTTCAATATCCTGCGCGGGTTGTTACTTACCACCTTTAACCTTACTTCTGCAGTGACCTTCAAGTTTAACGGGTAGAACATCTTATGTATTTTTTTTTTTTTTTTTTATTGCTTAGCTGTGTGGACGAGCTCACAGCCCACCTGATGTTAAGTGGTTACTGGAGCCCATAGACATCTACAACGTAAATGCGCCACACACCTTGAGATATAGTTCTAAGGTCTCAGTATAGTCACAACGGCTGCCCCACCCTTCAAACCGAAACGCATTACTGCTTCACCGCAGAAATAGGCGGGGCGGTGGTACCTACCCGTGCGGACTCACAAGAGGTCCTACCACCAGTAATTACGCAAATTATAATTTTGCGGGTTTCATTTTTATTACACGATGTTATTCCTTCACCGTGGAAGTCAATCGTGAACATTTGTTGAGTACGTATTTCATTAGAAAAATTGGTACCCGCCTGCGGGATTCGAACACCGGTGCATCGCTTCAACACGAATGCACCGGACGTCTTATCCGTTAGGCCACGACGACCACGATGTATCATTGCAATTAAGATTTTATGTTATGGTGCCTGAGGATTCCGGTGACCGCTTAGCACGAGGTGAGCCATGAGCTCGTCTGAAGATCATAACTAGAAAAACGTTAAAATAAATTTCATACGTACTCCAAAGATACATATTCGCCAAATAATATCTCATCACTCGAATTGATTAGCTCACACCAGCCGATCATGTAAGTAATCCAAGAAAAACATTTCGTTGCGTAAAAGCCAACGTCTGTTATAATAGACTCCGCGTAGTAGATCGGTGCCCTGGCGTGGTCGCAACCGGATTTCGCTGGAAAGGAAATTTTGTATTTTAAGTTTCATCAAGATTGAAATTACGTAAAACTGTTATGCGGACTATTATTATTGATAGTTTTTTTTTATTGCTTAGATGGGTGGACGAGCTCACAGCCCACCTGGTGTTAAGTGGTTACTGGAGCCCGTAGACATCTACAACGTAAATGCGCCACCCACCTTGACACATAAGTTCTAAGGTCTCAGGCATAGTTACAACGGCTGCCCCACCTTTCAAACCGAAACGCATTACTGCTTCACGGCAGAAATAAGCTGGGTGGTGGTACTTACCCGCGCTGACTCTCAAGAGCTCCTACCACCAGTAATCTAAGGTCTCAGGTATAGTTACAACGGCTGCCCCACCCTTCAAACCGAAACGCATTACTGCTTCACGGCAGAAATAAGAAGGGTGGTGGTACCTACCTGCGCGGACTCTCAAGAGGTCCTACCACCAGTATTGTGTATTTTGATAAATCACAGATGAGGCAAATAGATAAATGAGTCATGAACAAGCCTAGCGATGTGATCGGAACACAAATCTGAGGATTTAGATTTATACGTTCAAATGAATTAGATTGAATTGGCGCTATTACCAGTTTTAGGGAGTAATATGTACCTGCACAAGTACTTACGCGCCACGTTTCTGCCGATTTCTGTCACGAAACACTTATGGGTTCGGACTTTTAAGGATGAAAAGTTATTATACAATATTGACCTAATATTTTAAGGTGAACATTATTTAATATGAAAGACAACATCAGCTAGTATGTAATTAATATAAATATGAAGCATATGAAAATAATCTATATTATAAAGTATAGTTTTGTGGATATTTGAGTCTAGTTGTTTACTTTGTTCTTCAGAAGCTTTACAGCCGGGTTGAGTGATACCACCGTTGGCGTAAAAGTCTACATGACCGCTGGCTTCTAATTTTCCTTTTTCTAAAGCATTCGTATGGAGAACGTCTACAAAATCTGCATCAGTCATGTCAACCTTTCTACTGTTGTCAGTTGTAACAAACAGGGGCATAGCAGGATCTAATGCTAAAACAAAAAAATCTTCAAATTAAGATGAGTTGTTAAAACTAAAATATCTTCAATAAAAAACTATCTGGTTCCAATAATTTTATCGATGACACCGAAGCTTGTAACCAAAAAACTAACCAAAAAAAGAACATGAGTTACCGTCAAAAGTAGAAAAAGAGGTCAGATTTGTTTTTGTTTTGTTAGTTATATATTCAACGAACCTAAGTTACGATTTTCTATTTAGACAAAAACAAGTGAATTTAAACTAATAGTAAATTTAAGCGTATACGTAATATATATTGCTAAAAACGCTTGATCCCGAACCACATGAATTCAACGAAAGCCAAAAAAAGATCATTACTGATTTATTTATTACTAGCGACCCGCCCTCGTTTCGCTTCGGAAACATTAAATTTTATTATTGATATTGATGATAATTATTATTGATCCCACGATGCTACTCGCGGTTATTGTCGTACCGCGGGTGATGCCGCAGGGCGAAGCTAGTTTAAAAAAGTAGCCTAAGTTACTCCTTATATCATCAGCTACCTATCAGTGACAGTCTCGTCAATATCAGTCCAGTCGTTTCAGAGATTAGCCGGAACAAGCCGACAGACAGACAAAAATTGAAAAAAATGCTATTTTGGTGTATGTAGCGTATATTATATTCATATGCATGTAGTAAAAAGCGGTTATTTAAACAAACAGACACTCCAATTTTATTTTAGAAATCTGCTATTCCTTCTTTTTTCCAAAAATCTAAAACAAAGTTTCTGACGTACCGGTAATTCTCCATAGTCGTCCACTGATTAGGTAATTTGCAATGTAACCGGCTGTTTGACCACCAAGACTGAATCCGATCACGTGAAATCTTTGCATTTTAAAACCATGTATTTTGATCAGATTATCTATAAGTTGAGCGGTACATTTTCCAACTAGCTCTGTGTTTCTAGCTGATTCCAAATAGCAAGGCTCCAATGCTATGTTATTATAGTCCACACTAATAACATTGTAATCGCAACATTTCATGTAGGCTGAAACAAAAGAAGTATGATAAATAAAAATACTCTATTATTATACATTTAAGTATTCTTTGAAATAAGTTAATGGAGGTTGGAACTGTGTATTGAAGTATATTTTGCTGAGTTTCGACACAGAAATCTAATTAGGTCACATATGTTTTTGAAATTGAAAATTGTCTTCTTTTATCAAAAGTAATTTTTATTGAAATAAAACAAAATCAAACGATATTTGGAAATCCGATATTCAAAGGGAAACATTTAAACTAAAAATAAAAGTTCTGCTGAAAAAGAATGCAGTCTAGATTATTCCTTAATTTGAAATCAAATAAACTTGGAGTACCAGGTCTAATTTCAGTGTTAGGTGAGAAATCTCTATGACCCGTGTACCCGTGGATCAGTATCTTGATCGGAGCGTCAGTAACCCACGGTGCTTCGGTTATAGAATTGTTGTCATCGGCTAATAGTTGATGAGGACTGTGTTCGTTGGCCCTAAAAATATAATTTGATTTCAGTTACAAAACCGTTTGTAATGCTAGACTTAAACTTTGCTATCTTTTTATTTCAAGGAGCAAAGCTACTGCACCATTTATCATTGTTGAAAAATTTATCCCTTACACTTAAAGCCCTTGTCTAAAATATATTTTTATATAGAAATAACGGCTTATTTCAGTTGTTAAATATTTCGTATGACCAATTAGTTTTCATATAAATTGACTGATGGACGCAGGTATAAGGCTGACCATACAAGATTTAAAGTTTTTAGCCACATGTATGAAAGTAATATTAGAGCGAAGTTCACTTCAGCCTCAACGTGCATGTTCATACATAGACCTGCGAATATCATAAGTACATGGTATATGCCTACCTAATAAAGTAAATACCTACGATAGCTGTGTGGGTAACAATGTCCGATAGAAGTAATTTTTGGGCCCATTATTGCCCACATGGGGCAATTATAACAAATATTTACTGTTAAGTGTACTGACAAAATGTTACAGGAATTGCTAGCACTACAGCCACAGCAGATATGAGAATAAGAACGCGTGATTTTAGACAAGACTCAAGCAAACCAAAAGCAAGGATTATACGAAAGGTGTCTGCAATCACATGTTTTTTTTGTCGAAATCTGAAATTTTGGAAACTCGGTTAGGGCAATAATCCGATAGAGTCCGATGTTATACACCAAGACAGCTGGTAGCATTCATTTTCGATTACCTATAGATCTCCATTCGTCACTTAAGATCATAACAACTAATTTAAGGAAATAAAAAAGATTTTAAACTTTCAAATTTTTGTTCGAAATTAATGTCATAGTTTTATTAAAATATGACTATAAAAATCTTCAAACTGCTGATCTGTTGGCATTATAAATAAGCAGAATATTGAACATACTCGCACACACCCAGAATGCGCTTTGCCAAAATAAAAACGAAAATAATAATAATAATAAAATGAAAAATAATCGAATAATATTTAACTTACCGAGTGTACAACCAGAAAGTAATATTTTTATTTGGACATTCCAAAGGTGGCGTAACACAACTTAAGCACGCTGTTATTATACCTGTAAATGTTTATGATTTTAAATACCAATCCATTTTTTAGTATAATAATCAATCTGATAGATTTTCGGTCGACTTAGACTGAGTTAGGGTCTTAATTGAATTATATTTGTTGAACTATATTCCGCATACTAACGTATATTTGACAGGTTATCACAATCCCTTTCGAACTAAAGAAATAAAGAAA
Organism: Bombyx mandarina; assembly: GCF_030267445.1. NCBI lineage: Eukaryota > Metazoa > Arthropoda > Insecta > Lepidoptera > Bombycidae > Bombyx > Bombyx mandarina. Next base: position 9,428,993 of record NC_143219.1, on the reverse strand, counting down.
CTTATCAGACTGTAAAAAATAGAGAAGTAGGTGATCTGGTCTGTTAGAAATTTGAATTTGCGACAGTCTGGCAGACGTGACCGCTCGTGAACACCCGTCACAAAATCAAGGATATCCCGTTGATGATCATTAGTAATACTAAAAACTTTATAATTCTATATATAGTGCTAATTAAAAGTAATCCGTTTTTGTATTTTTCCAATCATGTTTTAATTCATGGCCTTTTCAAAACGAATACACATTAACATAAACATAAGGTTTTATAAATAATGAAAACACTCCTAAATGTGTACAATTTCGAAATTACTTTTATAAGAGTATCATTGTTGTATTTTATTATTTACCCGAGTTATTTCGAAACTGTTACAGATACTAAGTACTGATTCATCATTTTGTTTTGTCTTGTTTTACCTAAATGTTTAGAAACAGTTTAAGAGTTTGTTTTTTAACAATTGTCGGTAACAAACTACAAGAGGAGTACTCTCTCTCTTGCAGTTTTAATCTATGTATTTTACATTGTTATAAACAAGGAGTGAAACAACAAAAATTTGAAACTTATATTTTATACCTTAATTACCGACCTACCTTACACTGCCTAACATTTTAATGTCACGATAAGACCTTACTAATTATAATTCTTGTTTTCTTGTTCCAATAATTGGATAAGAATACAGTCTTTAATAAATGCAAAATATGTTGAGAAAAAAACTTCAAACCGTTTTAAAAATCAGAAAGGTGTTGCTTCAGAAAGAGACCAAAGTTGTCCACATCATAGTATTGGTGTGGGGGTTTTTTTTATTGCCCTTGTAGGCAGACGAATACACGGCCTACCTGATGGTAAGTGGCTACCATCGCCCAATGTCTTCAGCAATGCCAGAGACAGAGCCAAGCCGCTGCCTACCGCTTAATACTCTCCACAAGCCTCGTTTGAAGAAGGACATGTCATAGCGCTCGGAAAACACCGTGGAGGGGAGCTCATTCCATAGCCGGATGGTACGTGGCAAAAAAATACTCTGGAAACGCACTGTGGAGGACCGCAGTGGCTCCAGGTGGTAAAAACGAGATGACGGTATCATCTCGAACAATTCCTCAGAGCACTCCCTATGGAACATACGGTACAAAATACCTCTCTGTAGACCCTCTGCAGACCCAGAGGTTCCAGGTGGAGAAATTAATGTTTTTTAAGTTTTTCTAAAACAATTTAAATGGTAATGTACGATGTCAGAAATAAATACCGTTATGTAACTTTAATCATTATATATTATTAAATTGTTATACTAAATATTAATTCTTAATCTCAGTCTGTGTTTGGTATTTCATTTGACTGCCTGTTCTGTATTCTATTGTTTGACTTGAGTGCTTATATTTTTGTTATATATAGGCAAATGAGCAACTCTGATGCCTCTACCTTAGACAGCGGTATGACAGTTCCCCTGGTATTGTTGATGTCATTGGTTGACTAGCTACTATCAGAGGGGTCATATGCCCTCTTGCCTTTAAAGGCAATAAACAACCATGTTAATAAACGTAGTCAAAGTCTCAATTGTATTGTAGCTGCTCCACCCCTCAAACTAGAGCGCATGATTGCTTCGCGGCAAAAATAACACATATAGACAGAATCGCGGTACTTAAATATTGGGGCTAGCAATATGCTCTAGCATCATTAATGGTGATACACTGGTATAATGTTCAAATAACGCTACTGCCCATTCTATAGCGAATCTCGAAAACCACGCCTTTACCCACAGAGAGAAATCGGATCGTGCAATTCTAGGCCAAAGCCACACCACCAATAATATTTCAGAGATATATATTATAAATATGACTAGCTGACCCGGCAAACATTTTTTTGCATTATATAAGATTTCTAGGGAATTTCTAGTGTAGAAAAAAAAACTAACTTATTTTAAGTGTGTAAGGATGTGGTAAATGAGTGAAAGAGCTATGTAGTGCTGTGAACGATGAGGGAATATATAATAAAAATAACAAAACCTCATTCAACCACATAATACCTCATTATAACAAAAAAAAAAGTCCAAATAAAAAAAAATATGTTAGGGGTGGACAACCATAATCACTTAGGGTATGAAAAATAGATAGTAGCCGATTCTCAGGCTTACTGAATATGCATAAAAAATTTCATGAGAATCGGTCTAGCGGTTTCGGAGGAGTATGGGAACGAACATTGTGACACGAGAATTTTATATATTAGATTAACTCAAACCCGTTGAGAAAAATGAGGTGTATTTGTATAATTTTAAAATACTTTTGCATCCGCGAGAACACGGTTACGTCTGTTATTTTAGAAAAGAAATTCCGAGATATTTTGATCTGTTATAATGGAAATATTGATTTTTATTAGCATATCTTTAAACCCTATATGAAATCGGTGTGTAAAAACATATTTTATTTTAAAACAAGATTGATTTCGTTTTAAATTACCGTAAAAATGTAGAGTGCATTTAGAAACATATATTGAATAAGTCGAAAGATAAATTTGGATAAATTTTTAAAACATAACACCGAGCACACTTCAAAAATCATTTATCAGTACATACTCACAGCTGTAATACATTATTTGGTAATTTATTAAAATAAAATCAATAGCCAAATGCAGACTTACAGAGAAAAAATCCATGGGAGTATAACAGACGTCGTAACATTGTAGATGAATATTTATAGTGACTGAAAAAAATTCAAACCCACTATAGCTATCACAGCTATTTACACGATACTTCCGTCTCCGCGCTGCTCCTAAGTCTGTCAACGTCCGTACATTGAAATCAACTGTTTCCAAACATAGAGAAGAATAGAAAATTCAGCGTTTCTTAATATCTATCAGCAACGTACCTAGCTATTACTTTGTTTTGTTCCAGCTTATTCACTTAAGTGAAAAATAACGCTACGTAACATTCGAATTAATGATATATAAGCACTTCACTTAAAAAGATAACCTTAACTGCGTAATGGTACGCAAATTTAACACTGAAGTAATAGAATGGATGATACAGTTATAATGCCATCACGATTTTTTTTACTTTATGACACACGTTTTTATCGTTATAGGACTGCGCGCAGAATTTTTTTTATTTTTTTCTGCCGTATAATTTCAGAATATATGACCCTAATAAAGTAAATTAAACTGAAGCATAAAATACAAAACTATTGAGTTTTCAAGGTGGAAATTATAAAAGTGTGTTCGCTAATACTCGGTAGGTAAGCAGCCCATTAACAATTAGTCTAAATTACTGGATCGCTGTGTGACGTGACGGTTGTGTTTGTAAATTTTTTATCTTTTGTATCTTACTGGTGGTAGGACCTCTTGTGAGTCCGCACGGGTAGGTACCACCGCCCCGCTTATTTCTGCCGTGAAGCAGTAATGCGTTTCGGTTTGAAGGGTGGGGCAGCCGTTGTGACTATACTGACACCTTAGAACTTATATCTCAAGGTGTATGGCGCATTTACGTAGTAGATGTCTATGGGCTAAAAAAAAACTATACAAAATAATTTTTCGAAAAACCATTGGTATACACGGTAAAATGTCTTGAGCTAAAATCTTGGGTAATCTTGACAAAAACTCTGTATAAAAACATGTTGCTCCTTCAAATGTTACAAATACAACAAATAAGGGAAGAAATAAAATACTATTTTTTTTACAACGAAAGTACTCAAACGATTTTTTGTTCCAAATTACGCGGGTGACATTAAAATTATCGGTAGCGTTTCATCTTATCAGACTTTCGTGTACTTTAGGTGGTTCCCTTGTTTCATATAATTACAGTCAAGACCGCGTCTGATAATGAATTAAGGGCACCAATGTTTGCAGCAACAATTAGCCTTTACGGAATCTTGGAACGCTTCCTGACACATTGTTCATTATTCGTTTGCTCAAATGTATTGTTTGACAGAACTAGGTCATATTCAAAAAAATAGAAAGCGTATTAAATATTATAGGTATAAATGGATATTTTAAATAACACAGAATAAAATATAATTCATTTTTTATTTATTTGTATAAATCAGTCGGTTCTTTTAACAGAAAACGCATTTGGCACTTTGTTCATTAATTAATAATATGGCTCAATACAATCGTCATTAAAAAGAACCCTGGATGTACTATTTATTACTACATAGTTGAAAGTAATAGCTTCCAGAAAACATGTATCACAATAATTAAACTTACATAAATATTTCACACTATAAGCGTATTCGTCTTATTTACAGTAAAATAATAGAGAACATTGCCTACATCCAGAGTCGAAATTATTTTGTTCCGTTCATATAAAACAAATGCAGATTTTCTGTACAAAACGCAAATATCCTAAACGTTATAAAATATATCTACACGTATATGTATTTACAGTGAGGTTTGATAGCTTAAACATTAATCTATACATCACAAGAAGATTACATACTATTATACAAAAAGGATAACAATATATGGCAAGAGGTTTGGAACGCGAAATCTTGATACAAGATCCCAACGAAACAGTTTTTACAAAACTCAAAACAAAGTATTATTTACAGTCTTATATTATTATATTAAACATATTCTTCAGAAGGTTTCGGCGTGCCGTTCTGAAGTCTTAACGAAGATGACATACGCCCGTTAACAGCGTCTGGTAATTCAGCAATGTCTTTAAAAACCCCGATCATACTTTCGAAATTGGGTCTCCAGTTAAAGAGATGATCCCAACCGAGAGCGGCTGAGGCTGGCGAACCGTTCGCTTGTCGATATAAAGCTGAACTGACATGCGGTACAAGATCATCATCCGAAGCTACTAGAGTGCTTAAAGAGCCTCGAAATGAAGAGTCAAAACTTTCATATGGTGGCGGTAAAATTGATTTCTTTGTGTTATTTGCGTTGCTCACATTTGGTCTCCTAACGTCGTCAAGTTTTTCAGCATTAATACTGTTGTTATCGTATTCGATTTCGGAGCAAGTAAAACTGTCATTACCGCTTTCATCATCGGACCCTGTTGAACTTCTATTGTCGTCTTGAGGGGAATGATGTCTATGTGACATGTGATGTCCTACTCCTGTACCTCGTTGTGCTTCACTGGAGCTAGAAACTGCATCTAATGTTGACACTAAGCTCGACGTCCTTTGTCTCGCATTCATTCTTTCTATTTCTTCTGCAGTTAAGCCGACAGCCCCTGATCCTACGGACACTACTTGAGGTACTTGGGGTGTAGCACTGGGTGTCTTTCTTCCAGCTGATGAGCTTTGTCCACTTAGCTGAGACATCACAGGGCTGTTTAGGCTACGTTCACTATTACTATGTAAAGCATCTTTGCCCACACCTCCAGAACTGGACGTTGTAGCAAGTAGAGCGCTTTGCAAAGGTTTTCCTGATATATCGTGCAGGGTCAATATACGAGGCTGCTGGCTTAATTCACTACTTGGTGATAGTCGTGCAAGTGGCGTTGTTTGATGTTGGCGTGGTTGGGGTGGGGGCTGAGAAGCCTGCTGTAGTACTCTGGACGGGTATCCGCCTGGGTGATGAGGAGAGTGACGATGTTGAGGAGTTTGATGTTTATGATGATAACCGGTTAAAGGTGGTGGAGTTGCTTTATATTTTCGGACATTAGCCGCTTCTCGAAAACCTTTGTAGTGGTAAACAATATCTATATCAGAAGGTGCTATTGAACTTGCATTTTCTAAATCGTAATGTTCTGGTATTTCTGAATTTAGGTCCATTCCACTTGGATGATCATGGTGATGTGAAGTGTTGGTCGAAAGAGGTGGAGGCGGATGATGATCTTCTCTTAAAGCTGGGCTTTTCCCAACAACTTCTCGTTCAATGATGTCGGGACGTTGCGGCCTGAGTGGGTCTATATTCATTATTTCTCTGTCTTTATATTTTTTTGATAAAAGTTCAGGACCAACAATATGTCCGACATTACGTGTTATATCAACGCTTTCAGAAATATAACTGTTTAGGCTAGTGTCATTGTTGTGTAAGCCACGATTCATCAAACTTTCATTGGTTCCAGCTATTAGGTTTGGTGCATTAGACATGGATGTTCCACCATTTTGCTTCGAATGAACGGCATTCATTTTTCCTGTGGAGCCACCAACTTTTTCCTTTTTTTGCTTTCGTAAACGATAGAATATAATGGACACGGAAATAGCAACAAGTAAAATTACGAAAAACACAATGACAAGTGTAATACCAATACGCAGGGGATCTGGATTTTGTGCTGCCCCAATACCAAATGCACTGTGGCAACCATTTAGAAGTTTCCCTTTTAAAATGGTTTCCTTAAAAATACTTCCATTCCCAGCAAACGGCTGTATTTCATTATTAATAGAAAAATTGGCTAAGCAACCTTCAAATTTGTTTTGGCTCGAAGTCATTAATAATTCAGCTTTTACTCCTCCTAGGGACATTACAGTGAGATACGGATCTAAGAAATCGTGTACACCAGCAGCATCCAGCTCTTCCCCAACATCATTATTGTCTACTAACAATCGAATACTCCTTCCAAAAGACAATAAGGTTATATTATGCCAGGTACCATCAGACACATCATTCTGTTCATTTTGTGTCATATTCACCACGGAATTCTGTTTTGAAGTATAACTTACTTTTCCTTCGTGTAATTCAATTAATGTAAAATACTTTTCAGTGGCTGCGTAAAACAGTATTCCATCTTTTCTGTGAGTCCGAAAAAGAAATGACAACATTTTGGCTGGACTATTTGTACGTGTATTAATTTTACTAAGAACTTTATTAGTGTGTTTTTCCCACATGGTATTTCCGCTGTAAAATGTATCCAATAACTGCATTCTCCGATGTTTTTCTGATATAGAAAATGATATAAGCCCTGTTTCTCCGACTGAAATAGATTGTAAGGCGGCTGAACAATCAGGTGCAATAAAAGTACCATCACATTTACACAAATTGGATTTCCACCGGTCGATGCATTCTCCCAATCCACACATAGCTTTTTTATAACATGTTCCTTTTTCGGATCGACCACAATTTGCTTCAACACCTCGGGAATTTAAAGGATTTGAAAGATTTAGCAAACGACCATTTATGGTTATGCTATGCATACATCCTACGAAGTCATCAGAGTGGACTTGTCCTGGGCGTTCTAACAGAGGATCAGCTTTGTGAATTCCTCCAATCAAAAGTGGTTCGTTGTTGAAGTTCAAAGTTCTGTAAATAATAAAAAAAGAGATAAAAAAATTTGCAAGCTTATTTTACAATAATGTCATTTCAAAAGTACTAGTGTTTCTACATTTGAAAATAGATCACGTAGACTATTAAACATACCCGGCTTGTCCGGTGTCATCATTGTAACAGGAGTCGTCTCCAGGTTCGCATTCCATACAAATATCTCCGTGATCAGTGCAAGATGTTGTGCTCAAAGATATGACCCTTCCATTTCTTGTTGCAGTGAGTTTATGCCAGTTGCCGTCCGCTAAATTTTTATTTGGATTCGATATGGCTACAGATGTTATTGAAGTTCTTGCACCCCCGAAAGAAAAAATAGGTTTTCCATTAAGTAGTTCAATAGCTATAAAGTCAGATCTGCCTCCAGTTTGCGCGCCGAAGTTGTATAAAAGTAATGCATCCGGTTTCGTTGTTGCAAAAATTATCGTGATGTCATTGGTCGATGCATCCAGTGCCGGGAACTGCATATATGATAGTTCATCGAATCCAAATGTTGTGCTTTCACAATGGGTTCCGTAACGTCCATCCGAACAACTACATTTATAGCCAGGTTTTAAGCTGACACATATTCCACCATATAAGCATGGATTTGGTCGACATGAATCTACCAGAGCTTCACAATGATTACCCCGATATCCGGGCCGACAAAGACAGAAGAATGAACTACCATCTGCACTTTCTTTACAAGAACCTCCATTTTTACAAGGACTGCTACTGCACACATCATTTTTTTCTAATTCGCAAGTTTTCCCATCACGGCGAACAGGGCAAGTACATAAGAAATCATGTCCTTGTTTTCGACAATGTCCTCCATAGCGGCAAGGATTAGGTGAACAAGGATCTTGACGTTTTTCGCAATTCTTTCCCATAAATCCTTCAGCACAATGACATTCGTAATCATGTTTAACGAAAGGTGAAGATAAGATAATAGCTGAACTATCTATAATTTTTGTGTCTTCTAAAATCTTAATGGAATTCGTACATAAGCCACCGTTTTGACATCGATGTGACGAGCATGGATAATATCCGATAGTAATTTCGTGCTTTAATAATGTAGTGATTTCGAATTCTTTATTTTTTAAGTAATGTTCTGTTGATTCTTTCTTAGAAATAGAGTTGTTTCCTTTCAAGGCTACTGTTAGGTCTAAATAGTTGGGTACTTCATTGACGCCGTATAAAAAAATGGTTTCCTTATTTTTGTCTAGCTTGGCGTTAAGAATTTCCAACAAACTGCGATAGAAATGTGTTAAAAAAAAATTTGCCGTCATATTCATAACTCTGATGGTAACCGATTCTTCCACAGTGGTGTTGTCAAAAGAAAAGTATTCGACACTTACTGAGGATATGACGTCTTTGTGAATACCGTCATTACCCAGCACTGAAAAAGAATAACCTTGACCAGGTTTTATAGTATTAGTGTAGAGGTCACATCCAGATCTGATATTCAATAGTGAAAGTGTTCTATCTGAAGTAGAATCTCGAATTATCTTACATTTATAGTCACCAATAATATCAGGATCATTAGGTTTAACGTCAGCAATTTTTCCATTCGGCACTTTGTTATTAAATGCATATACAACAACATGAACCGATCGAGGAGTCGGCGGATTATCATTTCGGTCGAGAACTTTTATTAATATATCATATTTAGATCGCATTACAGGTGTTCCACTATCTTCAATTTGTATACTTATTTCGAGTATCGGTGTAGCTTCCCTGTCGATTTTCCTGGCTGTGGATAATACGCCTGTATGCTTATTTACATTTATAAAGCTCTCATGTTTCCCACCTATAATGGAGTACGTAAAAGGTGCACCATTTGGTGGCAAATCTGGATCTGTCGCTGATAATGTTGTTATGCTGGTGTTAGGTGGCTCATTCTCGTACACTGATCCTTCAAAAGAATTGACGTCGAAAATAGGACCGTTGTCATTTATATCAGTCAACATTATTTTGACTGTCGCTGTTCCTGTTTGGGGTGGTGAGCCGGTATCTATTGCACCAACTATTAATGAGTATGCAGGTAGTTTCTCTCTATCTAACTTCCTTGCTACTTCTATTTTACCATTCTGTGGATCTATTTTGAAACTTTGTTCAATATTTCCGCCGATAATTGAAAAGCTGAATTGATTATTTTGTGGTCTTACATCTTTGTCTACAGCCTGTACCTGAATAACTTCGTGGCCAATATAAGCTCCCTCAGATACTGTAGCTTCATAATTAAGGCGTACAAACTCTGGAGGATCATTACCGTCTTGGATTGAAATTATCACTTGTGCTTCATCAGTGTCGTTACCTCGAATACCTCCAGAGTTTTTTGCAAGTACTGTTAATACTACTCTATTTTGAGTTTCTCTGTCCAAATACCGTGCCACTCGAATAACGCCAGTTTGAGAATTGATTCCAAAACCTTTATCATTACTTGAACCAACAAATAAGTAATAGATTATTCCATCATCACCACTATCCTGATCTGTAGCTTGTATGACTCCAACATTTGTTCCAACTTCGGCTGATTCTGATACGTCGAAATGAAAAACTGGTTGTTTGAATTTTGGATAGTATTCGTTAACGCCTGTTATATGAATGATAATATTGGTTGTGTTTTTCATTGTCGAATCGGGGTTTTCAGCTCTCACTGTTAAATCATACAGGTTTTTTTCTTCAAAATCAAATACTTCTTTCGAATATATTTCTCCGGTGTTCTCATCAATGTTAAATAATGATAGCATATTAGAGTTTAAATAATACTTGATTATTGCATTTTTTGGTGAATCGATATCTACAGCGGTCACTCTATAAATAAACGTGTTTAAAGGTGAGTTTTCAGGCAAAAATGCGACGTAGGTTGTTTGATTAAAAAAAGGTGCATTATCATTAATGTCTGTCAAAATAATAGTCAATGTCGCTGTTGCTTTCTTTGACTTAAAGCCAAGATCATTGGCTGTGATATTGAGTCGATATTCCTGTATTGTATCAAAATCGAGCGGTCGCATTATGCTAATTGCACCAGATATAGAATGTATTTGAAATTCGTTTCCTTCATTTCCGGACGAAATGGAATAACGAATAATTCCATTAGGTCCATTATCTTCATCACTAGCCTGTATAGTCAAAATTGACGAACCTACAGGTTCATTTTCAGGCACTATAACTTGATAGCTTAAAGCCGTGAATTTTGGGCTGTACATATTTTCACCGGTCACAACAAAAACGATTGATGTTTCGTCTGATTGTGGCGGCACACCGCGATCTGTAGCTTTTATTTTCAGTTCATAGTATTGCCCTAAATAATAAAATTGTTTGTTTACGATAATCCACCCACTATTTGGGTCAATAGTCAAGTACGACGAACCATTACCACCAGACACGTAATATTCAACTTCAGCATTTATTCCAAAGTCCATGTTGTCTTCTGCTTTCATTTTTATTATTTTTTCACCAATAGTGGCTTCTTTAGGAATAGGTATTAGTTTCTCATGATCCCTGAATTTGGGTGCATTATTGTTTGCATCGACAACGTTTATGATCACTAAGCACTCTGATGACATTGGAGGTTTCCCATTATCTGTAGCTACAACAACGACAGAATATGTGTTTTCCGGAGATGAATTTGTGGACGTTCTTTTATAATTCATGGTGAATTTACTTAAAATCTCTCCAGTCGCTGGATCTATTGAGAACAAATCTGATGGTTGTTGTAACGAATATGATATTATCGAATTTGGGCCTTGTTTGTCTCTGTCCGTAGCGATTACTTGTCCAACAAAACTGTTCTTAAATTGCATTTCAGGAAAATTAAAACTATAATAGGAGTACTCAAATTCAGGTGCGTTATCATTTTGATCTTGTATAGTAATGGTAAGGGCTGTTTCAGATCGCCATGCTCCGTCGATAGCAGCGACTTTCAAAATATATTCGTCCTGTATTTCTCTATCTAAGGAACCTGCCACAGTAACATTTCCAGAGATTGGATCAATAATAAATTTATTTCCAATATTTTCAACAAAACTATACGTAGCATTTGCATTTGACCCAGTATCCAAATCAGAACTGGTCACTCTTATTACAAAGGAACCGATTTCTGCATTTTCAGTTACATTAACACTAAACAGCCTTGTGAATCTAGGAGGGTTGTCATTTTTATCCAAAACTGTTATTATTACTGTTGATGTGCCGCTTAACTGTGGAAGGCCATGATCTTCAGCTTCAACAATTATTTCATAATGTGGTATAGACTCACGGTCAAGTGCCATATTTGTATATATTTCACCTGTTTCAGAATCTATACTAAATGTTTCATCATAATCATTTACTAATTTATAAGATATTCGTCCATTTTCATTAGAATCGTAATCAAAAGCATGAATTACTGCCACCAACTGAGGAGGGGATTCTTCTTCCAACACTGTAGCATTGTACAAAGAATTTTCTATTATGGGAGCATTGTCATTGGCATCTGTGACTTTTATTTCAACTTCGATAAAAGATTTCAAAGGAGGGTTATCAGAATCTTTTGCTTCAAGCCATACTTCATATAATGGCATTGTTTCGTAATCCAAACCTTTTCCAGTTAAAAAAACTTCTCCACTCATTTGATCTACACGTAGTGCATCACCAATATTTCCTCCCGCTATTCCATATTGTAATAGCCCAGCAGGACCGGATTTCGGAGATGTAGCTGATAGCCTTGTGACTAATACACCTTCTGGAGTATCTTCGGAAAACGTAAACGAAAGCTTGCTAGTCACAGAGAACTTTGGAAAGTTTCTGACGGATTTGAGAATAAGTATCAATTCAGCTGAACTTTCTTTTGGTGGTGTTCCGCTATCTTTTGCAGTGATTACCAAATTGAACGATGATATACTTTTGTCTTTATAAGTAATAAGATTCTCTTTTGCTTTTATGACACCCGTCTCTTTGTTGATGGTAAACAAATGCTTGTGTTCTCCTTCTAAATCATATTCAATTTTTTTACTCAATCCTATATCATTATCTGTGGCTTTAACTCCAAAGACAAAATTTCCTTTCATAGTCCTTTCAGAAATTTGTGTTTCATATACGGGATGTGGGAACGTCGGTGTATTGTCATTTTCGTCTTCAACAACAATCGTCAAATTTGCAGTTGCAGTTCGAGGATCAGTTGTCGATGAATCCTGGGCCATTAAAATTAAGTAATATACATCCCATTCCTCCCGGTCTAATGTCTCATTAGTATATAGCATACCAGTATTAGGGTCTATTTTAAATCGTTCTGATTTATCTCCAAGTACACTGTATCTTATCTTAGCATTGTTCCCCGTATCTTTATCGGTAGCTTTTGCATGAAAAATCATTGTTTCTGAAGGTAAGTTTTCTTTTACACTAGTCTTGTAACTTTGTCTTTCAAACTCTGGACTATTATCGTTTACATCTTGTACAATTATTTTTACAGTACCAGATCCTGTAAGAGGTGGCGATCCTGAAAATTAAGAAAATAATAAATTAGCGTTAAAATTTACAAAAAAAAGCCCCTACCCATTGTTTAACTTTTCTAAAGTTATTTAAAATATATTGAAAAAATATATCTCCATTGTAATAGTTCTTACGTTTCTCCTGTCATGAAATTCAATAAGCTATATCACTATACACTAAGCATATATTTTCCATTAATTCTTACCAGTATCCATGGCGACCAGTGCAAGGGTATATTCATCTTGTACTTCGCGATCTAAGGTCCTAAGAAGTGATATTTGTCCCGAAGACGCATTAATTTTAAAAACATCTGCATCTCCTTCTTTTATAAAATAACGAACTTGATTGTTAAATGGTGGTGAATCAGCATCATAAGCAAGGATTGATATTATAAAACCACCATTAGGTGGAATAACATTTTCCATTACGTATGCCAAATACGGTGAATCCAAAAACGTTGGTGGGTTATCATTAATATCTTGAATAGAGATGGCAATTTCTGCAGTATCGAACCTAACATCATCTTTTGCGCAGTCCTCTGCTTTAATAGACAGAAGATACCGTGATTTTCTTTCGAAATTGAGATTTTTTGCCACTCTAACAATTCCGGTATCTTCACTGATACTAAAGTCTCTATTTTCATCACCAGAAGCTATTGAATACCGAACTCTGCCATTAGCATCTTCATCAACATCAGTAGCTGAGACCTGAAAGGAGTAGAGTGTTAATACAGACTAATCTATATATATATAAAAATGAATTGCTGTTCGTTAGTCTCGCTAAAACTCGAGAACAGCTGGACCGATTTGGCTAATTTTGATCTTGAATTATTTGTAGATATCCAGAGAAGGTTTAAAAGGTAGATAAATATCAAAATTCCTTTTGTTTGTTTTAAGTTTATTTTCTACAAAAGTTTAGGTTTTTTATTTATCGATTGAGGCACTACGAAATCTGCCGGGTCAGCTAGTAAATAATAAAAGGAAAAATTAATGTTATTTTCAATTTACCTGAAGCACGCTGGCTCCGATGCTAGCATTTTCCGGAACTGATGCACTGTATTGCTTAGGATCAAAAACTGGACTATTGTCGTTTTCATCTATAATACTAATTTTTATATCCATCTTAGTAACGTTAGGAGGGTCGCCTCTATCTTTTGCAGTAACCGTAATTATGTAACTTGATTTTAATTCTCTATCCAGTTTTCCAGTTGCTCTTATAATTCCATCGACATTACCCAACGAGAAATATCCGTTAATTTCTGGGTTAGGCATCATGAAATATTCAACGTATCCATTTCTCCCTTCATCCTTATCAATCGCTTTAATGGTCATAACAACTGTATTAAGAGGAATGTTTTCAGATATAGATGTTACATTCGGTGTTATAAATTCAGGAGCCATGTCGTTCACATCCTTCAGTTGTATCGTCACCTGTAGAAAAACGTAATTACACATTTCACTTACAATAGATTAGAGTGGAATTGATTTGAACATGAATACTTTTGCGTAATTATTCGTGGTCAGGCATATTGTGAGCTAAGGGTAGATATGAAATCTACCTCTCTGTGGGCAACATACAAAAACCTGTCTGAATTTCTGCCTGCTTAAAAAATAAAATGCAGAATTAGATATTGCTTCTCACATAGTCCACTATTGAATCGCATGACAAAAGATCACACACATACATACATATATACATATATAGTATAAATATCGATACTTTATCTAAATAAGTTAGATTCCGTTTAAGTTGATACTTGTCAAACGAGAACTGAACCTGGGTCTACAATGATTTAGGTAAAACTGAAACTGTTCAGGATCAAGTTAGAGAAACTAATTTCGCCAAAATATCTATCGAAATCAATTCCAGATTTCAATTATAATTTTTTTGATGAGCTTAATTCAAGCGTGTGGAATAGCACCTTGACCTGTCTTCTATCAGAGAAGGCTCAATAGATAACCAAGCTTTTGCTTTGTATTTAATTAAATTTTATAATTAACTTTAGTAATGTTTTTAGCTGGTTTTGTATTTAGATTTAAAATTGTATTATAGTATTTTATAAAATAATACGCGGACAGAGGTGGTATCTTCTAATTCGAACAAAACTCCTTAAGAATTCTGTGTTCGTTACAGCTTTTGTTTGCATTTGCAATCAGGTTTCTGCAGTTGAATACTTCAGTAAGCTTTGTATCATAAAACCCTGTTTTCAAGAAGTCTCATCAGAGGTATATTGTAGTATCCAACAATGGATGCATAACAATAGCTCGTAACGAACGTGAGTTTTGTAAACATTATGAAAGCTACCGTCCTATGTATTCATTTTATAGGAATACTACGACGTATATTTAGTATGATGCTGGCAGTCCAGGCAGGCAATTCTAAATACGGAATTATGAGGCTACAGACTGAAGGCTGAAGGTACAGACTTGTAATTAAAAGACTACGGTATATTTTGATGGAGGTGGGTCCTGGTCATTGTGATCAGAATATAAGGCTAAGATACAAGAATTAATATTATTGTTTTCTAATGGGTTGTTGTTTACAAGTGTGAAGTTATTCGGGACATTTTAAAATTGGTGAAAATTCGAATTATTCCCTTACCTTACCTTACTTTATATATATAAAGCCAATAAAAATGTATTAAAAAACGTTACGAGTTTTTTCTTTCAAATGTTATCGTGTCAAGAATTATTACAAGATACTACGATCTTCATTTCTTGTCATGTTCAGTTTAAAGTTAAACAACAAAAAAAATTTATACTGAAATCAATTGATTAAATAATAACAGTAATATTGCTTTCATGAGTAAGCACGTATGTATGTATGCTTTCTGAATACCATGTGAAATACTGACAACTCGTTAGTGAGAACTTACGAAAAGTAACATAGCCCTGTAAGAGTAAACGTTGAGCCTGACAAAATAACAAACCGTGAAGAAGGCATTCTTCGAAATCGAGCCACAATAACTCGACTCCTACAGAAAGTATAAATTAGACTAAAACTTTATTATTTATGATGGCGTTTCAAATAGCGATTATGATTGATTTCCTTTGCAATTACCAATTACGCACTGTAATAATCTGTGAACAATCGTTACTTCGTATATTACCATTAGCACTAACAGACTAACAAAGTTGATAACTTATGAACGTAACGCAATTACTATTTACAAATCTAGAACGAAAATTTGTGCATAAAATATTTACAAGTACAACAAATTAGTTATGTTTTTTTTTTTTTTAAGGATTACTGGTGGCCCGAAGGCCTTTCCAGTTTCACCAGGACAGGTGGGCGAGCAAAGGCTCAGCCAGAAGGGGAGGAATTTGCTAACAGCTGCCCGAGCGCCTCCGAAGGAGACCTAACAGCTCAAGAGCAGCTGCTTCGCGAATGAATCTACTACCGGATCGGAATCGCGACCCGCTGAGAAGATCCGGCGAGAAACTCAGCGAGCTGATTCATGGGTTAGGTTGCACGTCGAACTCTTTGTCGAGTTCGACGAGTACGGTTATCGGGGTCTCTAAGCCTGCTCCTAGTGTTAGAGCTGGAGGCGTCTAGTGCAAAGGTTATTGAATCTGATGAATCCCTAAGGACGTGTAGCTATGTGTATTTTTATACCATACATATGAAAACTTTAGTCCCAAAGAGCGACATGCTACGAATTTAATGAAATTAAGATAACTGAGAGAAAAGCGAAACCAGCTTAAAATGAATGGAGTGTCATTACGAAATTCTTGTTTTCTATGAAAAAACAAAACGAAAAAATATGTGTCAAAAAAACCATGATTTTTAATTCACTTTCTTGCGATTCTTAAAACATTCATCGCTGTGTAGCGTTACATATCATTATAATAAAAATCTTAATACAATACGAGCAAAACAACTATGTCATTTACTTCTTAATTACCCAAGAACATATTTTAGAATTGCTACCCTTTGGAACCGTGGTGTACAATTTACAAACTGAGACAAATTAAAAACAGTGTGTAAACAATGTTCGCTGTAACTTCTACATTGAAAATAAAACTTAAATACAGCCTTTGGTGGTTACTCCTTACAATTTATTTATCACGATAGCCTCAGAGTAACAACCGCATAATGTTCTTTACACTTTATTCTACTAGGCGAGGTCGGCGCAACATATTCTTCTTTGATTAAGCTTACTATTTTACTAGCGGTCATATTTGTGACGTTAAACTCTTTATAGGACAGTGATTGGTAAACTTGTAATCAATATGAATTAATGAGACAGTTAGTTCTTTCTCTTTCTTTCTTTTTATCTACTGCGTCTTCCAAGATACTACTGGTCGGACAGATATAAAAATTAATTTGACCTCAGGTGATGAGTTGTAAAATGAAATCATTTCAACTATTATATTGTTGTAAATCTTAACCAACTCAATTCGTGTGCATGATGAAACATTGTATAATTTTTACTGCATTTTGTTAATGCATTTTTTTACCATAGATGTTGGTTGCAATTATGGTTCGTAAAGCTATCGTGTCTTACAAATGGGAATGCACGATTGATTTGTGGTAGGAACAGGCAGAATGGTGGGCTCGTGCTAGCTCACAATATGCCACAGAGATGTTATTAATATTATTACAACTATAATATTATCGATCATCCGTGACCACGAAAACGACCACGTGTAAAATATCAGAAGCTTAAGAAATTAATAAAACAACAATACCTAACCCGAGATTAAACTCCAATAGTCGTTTTAAATATATCTGGGGTTTACGAAAAAACTAAGAAAATACTACGTTATCTACTTACTTGAACAGTAGACGACAGCTGAGGTTCGGGTGGCTTGGCTGAATCCCTTGCAGTCACAACAAGGTTGTAAATTGGTAACTTTTCTCTGTCTAAATATCTCTCTGTGTAAATAGTGCCATTGTCGGCAATCCCGAAATCTTTGTTTTCATCTCCGGATGTGATGCTGTATCGAATTTTTCCATTTAAACCTGAAATAAAAGTGTTTAATTATTTTTTTCTTGAAACTAAAAAGGCGCTTTGAATGCTATTAATTATTATTAGTGTACTCACTTCTTAGTATCCCAATTGATTCGCATAAAATAAAGTATAAAATTTTAAAATTACTCTCGTATATCATTCTTAATATTTAAAAGAATAATATAATAATAATCTAATAAGAAAATAATATGTATAATAAGTACTATCGAAACTAATAAGATCATGCATAAACAATGTGTTGATAAATTATTAAGTTAATTTATTTACCTGAGTCTGAATCCGTTGCGCTGACTGTTACCACTGAAGATCCGATGGTAACGTCTTCTAGTATTTCGTTAGAGAAACTCATTGGATCAAACAGAGGCGCGTTATCATTGAGGTCGATTACATTCACGTATACTGTAACAGTCCCCGATAATGATGGGTGACCGCTGTCCTGTGCCTGCGCGACTAGTATATAGTGTTGTATCTAGAATAATAACGTATTAAATTAATATTAATTATTTAACATTATATAAAATATATAAAAAGTATGATCGAATTGGACTTGTATTTCTGTTAGTTTTAAAGAAATTTCCAGCAACTTCTATTTTCTTAGGAATTTGGGTTTATGTGTATTTCTGATATGGATACTCTGTTAACATCGAACTTTATTTTTTTTCTTACATTAATTGATTAACTAGCTCACGACCCAACTGGTAGTGGCTGTCGGAGCCCATAGAGATCATAATGTGAATGCGTTGCACCCACCTTGAGACAAGCTATCGAAGTCTCAATAGAATTGTAGGTGGTGCCACCCTTTAGTTCAAAACGCACGACTCAATCGCGGCAGACCGCTTATGCTATGTATATCGTAAATTTTGTGGGTTTGATTATTATCGCACGTGAAGTTCATGAACACGTGCAAGTCGTTCAAGAAGACATACTAAGTAAGTGTTTCTTGATTTTGTGAATACCGATTCGAACAAAGGCATATTCGCATTACTTTATCGATCACAGGAAACGACTAGCTAGTTTGACAATGAATCTTAGAGGCATATAAAGGAGCTGTCGCACTACTCATTAAGTTACGATACATTCGTTTTCCTTTAACAAGAAAATAATTCAAAACAATGAAACCATAGCGTTGAATGTTACAAATAAATAGATCACATTAAAAAGCGTTGACCCGATTGGTAACGAAGTGGGTATTTAGATTTTCCACTTAATAACTTGGAGGCTTTCCAGCAATGACAGAATCCCTCATTCGCGAACGTGGAACGAGATGACGTTTTAAAAAAACAAGTGCTGACCGTGGAATCCGGCCCGGGGATGTTTTGCGGACGGCCGCTTTGTCCGACATTGTTCGAGCCTTAATTTCGATGGCGGATCGAGCGGGCAAATGCCGAATATGATGCGCGACGCGAAAAAACTGTACCGGGATGAAATTAGCAGCTCTCTAGTGGGCTACGGGGAATTGGCGGGCGGTCGAGAGGACTTATGTACTCAACGAATTGTTTTTACTAATTAGCCGAGCCGGCGACTTGATGAGGTCCGGCGACGAATCGCTTCGCATACGTGATCCGTCGACTTCCGATCTTTGCATACAATGTCTCGGAAACGGTGACCAGATAATTATAGCGTTGAAGGATGATTTTTTTTAGTAGATAAAAGTCGCTGATTGGAAAATCCATCAAATACAATGTAAAATGATTGCCGTGTTTCTATGTGCAACCGATATGCATCTATTTATTCTTTGAAGCATTGAATATAAAAAGTCCTTGTATGTAGTCCTTGGTTTATAAATTGTATTGGTGTAAACGTCGGGTAGCCATCGTTACATCTTTGCTTATGCTTATCTTAAAGCGTCTGTAGTCATTCACGTAGTCATGTTATGTAGATGACTACGTGATGCTGACAGATAGGGTTTGCTGATCACTTAACACTAGGTAGATGATCTTTAAACTCATCACGAGTTGCGCTAAGCAGCAACTCCGTTCTAACCCCGACATTACTGGCGTCCATGAGCGACTGAAACCACTCCCCATCAGCTGAGCCGCATACCCGTCTGCGTATAAGGACAAAAAAAAAATGTGTGGTGTTGTGGGAAACCGGATAGGAACGAAGTTTCTTATTATAAAAATATTAATTTTAAGTTCTATTCGAGGTATAAAGAAAATAATTATTCGAATTTAATATTGTTATTGATAAAAATAAAAATAATCGCAAAGGTCAACCACTTCGCAGTGCAATGGAGCAGCCTCGCCTTGGGGGAACCGCCTGCATGATCACGGTACCCCCTACGCCAGCTAAGTATGATTAGCAAGAGAAATACGAGAACATCTATTAACTGTGTAACATCCCGTCACCGCGATTCAAGAATTGTTGAATTTACGTGAAGCGACATCTGTTGATAACAAACTAAATAGAAAAAATCTTACGTCACGGACGTTTTTTCCCGGTTAGGCTACTCCTCCGCATCGTCCCATAAGGAAGTTCTTTTTTTATTTTTTTTTGTTGCTTAGATGGATGGACGAGCTCACAGCCCACCTAGTGTTAAGCTGTTACTGGAGACCATGAACATCTACAACGTAAATCCGCCACCCACCTTGAGATATAAGTTCTAAGATCTCAGTATAGTTACAACGGCTGCCCCACCCTTCAAACCGAAATGCATTACTGCTTCATGGCAGAAATAGGCAGGGCGGTGGTACCTACCCGCGCAGACTTACAAGAGGTCCTACCACCTGTAAAAAGAACTTCGAACTTCAGAACTTCGTTCCAATTATGAAAACACTTCCAACCTATGTCACAAAAACTACTGCTCAGGTTCGTACATTTTTTGTTTAGAAAATTTCCCGCGTAGAGACGCTTGTGTGCATAAATTTTAAGCAACATAAACTTAAGATGTTTCTGACCATTAGTTAGTCGTTCAATAATTATGTGGCTCTTAGTAGGTGGATACTTAAAATTGTAACGTCCTCGTTTACTAGAGCCTGAGCGGTCAACGCCCCCCCATAAGATCTATGTTGAGATAATTCTTTCAACCGCATTGCGTAGCCCCGAGCACTCAGGGGCTGGATAAAAACATGTAAAATTTATTAAATATTATTTTTTATAATCCTATTTAAATCAAGCGTTTATTGAAATTAATTTACTTTTATATTATTGAAATAATAACGCATGCTATATTTTTTGTTGGGTTCATTTTGTATGGATATTAAGTCATTTAGGGAACCTTTATTTTAGCCAATAATGAAAATGGCCTTCGCTATACGGCTTATTTATATTTCCCATAAATTTATAAATTTCACCTGATAAACAGTATTCAGGATAAATTGTTGAGGCGAGTAATAAACGTTAACAAGTAAAGCTGGTACTAACAGCCCATTAGGAAATAGTTCCTTCTATAGTAACATAATGTATGCATAAAATAAAACATCCGTTAGTTTTTCTCATGATTCGCTTTGGAGTTTAGTATTGAATGATTAAATAAGCAATTTTCCAAACATAAAAGCAAGTTAGAAATGTTTTTTTTCTGTTTCTGTTTTTCAACAAGTTGTTTCGTGATTTGACGGTAGTTTTAAAACTATCGAACAACGAAAAATTACGCACAGAGATAATTTAATAAAATTGAAAAAAGAAGATCAATTGGTCGTCTTTGTAATTCAACGTTTAACTATTGTTTTTCCGAATGTATCTGCAACTCCGCAAATATATTTTAATATATATACACAGATGTTCACTTTATGTATTATCCCCGTTGTGTTCTGGCGTTTATGCTTTTAATTAAACTAGAGGTCCCGCAGTAGTCGAAATTCGACTATAATTAATTGGAATTGTAAGTTTGTACACTATTATGATTGTATGTTATACTTCTATAATCACAAATTTCGCCAAGACTACACTATAAAAAAATATTAACAAAGACAAACAATATTTAATCTATTCTCAATTTGACAACAGACGTCAAGAACAAAAGTTTGACAATAAATAGTATGCATGCGTGTGTGCGTCAAATACATGGTATGTAGTGTGTGTAATGTTTTCTTTATTGATTTAATGTATCTTTTATGCATTATTTAAAAAAAAAATTACCATTGTGCACTTCTTCTCTATATTCTCTATAAGTGTGGAAAATTTCATACTCCCCCGTCCGCGCAATTTTCGTAAAAAGGGATACAAAGTTTTTGCTTCACGTATTATATTATATATATAGATTACAAATAAATTGAAGTATTGTGTGTGTATTGTCTGCTAATAATACAAGGTAATCAGTTTTGTAAAAGGGTATGCGACTGTCAGAATAATTACACGGCTACTATAATTGACACGGCAATTTATAAACTTCGTATTAATTAACGCATGAATAAATTAAAAATCGAAATCAATCAGACGAGCGAGCTCTCGAGCGGCGAGAAGAGACCTACTATAATCGCATTCTTATTTAATCTACTTGTGTTTTTATTGGGACGATATTATCTACTTATCGAATACATAGTTCTGAATCAAATATATGAAGCATTTTTTTGACAAAGTAATGTATTTACGTCAACAAACACTGAAACCTTTTGAAGTGCTCTTCTTTTTCTTTAGCAGCTTACACGTTTACATATCAAATACAAATAAAATATTATTATGTATTTTTAAATTGTAATTCGGCAAAAACCATTCCCTGGTCATCTAGTACTAATAAACTACTTAGTTACTACTTTATAAACATTTATTCTTAATTGTAACATCCTCGTCTGTACATTTTTTTTATTGCTTAGATTAGTGGACGAGCTCACAGCCCACCTGGTGTTAAGTGCTTACTGGAGCCCATAGACATCTACAAAGCAAATGCGCCACCCACCTTGAGATATCAGTTCTACTTTTAAGGTATCAGTATGGTTACAAAGGCTGCCCCACCCTTCAAACCGAAACGCATTACTGCTTCACGGCAGAAATAGGCGGGGTGGTGGTGCCTACCCGTGCGGACTCACAAGAGGTCCTACCACCAGTAAATTTTTACATTACATTACTGTGTGTCGCAAAACAGTGCGGCATACTGGTCTCAAGAGTCGCACAGGCGTTATTTATCAGTTGAGAATCGACCTTACAGTGGCTTAAAGTATTTGAAGGCATTGACGTACCAACGCTTCCCGCACTACTTGTTCAACTCTCAAGAGCAAAATACCTAACTAAATACCCCCAATATTTTCTATCCTGACTTCTTAAACTCAGGCTGACTGTTCTCCCTTCGGCGCGCACTTTGCGGTACCGTGGGTTTCGTGGAGTCGGAGTGGTGGGGCTTGATGGGGTTTAGTCGGTAGTCGGTTTTGCGGGGCAGCTCTTGCGTGGCTGAGTCCGTGCCGTGCCTCGCGCGCCTTTCTCAAAGCGTAATCTCCCGGCAGGACTCGGAAGAAGAGAAGGATCCCGGTCTTCCTCTTCTCCCTCTTCTTCTCTGGAGGCGCCGGAGTCCGACATAGCCCGGTCTGTTACCCTCGACCGTGTAACCGTAAATGGATTCCCCAACGTTAAAAAAAAAAGAGGCTGACTGTTCTCAAAGAGGGTTCATATAGTCGATCAGTTGTAGAATTTTAAACTTGAGTGCAATGTGAATATAATAATATGTTTTGTTGACTTCACTTGCTACGGTAAGAGTAATGAGAAGAATTCAGAGGGAACAACACAAAGGAAATAATATGTATGTTTCAAGGTAAAATTAATATGAAACCGCTTCATTCCTCGCACGAAGTGGAAATATTTTGCACGCTTAATCTATTTTAAGTGTTTTTGATTCCACACGTTGTCCATTTTTACGACTGTGTCGCCACATTTTATTAGCGTTTTTAAACTTTTGCCCGATCACCGGATCGAGCCTGCTGTGAACTTATATTGATAATATACATATTTACAACTCAATCGTCTTGAACGCAATTAACTTTTTTCTTGTCATTTTGTTCTGCATTCCGAACGGGCTCGCGAAATAAGAAACCCAATAATTTATTCAGCTTGCTCAGTTTAAGCCGTTGTCTGTTAATTGAATTAGTCGAGAATAAATGTAGATTGACGTCACATTTGTAGGAATATAGTTCTTGTTTGCAAATTTAAAACGAATAAGATACGAAACTAACAATTTTCTTCGAATCAGTCCGATTTATTAGTGTTTATTGTAGGTAATAATGAAAACATCGCACGCTCAGCTGTGACTGTCACTATGCAAACATTCTTTGCTACTTTAGGACAAATATTTTTCGTATGGAAACTATCGACATCTTGTAGTTGATGCCCCTAAACTTATATGCTGTTAAAGTTAAGGCATTTAATTATTGTATAACCTAAACATAGAAAATACAAATAAAAATATCATACAAGTCTCTATTTATTATAAACAAATTGATATAAATTTGTGGTGTTTGAAAATTTACAAATCCTTCATTAAAAATAAATTATAGGAATATGTTACTGTGTTACTAAAATATATGACTATGTTACTACCATCTATAGGAGCAATGAGCAACTAATCGAAGCGAAGCCATCTAGTGGCCGACGCCCGTAAACATTTTTGTTGAGAGCTTGAGTTGCTTATCTTATAACTTATGTCTCAAGGTGGGTGGCGCATTTACGTTGTAGATCTCTATGGGCTCCAGTAACCACTTAACACCAGGTGGGCTGTGAGCTCGTCCATCCATCTAAGCAATAAAAAAAATAAAAAATCTATTACTAATTTATGTGTATTATCTATGGTCTATATGAAAGACGCAGCTCATACATAAAAAACAGTTAAACAAGCCATACGTTAATTTTTAATATCAGATAAATATATAGTAGATCTACTGACCTCTTCATAGTCGAGTCTAGCAGTGAGCGTGAAGACTCCAGTCTGAGGATTGAGCGAGAAGACGTCATTGGCCCAGTCCGATATGACAGTGTACGTCAATTGAGCGTTTGGCCCGGAATCAGGGTCAATGGCCGCCACGGTGCCCACCACAGAACCTCTCGCTGCGTTCTCGGGAATGTCGAAAGAGTATGCGCTTTCTTTGAAAACGGGCGGGTTGTCGTTGGTGTCCGTTACCTGAAATTTTTATGTCACAAATGCGAATTATGGCAGCTGTATCGTTGAACGTGCTTTGACTGGTAATTTAAGTGAACGTAAGCACATTTTATTTAAGTAAGAGAATTTTATGAGTTCTAAAGTACATTTGTAAGACAAAATAAAAACATTCACCGAGAAAAAATTTACTAAAACTGTAAAAACACTTCGATTGTCTTACCAATAAAATGTCATTCATTCGAAATGTTGCAATGAATTATATTCATAGGTACGCAGGGAAGGTACGTACACAGTATGTATGGAAACAGACCTAAAAGCTTCAATGATTAGTTAATCGCCAGTCATCCGTCGAACAGACATGTGGATGTAGACACCGTGATAAGAATTCAACTGATTGAAGCCGACGCGGCTTTGGACCGAGATGCAGATAATAATATAGATATATTTATATAAACACATCTAACATGATACTCGAGTAACTTCGATGTACAGTGACGAACAGTTGCTGTAGATTTATAATTACATTTCATTCTTATTTTGTTCAATGACAATATTCATTAGGCCGTTTTAGTTATTTATCAATTTTTTCCCGTCAATCGGTGAATTTTAAGCGAAATATGAGGAAAAATATGTTAGAAAAGTTAAATGACTAATTTGATCATCTTAAATTAATTTGAGACGAAATAAAAAAACGCCGTGCTAAACCTATCCATATTAGTCAATTTAAAGCTTAAAAATGACTCACGAATTAATATTGTACGTTTGTGTTACCGACTGTACTTTTTTACTGAACATGCTTAAATCTGAGCAACTGCCACTGGTACTTACATGTCATATCGGCAGACAAGCCGGCAGGGAACGGTAAAAACAACAAGTTACTTATTCTAGAAACAAACGAAATGCTCATAATCTAATTTGAACAAAAAATCATACAGCGCGTTCTTTAAAAATGATTTGAATATTAATAGTATATTCATATCTGATAATTCCAGATTAACTAATTAGGTAGTTAGTTTTTGCACGAATTTAAAGTTATATTTACGACACTTATAAACAAAAATAGTACGTCAGAAATCTATGGGAAGACGCACAAATATAGCCTAAAACTACTGTAGCCAAATGTACCACATGGAAGGAATGTTTTTCAATCGTTTTAAAAGCGACTAAGATTATTAATCTCCCAATTTACGCCCCAATCTAAGCCCAGTGTTCCGCTCTCCACATCCATTTAATTTTATTTCCATATTTCATTATGAGCATATCAAATAATATTGACGTTGTAACTAGCTTAACTGCAAGGGTTTGTACAAATATGTTTGGAAATGTTTTGTGTATTATACAACTCCTAGATATCAAATATTTATATGGAGATATTGAAGCCATTGTTTTATCAAAATATATGTTTCTATATTTTAATACAAACCTGAACTGTTATAGTCACATCAGTAAATTGAATCCCATCTTCAGCTCTGACGATAACTTTATATTCCGGAACTGTCTCTCTATCTAATGGGTCTTTTAGTGTTAGGACACCAGTACTAGAATCCAGAGTGAAAGGAGTCGGTTCCTCGTTCTGTATAGTGTACGTGATAGTGCCGATGGTGTCAGGGTCTTCTGTGGTTATAGTAGCGACCCTCTGTCCCGGAGCCAAGTCTTCTGAAGCCATGTAAGCAGCCGGAATATTCACAAATTCGGGAGGGCTGTCATTCTTATCCAGGATCACAACTTCAACCTGTAAAAGGAATTTTACGTTAGTTTATTGATAATGACGATTTTCAATGGAACGAAAGGAATTTTGAGATTATTAAAAATCGATACTGCAACATTGATACTTCAATCAAAATCAGTAATTGACATATCGATTACGTTAGCGTTTAAAACGATTCGATTCCTTATCCCACAAAGAATAATTTTCAAGAAATAAATGCTTATTATTAAAATTGACAACCGTGACCGCGAAAACTGTAAAATATTCTAAACGTCGAAATTGATATGATGACAATAAAAACAAAACGCAAAATTAAACCATAAAAGTAGAATTAAATTATATGAATCGCGAAAACCGAAGAAAATACTAAACTCTTATTCTCCATTCGTTCGTTTTTCTATAATAACATACAAGGAAATTATTCCAATTAAGTTTATTTCTTAAGGAACCTAGACTTTCTTAATTAATTTTATTTAATAAGTAATATTGACATAATTGCTAGTTGTTTTGTTTTATCTATAACTAAGTGGTAGGAAATAAACATGTTTTACGATTCAGAGTTCCACTTGTTTGTTTTTACCTTGGAAGAGTATGAATTGTAAAGTTTAATAACAATTATGGGGTATGTCAATAAAACATAAAGAGGTTTGATACAGACAGAGGAGAGATTTTATCTTTTACCGTCTTATAGATAGACTTTGATTGTATTTATGAAAATGCAATGGATATTGTGATTAAAAATTTTATCATACAGTAATCAATACATCGATTATTTCACGATATTCTGAAACATAAAAATTAGATGCTAGTATAAATCGTAAAACCCTTGTTATTTTTTTCTTAATTAATTGATATTTTGTAAGCACTTTTAGAAGTCCAAAACTAGTACATACTACATTATAACAACCTCCACAGACCTAGGCCTACTGAGTTTTTCGCCAGATCCTCTCAGTGTGTCGCGTTTTCGATCTGGTGGTAGACTTAGCGAAGCATTGCTCTGGCTAAGGTCTGCTTTTTTGCTTTGTCTTATATCTATATTAGCAAAGTCTCTTAGGCTAAGCCTACACGTTCATTGAAGCTAGCATAACCCCTCGAGGTAACTAGGTAAATACGTAAGGAGGTAAATAGGTAGGCAAAAAAAATATTTGAACAATAATTTGTGAGGTTTTAAAAATCCGATAGATGCATACATTTATATAAAATAATTTTAAAGAAGCATTGTAAAAAAAAAGAAACTTCATAATAAAGTATTTAAGCAAACACGGGACCAACAAAACATAATCAAGAGAGGCCAGTCATGTTTTATTTATGAGGTTGGCACAAAATCGGGTTACTTTAACACAGTAAAAGAACAACGAACCAAATTAATAATTCTAAAAATGCAGCCGCCGGTGACTGTCCCGGCAAATGTGCGGCTTCGAACTCTGTTCGGATTACGAAATAGAATATTGTTTATTAAACAATTAAAAAAAGCATTGAAGCTGTATCCTTGCCTATAGCGTATACTATTTCTTTTGATTACATTTGAAGCCCTCTGTCTCTATTCCTCAATGCCACTACATCTATTTATATATATAAAAATGAATTTCTGTTCGTTAGTCCTCGCTAAAACTCGAGAACGGCTGGACCGATTTGGCTAATTTTGGTCTTGAATTATTTGTGGAAGTCCAGAAAAGGTCGATAAATATGAAAATACTCGGAATTAAATTAAAATAACAATTTTGTTTTTCCTTTTTTTTTTGTTTAAGGTTATTATATACAAAATTGTAGGTCTTTTATTTATCAATTCAGGCACTACAAAGTCTGCCGGGTCAGCTAGTACTAATATATAAATCTACAGTAGTTTTTTCGGATGTTCCGATATAACTACTGAAACATGCATCCGATTGACTTGAAACTTGGTATCCGTGTAGAAAATACATGTACTTAATGGATATGCTAATACTTATATGAGCCTTGGACTCCCTAATAATAATGACAATAAATAATAATGTTAATTTTAAATGCCCAGCGAAGCGGCGAGTACGGCTAGTTTATTAATAAGAACGTGATTGTATTACATTTAAACTATTATGCATTTAAGTTAATCATATGCAAACAGTACGGATGTGCCCAAGTAATTTAGCCATTAATCAAGTCAATTCTAAATTAATTTCAGTGACAAATTAAATATGGATAACGTAGAAAATCTATTCGGAATTCGTTAAAAAAATATATGCATCTATGATTGAAACTTATTCACCTCTTATAACAAACAGTAAACATTTAAGGACGCATTCGACGTTTCTGACGTCAGATTTGTGTATCACAAAGTTACATTCATCAATATGATTAATGAAGTGGTTTTTTCCATTTCATAATTTGGTCTTTTTCACATACAAATTGCGGTAGATTTTTTTTTGTGCTTTAGATACATTTGTACGTGAATATTAATGACGAATTGTGTCAGAATGTATATACAACCATTACAAAGAAGGTTTGGATGTTATACCTAAAAAATTAAGTCTATTCAAAGCTGGAAGCTATTAACTAGATATTGAAATGTTCTAAAAAATAAACCAAGAAGTTCGGACCTAGACAGAGAGAGAGAGAGAGACTGGTCTCTGAAATTAGTTTGAAATGTTGTTCTATATTACAGTAAAAATCTCATTGTCATATCTATCTATCTATCTATATATATAAAAATGAATTGCTGTTCGTTAGTCTCGCTAAAACTCGAGAACGGCTGGACCGATTTGGCTAATTTTAGTCTTGAATTATTCGTGGAAGTCCAGAGAAGGTTTAAAAGGTGAATAAATATGAAAATGCTCGGAATTATATAAAAACAAACAATTTTGTTTTTCCTTTGATGTGTCCCCCGTCAGACGGATTCCTTTTGTTTTTTTTAAGTTTATTTTATACAAAAGTTTAGATCTTTTATTTATCGATTGAGGCACTACGAAGTCTGCCGGGTCAGCTGGTCGTGAATAAAAAGATGTAGATTTAATTTTGAAATAAGTGTTCCGCGCCGTTATTTCCGTATGTCATTGTGGCCTAAAAGATAAGAGGCCGGGTACCTTCGTATGGAGCGATCCGACCGAACCGGTGTTCGAATTCCGCACGCAGCTGCCAATTTTCCTAATCAAATACGTACTTAACTCATGTTCAGAATGCAGGATTAATAAAAATTAGAGCCGCAAAAATTATAATATACGTTACTGCTGATGGTGGGGCATCTTGTGAGCTCGCATCTCCTATCTTTTCTGCTGGGAAACAGTGGAGCAACCGGTCTACTGTGAAACTGTGACTAAGAAGTCGTCTCAAAATGGATGGCGACATTTACGCTGTTGATTTCTATAATTAACCAACTAAACTCCAGGTGAGCCTTGAGCTTGTCCACTTAACTAAGCAATAAAAAAATACATGAAAACAGCTACATTACTCTTAAATTGATTGATGACAAACCAACAAACACTATTTCACAATTTTGCACTATTGGCAACTGATTTTTTAGCTTAGATGTTATATATTCGAAGTAAAGCACTAGGACATTAAACCTTTTTAGAATTACCGGATTTATTATTAATATCAGCAAACCAAAATACATCGTTCGATAGAAAAACGTAACGAAGTCGTATAGTTCCTTTAGATTTGATGAATAAGATAAGATTTATGAAGAGGCGAGCTTTATAAACGTAGCGAGTGGTCGCTCATAAAAAAAAAAATCTACAGCAAAAGAACTCGACAAATCAACAAAGCCTCGAGAAGTAAGACTGAAATGCTATGTATTTCGTCATCGGCGCCGTGCCGCTACGGAGCACGAAGTATTCGGGACACAATGATCGGGCCCGTCACAGATAAGAAGCGGCCGATTGTAGAGAGTTTCCTGCCCTCAGCGTGGACAGGCTGCGCATTTGTTATGATGACTCAATCTTTCCTTTGTACTCGAACGAGGGTGCCGTCCCAGCGAGCGAGCACACTCGCCCTACGCATCACGCTTGCTCTACGTAACGGAGGCATCAATTAAGGTCGATTGTAACGTCGCGCCTATCGAACAATTAAATTGAAATGTGTTAATAAAATTTATTGTTCAGAAATGAAGAACGCCATGAGAAAACGCGGTGCGTATTGTAAACACTCACATTGTGGACGAAGCTGTACAAATTCCCAATGAGTTTATTAACTTCTGAATGGTAGTCATATAATACGGAAATGACGGAGTTTGTATATCTAATTGTATTATCTAAAGCTGGATTGATCGCTCCGAGCGGTCTCACAACAAACGGGTTTACTCAGGGAACACAACATATTTCACAACAAAAAGACTATAAGATTTATTATGAACAAAAAGCTTGTGTATCGACGCATTGGCCGTCTATGCGCTATTAGACCCCCTAGAGTTCATGTTTGAAGTAATCGATTAAAGGAAGAGAAATGACAGTCCGTCGGTTTATTGGGAACGTCGATTAGTCAAGTTTCGGTAATTGATTATGGTTCACTACCAAATTAATATGAAATATTCGATGCCTGCTTGTAACTAATATTTTTAATAATGATCTATTTGAATATTACACATTTTTGGATTGTAAACCCTTTTTTTGTTGAGTCGGGAAAATCACTAAAGCCTTGTTCGGACTAGGCGAGTAGTTTAGTCGAGTACCGAGTAATTTAGTGCCTAAACTACTCGCTACTCGCCCGAAAAAATAGAACAAAATGGATTGACTTGATTAACTTATTTACTAACCTACTCGACTAAATTTTTGGTGCTCAGACACATTTAGCTACTAAATTATTCGGTACTCGACTAAAGTACTCGCCTAGTCCGAACAAGGCTTTAAGGATGCATTCTCCGATTGGTAGCGGCAACGGACCAATACACGAGTTACCAATGTGCCATGTGAAGTTTTGTTTATCGTTACTGATTAAAAACCGTACATATATACGGTTATTGGAATAAACTGTACACACTACCATTAACCACCCCTAGGCCAGCCAAATGTACTTGTTCGGACTAGCTTCGCATGAGAGGAGACTTTTCTGCAGAATAGATGATTCTTTTTCACTCTACCGTTGCTCTTTACGAACCGGTAAATGTTAGAAGGAGAGATTGGTGGTCCTTATTGCTTCGTAGCTCGTTCTAGAGCTTATTCCCACGACAAGATTGGTACAGATCTTCCCTATTCTGGATATTTTTCTGGTGTATACAGAAGCGATGTATACAGATGGTGTATACAGATTTAGACATGGCCTCTTCTCAGGCAATTGTGTGGAGGTTTATACTAAAGCTATTTGCTCTAAAGCATATCTATATTTACTGTTTGCCCCATTAAGAAAATTTTAATATGGAGCAAAATTCTGCTCAATTATTGACTAACTATGTAGGATTATTATTTTAATACATCATAAATGATTTTTCTAAACGGTTATTACTGTTAATTCTGATGATCGTTCTGATGATTTATTCGAGCTATTTATACAGACCATAACTGATAAATGACGATAAATGGTACTCATTGATTTCGTTAGTTAGCATAAAAAATGTACTATCATTCATTCGCAATATTAGGCGTCGAGGTTTTTCTAAAACAAATTATACGCTTGTTTTTAATTATGTAGAAGCAACATTTATATTGTGAACTATAACGTAAAGATTATTTATTTTCTTTTATATGAAGATAACATTTACAAAATTTCAGATTTTGGCGAGACGCTGAAACAATTAACACTGCTTACTATTTATTAACAACTAACAAAAAATATCGCCATTACGGTTTTTATACTCACTTCCATGAAACTATAAAAAAAATTGTGAGCAACAGAACGCTTAAAATATAACTTTCTTTCTTTTCTCTTAAGGTGGATGTTTGCCTCAACGTTGTCGTTGGTTTACAGACTCTGGTAGTTCTTTGCTTTAATGAGCTCCTGAGTTCATCTACCTATCTTAGCTTAACTACTCGTGATACATTATAAATGCATTATTTAAATTTCTCTAAACAATATTTTTTTTATGTTTGTTAACGAATCAACGTCGCGTCATACATTGATGGCTGTGATTGGCCAACGATGACGTCATATCGCACGAACCAATAACAAATCAAGAAACGCCATAGTGGCACCAATTGTCAAAATTTTTAAAATTATCACGACGAAGAAAAAGATGGACGCGCATGTCAATTCTATATTTGTAATATAATTTTTCCTTGTCACCTCAAGATACCTCTAAGAAATAGGCGCAACAATATTTATGTCGGATTATTTGTTAAGCATTATTGATTTTAAGTTTCGCTGCCTAAAAAAAAATAATCGCAAATACTAATAAGTTCAAATCTTTATTACAATCTAATTTAAGGCGTTCGAAATGAATTCGCGCGATCTTTACATAATCCAAATTGAATCGAACTTCATACATCGCCATCACACGCTTTAGTCGTTTTTGAGACAGACTAATTTCACGGACATCAATCAAAGCAGTCGTTTACCTGGAAATTCTTTCGTCAATTACAATGATCGTCTCATTTTGCTTTTTGGGATGTCCTTAATTAAGATTATTTCTTACGCTTATTATTTCGCTCAAAATTGCCACGT